>NC_091944.1:12135271-12735271 GCF_041260155.1 Ptychodera flava | reverse complement strand
TCTGTTTTCCCTTCTGTACACTAATCAGTTTCCAGGAATAGCAGGCTGGGAGGAAAACAAGTCTTGAAGTCTTCATTTTATTTATAACAAAAACCCCTGAATCGATATTCACATGTTTTTCTGTGTGTCATCATGCCATCAAATTTAGATGCCTCCTGAATCAGTAGAGAGTGACTCATTTTGTCATGTTCAATTATGAATCAGACCGATGACTAACTCACTCTCTCTCTCAATTGAATTTATGTGACTCAAATTCTTGCACTGAGTCTAATATGTTATTTATTTGGTTTTTCTTGCAATTTGTACATTTTAAAAATGGTGCTCATAAACGTTCCAAGTGGTGTTTTTTTCTGTTTTTTTATCATAATCTCAGATCTAATCCATTATTGATAGCAAATGTAATGGTTAGAGTGTTCCATCATGTTTTATTCCAATAGATTTCAGATGATATTTTGTTTACATCAGTGGTTTAATCTTCTAATTTTCAGTGTGCTTGACTACTAAGCCTAATGTGGCTATTATTTCTGTATTTTTTAACGTTTTAAAGAATATCAAAAGCAAAGAGGACAAAAATAACTTGTGTTCAGTTAGTATCATTAGAGAGAGTACAGTACTTATGATGTCTGTCTGAGCAAACAAGCCATCAATAATATCTCTCTCTCTCTCAAAATGTTTCTGAATTTTTGGATTTGGAAGTTTCTGAAACATGCCAGCAGAGAGGAGACTATGAACTTGACTTTGACTATCCGTCATTGCACTCCATTCCAAACAAAGCTGATGATTGAAAAGCTAATGTGATTATTAAATGGAAAGCCCTGTTAACGAGTTTTTTATTTTGTTCTCTTGACAGTTTTTCGGGTTTCCTGGACTTACATTTATGGAGTTTATTAAGAACAGCGGAGACTACTGCCAAAGCCAGCACGAGTAAAGGCCACGTGTGAGAAGAGAAATCTTAGGTGTGGAGACAGAGTACATATCAAAATTTAAAGTCAAAATTTAGAACTGATTTTTTAATTCAAGGCAAATCATCACGGATGGGGTAAAGCTAATCTACTGCTGTCCAAATCAGTCACACCTGAGGTTGAAAACTGATTTCTGACTTGCCGGCCTACTCTGTGAGAGGAGGTAGTCTTTTTGCCTCGTTCTTGAGATCAGTCCATCCGATTGGTAGCGGAAAAGTGGTCATTTTTCCCCTGGGTTGCAGTTATTATCAATGCCAGACTACACGCATATAAACATGGCTCGTAATCATTATCGGCCTGCACCAGCTGAAATCACCTACAAGGGTAGGAAGTTCCTGATTATCGACCGGCCCACCAAGCAAACCATGGCTACCTTCATTGAGGTGAGTCTCAATCTTTTAAAACCATCCACAATGAACCCTCGATCCTGTCAAGTTCATATGTCACCATCAGGTCAAGTTGGTTAAAACCAGTGAGGCATAACCTGTTCCATTTGTTGCGTTTAACAAAATTTTTTTGAAAATTTTTGAAGCTTCCTGAAAACAGAGATGCTGTAAATGTGACTTTCACTGACTCAACCTGGTATAACATACATGTTAGGGGCAAATTTGTATAGGATTTGGCCCAATACTGCTTTTTACCGACTGGGCAAATGGGGAAGAGACAGGCCTGGCACAGTAAACTCTAATTCATTGGTATGATAAAAGCTCAAAGCATACATAATTCTCGGCCTACGACTGAACTATATGAACGTGCTTGCGTCTACGCGCATATGAAAGGCACAGAAAAAGCAACAAGTATCATTCACTCTGACGCAACATATGTGGATTTCTGGTTCAATCCCAAGTACTTTTCAAATTTTTTACGTGACATACCCCTTAACTTATAAATCTTTGTATCAGCTGAGATTATGCAGTAAGGTATGTAATAACTTGTGTCTGGCGATTCAGGGCCACTAAATTTTATGTGGGAGCTTGGCCAGAAAGCTTGTATCGCAAGGCACAGGAATTGTGTAGATTCTGAACAAGAGCATACACTGTACATTGTGGCAGGCACTCTCGCTGTCTAGAATGCAAATATCTGAATATTGTATCACAGCATTGGTATCTTCCCTCTGGGGAGAGTTACTTCAGTCTTGCAGGGTAGTGAAATATATATCATGTATTTCTGGCATTTCGAAAAAACAGACATGAGTTATTTATTGGCTTCAAACGTGCTTTAAATACAAGCAGCAGGAACCAAAAATAGCCTGATGTATAATATATATAGATACATAGATACACGAAGTACACACAGATTGCTAAATTACATGAAAACTCTGTCACCAGAATTTGTAACTTTTTGCCAACGTTCAAGTGAATATTATTGATATCATTATCAGGGACTTCCATGGTTAGATAATAGTACTAAATCGTACACTAATTTGCAAATTTCAACATAAACGTAAAAATGCAAGGAAAGGACATTTTGGAACTTTGATGTATCTTTGTTGTCTATTAATTAAACTAGGCCACTCGCATTCCTGTGTATTGAACACTTGTGTCAATTCTTTCCAGCTTGTTCTTCGGTTTGACATTAATGAAACAGTGCCAGTCACATCCACTGGCCAAATTTGACAAATGCTGCCACCTTTACTCTCTAAAAACAATACATTCAGAAGAACAAACAATTACACTGTCATGTAATGAGTCTTTAGACTCCAATCTTTGTGTATAATTTTAACATTTGCATTAACAATGCAAATTTTATAAAACCATCCAGATGTATTACAAGGATATAATGATAAGTTACAGAGAGAAAACTGGCTTACAATATGATGTACACCATATAATTTTAATCTCTAAACAATATTTACTTGTTGTTATTGTAATGAATGTTCACACTTATTCCATAAGCTCAATATTGTTGGGTTTTTCGTAATTTTGAAGATAATTTTTCTCAAATTTTCATCGACAGGAGTTGAAAAAGCATGGAGTGAAGGATGTAGTACGTGTCTGTGAAGCCACCTACAGCACAGACATCCTAGAAAAGGAAGGTATCCGTGTCTTGGTAAGTCTCATTTTGCTCCAAATTCAAATAAGCTTGCCTTCCAATGATGTCAGCATGAGTGACCAATCAAATGATTGAAAAGATTGAAAATGCATTTTGAGTAGCGAAGGTGACACATCTGTTTTGTGTACAGAGAATGTGGACTTCTCACCAGTGATGAGATGTATGGCCACATTTCATATTTCTCAAGTTTTCTTGTTGATTCCTTATCGAGAATTTTGGCTAGGTTGAATTCACAGCTCCTTACAATTGATAAAAGATGTGATCAATGATATTACACATTGTGTTGGTGATTCAATGTACCTTTAATCGGACCCATCCATATTTATGTAACTGAATTTAACATCATAATAATTGGCTAAAAAATTATGGATAACAGGTATGATTATGCAATCATCCTGTAGAAATATTAGAGGAATAAAATCATCATATTTGCAACATTGCCATTATTGTATGCATGTTAAACTGAGCAGGTAGATTTTATTATGTTCCAAATATCTCAAGACTGTATGAGTAGAATCCAAAGGTAAACAAAAACAGTGCATTTTATGAATATACACTGTGTCAACAAGACAGTCTGTGTTCCAACAAGCTTTAGAGAATGGCACAAATGCTTGCAATGCATTGACATGTAAAACAAAATAGTGGAAAAATTGTCAAAAGTTGCTGCTACTGGCTTTTTAAAATTATGAAAAATTTGTATCACGATCTGTGTAGTTTTGCTGTGTTTGGTTTAGCTTACCACATGCATCCTTGCTTTTACAGCCATCTCACACCGATTTACGCACATTGTGATTTTCCCAGCATTGCGTAAGACTTCTCTCCGACACACAGACACACACACGGCCACACCAGACAAATTATTTGCATGTTCTTTTTTTTAACCCAGGACTATCCATTTGATGACGGAGCTCCTCCTCCAGATGATGTGATTGACAATTGGTTCAACTTACTGAAAAATCGCAACAAAGAGGACCCCGGGTGCTGCATTGCAGTTCACTGTGTAGCCGGACTGGGAAGGGCCCCTGTGCTTGTCGCTGTCGCTCTCATTGAAATGGGGCTGAAATTTGAAGATGCTGTGGAAATGATTCGGGAGTGAGTATATCTCTCATCATGATATACAAATACAAAGCTTTCTGTCGCTATGATTTGATGAGCATACATGTGGAATAATAGACCATGTGTGAAGTAAATCTCCAATGTCATGAACTTAGGGAGTCCATGACTGTTTTAGGTTAAAGGTATACAGTCACTTGTAATCTAAATATGCCCATATATGGTCAAAGGGGCGTTCCTTGGTATTCAAAATGCCCATGTGGGGGCGCTGTTTATAAAAAGTGGCCACCCACTTAAAATCTGTGATTGGTTAAAAAAATTTTGTTTCCATGGTAACTCTGGCAAAATTGGAACAGGTGACAGTATTCCTTTAAAGTTGTAGTGGTTATTCTCTACTGGACCTCCTCGATTAATGTAGGTCACACTTTTATTATGTACACCATGATAAGCATAGATATTATTTTACGAGACACACATGAAAATTAATGGGATCTAATTCACATATTATTGTTGCTAAGCATGGACAACAATTTCACGATTAGGATTTTAACATCTTACTTAGATTATTATTGTATGATAAGATCCTTTTTGGCCTTTGAAAACCTTCACAGTGTAAACTGCATTGCAAATTTCTGCTGCCTCATTGGTCGTTGTGCTAAATTTTGTCGCCTTCATAGATATCTGAGTGTACATTGTACCTTGTCAGCTTCACAGAATATTAAAATCAAAAGCCAAAATTTTAAAAAGGAAAATTGAAAAATAAATTGTGGTGAAACCAAATACTTCTGAGTGTGAAACCAGATATTTTGAATCATTATAATATGCAAGATGGGGCAGTTGACTTGGAACACTCAATCAGTGCTCATTTAGAAGTTTTTCTAATCGTGTAGTGTGGTTTCTATGAGAAGAGCCATAAACTGACAGCTGACTTGTACTAAACCTACATATCCATCTTTTTTTGTGTCTTGTTTAGGAAACGCCGTGGTGCCATAAATGCCAAGCAGTTGGCGTACTTGGAGAAGTATCGCCCCAAATCACGACTGAAGATGAAGAACGGGAACAAAGCCTGCGTAATCCAATAAAAAAAAAACTCAATCTTGCCATGGAAAATTTTTGCAAAACTGCAAAGAAATCTCTTGACTTTCTACAATTCTGATTTTTTTTCCCCTTCCACCTGTTAAAAGTTCTTTGTATTTTTGACAGAAAAAAAAAGAAGAAAAAAGTACTAAAGTGTGTTGAACATCACCGTGGAGCGTGTGTCATAGGAAGGTACCACTTTTGTTTTAGGGGTGTCAGGACACTTACCCATTTTTGGTGTGTGATCCGCTTCACCTTGGTAATTGTGAACATTGGTGTGATTTATCTGAATGTAACTGGTCTGCTTAGCTGGAAAAAAAAAAAAAAAACGGGGGAAAAACAACATAACAGAATGATGTCCAAAGGACCTGAAATTTTTTTTTTCAAGAATTCTATTTTATAATTTCCTGGAATGTTGATTCTCCCATATATCAATCATTGACTTGAAATTTATTTCAAAGTTAGCCATGAAATCTTTAATGAAGGTATAGCCTATCTGACCTAGGAATGTACAAAATTGTGTGTTGTAACAGATTTCTTCTAATTTAATTTTATTGTTGTTCTCACAGAAATGGGAGCTCTGCTCTTTCACTATTCCTGTAAAACTTTAGATGAACCAAAAATGAACTTTGTGTAATTATTTCGAATTGTAAATGCATGAACTGAATTTCTGAGTAAATTTATGGAATTTTTGATTTGAAGAGAATGTGAAATTATGGGACAATCCCGTGCTGTCAGTAACTTACATTTTTTCGAAATTTCATTCCTGCTGGACATTGTGTACTAGGAGTTAGGGTTTTACGCAGTGTTTAGTGAACTCATACCTTCAAATTACCAGCACAACATTCACAAGTCAAAAAACAGAAACCTTTTTTCTTCTAATTGACAGCAGTTTCAGAAGAACAGTCTTGCCAAATCTTTTGAAAAAAGGTGCAATGGTTGCTGTTAAAGATACATCTGTTCTACGTCCAGGTCTAGGTCAAAACCAATCTTCACCTTTCCACGCTGTGTTGAATGATGAATCAAAATATAGTGCCCACCTCATGCCTGTACTTGAATTTCACAAAAATTTCATTTATTTTAGATGGTACGCTTGTTTGGAAAACAAACAAGACCTTTCATATGAACACAGAGGTTGAAAATCAATGAACCAATCAAAAGTGGCCTTTCTTGAAATTATGGTTCATTATTTAAACATAGAAGAAATAATTCAGTTGGTCCAACCTGTTTGGTCTGTGTAGTACATACAACAAGTTCTTTTTAAGACAAATAGTTTTCCGCAATGAATAATGATCTGTGTCAGTTATCAATTTAACATCATCGAGGACCAAATTTATCGGAACAATTGTAAAACGGAACAGTAAGATGACAGCATGATGATGAAAAGTTTTATAATACTACACAGAACAGAAACAGGGTAACTTTTCTATTTCTAAAAGAAAACCCATATTTATTCAGACTCAATTTTTCAAGAATGTGTAGAGAAAGTTTACTCTCACGCGGGAAACAAAAATATAGAGCTACACAAATAATTTGATATAACACCTTAATCTTGAAGACCGGTTGCATTAACCATATATTCCTGGAAAGTCCATGCGACTTTAGTCGATGATCAACTTCCAATTTTAGATCATGTTGTCTCAAAATGTTGTGACATTTTAATTCAGAGAGGAAGGATTACAGGAGCTTACAGCAGTATTTTCAACCTCTGGTCACAATTTTGACTCTGAATTTTCCTGAACAAATAACCGTCGGATTCGCAATGCAAAAAGTTAAAATTAATCCAAATCTTTTTTGTACAAAAAACATGGGAAAATGCATTACACCGGGAAAAGGAAATGTGTACTTCCATTTTTGTTTGCGGAATATGTAATGCAGAAGTAACATGATTGAAACTAATTCTATCCCCAGTTTCCAGTGCCTATTGCAAAACAAATGAAATAACAAAGGAAAGTTCAAACAGTGAGATCTATTCTATGTGTCTTTGGGATACAAAATACCTTGAAAATTAAAAAAATATTGTATAAACAAGAGCTATTTTTGCTGGTTGATAATAGTCTGATAATAACATTATTGGTCTGGACAATATGGTGTTTATTTCCCCACAGACACTAACCTGAAACCTTGTGTTGATAGTTTGTCCTTGTTCATGTTAAAGAAATAATGGCAGGACTGAAGAATTCTGGGATCGTGGTCAGCCATATTACAAATCAACATTGTCTTAGGGGGTTAATTTCTTTTTTTGTTACTGGTTATGTAAGGCAGATCAACTACCATGAGGTGCATCAGACCCAGATTTCTTCAGATGTGCCAAAATAGCCTTTCTGAAAATTTAAAAACCTGAAAGTGCAGTTTGCCATTTCACATTGAGTTCACGTTTAAGTGCAAATCAAGCAATGTATTTTGAGTTTTGTAACTTCTCATTACATCAAACCTTAGGCTGATATGGGCTGTCTCTTGGTGACGCAGAACTGGACATTTCAAATCTGTTATTTTGCAAAATGTACTCTTCAATAATGGATGGAAGATTTCAAAAGAAAGGGATTATGACATGAAGGTGTTGCTATTTACACGTTGGCCACAAAACGTGTCTGTTCCTGCAGATGTGCAAATCTATGGAAAAATTTTTCATTTGTTAGGGGTCTATCCAGTTCTGTTTACCAGGTAGTCTGTGTCCTTCCATAGCTGCAACTTGACTTTTACAGTACTTTGAAAAAAAAAAAAAAAAATAGGATGTGATCCATATCATCTTGTTAGTAATCAATGTATCCATGTATTCATTTAGTGGATTTGTAGAGAAACGTGGTTTTCATTAGTTGAAAGGTTGTGTAGCAATCTGTAATTTCAGACAAACTTTGCTCTTGTAGTAATACTATGTAAAAAAAAATGTGATACTTGCACCAGCATAGCACTCCACACAGCTCCCAGTGAAAGTTTAATACTCCATCTCAGCAAATTTGCATATGTCCATATATGGTAACAGAGGCAGGTCAGACATGTTTTATCCTTGGAACATCAGTAGCTATCACTGTAATAATTTTGATGAGAGCCATGTTCACCTGTGGAACATCAGTAGCGCTGTAATAATTTAGGTCGCACATTTTTTGTTCATGACCCCAAGGAGAAAATCACTGATAGGTGCTTTGAATACAGGTGACTACATACTTTTAACATATTAGTGCAAAACAGTAAATGCAAAGTAAATTTAACTTCTGATGACTGTTTCTGATCATTTGAAGTGGTGCAGTAACTCATTTTTGCTGTTCTAGTTTGATCTAAAGGAAGATTTCATTTCCGTCTGCAAATACCTAATGATATGCATTTCATTGTTATCCGGTGTTCTGTTGATTTATGAAAAATGACAAACAATGCAAGTGAATACTGACAGTGTAGGTCACGTTTGCATCGGCTGCTTTGACAGAGTGAATACTTGGTATTTCAACACACTTCAGCAGGGATGAGGAAATCCAGATGTTTACTTGAACCCTGTATGCTATATTAAAGAATGACCGATAAACCACATTGCCATGTTACAAGGCCTCTGGATTCACCTTGACCACAAGCCGTATAAACCAATTAAATGATAATATGGATTTATTCATCCCTGTATTCTGGTGTGAAAAAAAATCTGTACAGGGTTTGCATGCTCTTTGAAAATCCTGGAATTTCAAACCTTTCTGTTAAAGATCATGAAAACTTTGTAGAAAGTTTT
This sequence comes from Ptychodera flava, assembly GCF_041260155.1. NCBI lineage: Eukaryota > Metazoa > Hemichordata > Enteropneusta > Ptychoderidae > Ptychodera > Ptychodera flava. Next base: position 12,726,415 of record NC_091944.1, on the reverse strand, counting down.
GGAAAAATTAACCTTAACTCGATCAAGTGTCAAAAAGCATCAAATGCAATGTACAGACATACATTTAATATTGAGAATGACTTTCCCTGAAACACTTGTTGAAATTTTCCTCTTTTGCTCAAAATTCTCATGGAAAAATGCTGACAACTCCTGAATAGTTTTTGAATACCCTCTTGCGCATGCAGACCCTGTGTCAATCAACAGATAAGAATGTGGAAAAATTTACCCAAGGTTCCAGCTACTGTCATTTTCATGCAATCACGCTTCATTTGTCAAATAAAACTTTCAGTTGCTGTCAAACTGATACTATAATAGTTTGATGGGCAGGATATTGTCTCCCAATGCTCTGAAAGTAAATCAAGCGCTACGTGTTAGTATGTGTTCCCTCTTTTTGATGTCATGTTCATAGTCCATAGAAATAGTGATCATGACTCCAAGGAATAGATACTGTGTTTGAGGAAGTCTGTAGATTAGAGAAGAAGATGATAATAAACTAGGACTTTGATTTTCTCTTTCTGTGACACTCAGATCTTTTGAAAACAGTCTTTCAACATTACATGCTGCTTGTTGCAAAAATGGGCAAGGTTGCGTGGGTAATGCATTCACCACCGGGTCACTTCATGAGTGGAGTGACCGTGATCCACAGAAGCAGAAATCAGAGTGGCCCTGCATCTGCTCAGCAGCTTGGCCAAAAAAAGTAACCAACAAGAATAGAAACTAAACTTTTCAATTAGCTTCATGTAGAGAGAGGTAGCACATTTGCCAATCATAGAAGAAAGACCGTCAACCAAACAAGGGGAATAAATTACCCATGATGCCTTGTTTCACTACCCAGGATGCCTTTGACTCAAATTTGCACCAACCAACAATTTCTGATAAGGGAGTTAAGAGAGCGTCGATTCTTTTTATGCAAACTTAGGATAATATAACAGAGTTTGGATGACAGGTTGGAGATCACAGCACTGTTTTTCAAAAGCATTTTGCTGATTGCAAAAGTGGGCAAAGATGTAGATGAAATCTGGTACACCTTATTTTGAATTGACACTCAGGGTGACCAAGACAGAAGTACATATGCTACTTCATTGTAACATTTCTATGTTTAACTTGTGCAGCTTCTTGTATTATACAATCTTGGAAGTATAAAAAAAAAGCTTTTCTTTTTTTTTCTGTTCATTTTTTTTCTTTGTAATATGTAGACCTTCCAAGAATACTGTATGTGATAGTTTTAAAATATTCTCTCTGTGGTGGGGAAATAAATATTGAACTTAAAAAATGTAAACCTTGTGTCTGTGTTTTTTCCTGTCTTGTTCTGCCTGATTTGTAGAACTAGTATTCCAGGTTTTTTTGGCTTCTTCAAAGTCAGACAAGATGTCTGAAACATGAAAGCTTGGCTGTAGCAACAGCTTGTTGTTGGAGATCTGAAACTCATCAAAAAAAAATGTAAAAGGAAAAGCAACTTTTGTACCGGTATATACACATCTCCACATAGGCTCAGTAGTGGGCACTGTAGGCTAACTGCATTGTAAAAAATAGTCCTAGCCCTATGAAATCATTGTAGAAATAGTCTTAGCCCTATGAAATCATTGTAGAAATAGTCTTAGCCCTATGAAATCATTGTAGAAATAGTCTTAGCCCCATGAAATCATTGTAGAAATAGTCTTAGCCCTATGAAATCATTGTAGAAATAAAATCATTGTAGAAATAGTCTTAGCCCCATGAAATCATTGTAGAAATAGTCTTAGCCCTATGAAATCATTGTAGAAATAGTCTTAGCCCCATGAAATCATTGTAGAAATAGTCTTAGCCCCATGAAATCATTGTAGAAATAGTCTTAGCCCCATGAAATCATTGTAGAAATAGTCTTAGCCCCATGAAATCATTGTAGAAATAGTCTTAGCCCCATGAAATCATTGTAGAAATAGTCTTAGCCCCATGAAATCATTGTAGAAATAGTCTTAGCCCCATGAAATCATTGTAGAAATAGTCTTAGCCCCATGAAATCATTGTAGAAATAGTCTTAGCCCTATGAAATCATTGTAGAAAGAGTCTTAGCCCTATGAAATCATTGTAGAAAGAGTCTTAGCCCTATGAAATCATTGTAGAAATAGTCGTAGCCATATAAAATCACTGTAGAAATAGTCTTAGCCCTATGAAATCATTGTAGAAATAGTCTTAGCCCCATGAAATCATTGTAGAAATAGTCTTAGCCCTATGAAATCATTGTGGAAATAGTCTTAGCCCTATGAAATCATTGTAGAAATAGTCTTAGCCCTATGAAATCATTGTAGAAATAGTCTTAGCCCTATGAAATCATTGTAGAAATAGTAGCCATATAAAATCACTGTAGAAATAGTCTTAGCCCTATGAAATCATTGTAGAAATAGTCTTAGCCCTATGAAATTATTGTGGAAATAGTCTTAGCCCCATGAAATCATTGTGGAAATAGTCTTAGCCCCACGAAATCATTGTAGAAATAGTCTTAGCCCTATTTGTGTATATAAATTCTAACAGATTCATACATAATACATATTTGGACTCTGACTGCTTAGATATATATTTTGCATGGGTCATAGAATTTACTGATATTGCAAAATGATCGTATTTGTATATAAGTAGAAGGTTTTACCCTTTGAAGGCTGTAATTTTTCCCACCAAAATTTTAGGGCAACATTTTACTGATTTTCTTAAAATTTTCTGTAATTTTTTGATAATTTTGGACCAAACACGACATTTCATTGGCTACAGTTTTTTATCAAAATTTTAGCAAACATCTAAAAAAAAATTACTTGGGTATATTTTACAAAAGCAACAAAAATTGACTCTGGCGCTCAAAGGCTTAAACATCAAACATTGACGACTAATTTGCTTCTGAATATCAGAACAAAATAAAACTCCATTTTCTGAGTGAAGAAGATGCATTAATTTCATAAAGATATAGAAAAGCAAAAGATGAGTACCATGCACTTTATTGTAATCTCAATGTTTTCTCAATGCAGTGACATATGCATGCATATGTGGAAAACTAATAGAATTATTACTTGAAAGTCACGGAAGCAGAAGAGATGCACTCAATCATCATTGATGTACCAGAACTGCATGCCCCGGGCTGCATGCCCTCTCAACAGAATTGCCTGAAGCGACAATTTACCATTATTGATACACTTTTGAAATTGAAAAGTAGTGTGTAAACTCAGTGTTAAAAATAGTCTCAATTGCAGTCTTTCATCCATTAAACAGCTACAAAGGTATGTTTCCATATACGGTAGTATACATGGACATTTATAGGCACGATGACATGTTGCTGAGCTGGACTAAGGAAAAATATCTATCATAAATGTGTCCTCCATAATTCCCTCATACATATAGCCAGTTGTTGAAATATTGAAGGAAAAAAATCAAATCATTAGGGACTGATTAGTTTCGTTTTGGGATGGGTGGTTTAATTTATAGGTGCATGCATGGTCTTTCTGAGGTAGATCATTCTGTTTCAGACTTGCTGAATATTGACTGTTAGAAGGAATTAATCATACAATATTTTATATGCAAAATTTTGTGATCCACAAATAGAGCTGGGTGATCATGTTTTTTCTAGTTTTCCATTTGAGGGATGGAGTAGGGGGTGAGGTTGGTCAAACGTTGCATCCACCATGAAGGCTTAGTATACATTTATATTTGTAAAGTCTACATTCATTTCATTGAAAGTTACATTTGCATAAGAGAACTAGTATTCAGATTTTACCACAGGGAAGCCAGGATAAACCTACAAACAAACAAAACAAAATGGTTAACAAATAAACAAACATAACAAAAATCAACCAAAAACCAAACAAGCAACAAATGAAACAAAAGAAAGAAATAACCAACTGATAAAACAAAAACAATTACACAAGTAATAACAAAATAAATAAATAAGTAAACTATCAAGAACCCTAACACATAAACAAACATGAATGAATGAATAATAAATAAACAAATAAATAAATATAAGAGAAAACACTAAAGTGAATAAGAATTGAAATCATTGACTGAATATCACATTGCAACATATTCAAACAAATCTGACATCAGTATCACTTCCCACTAGTGGATAATAATACTGATATCGCATTTTGATATGTTGCTTGTGTTGTTCAGTCAAATATTTCAATTCTTATTGAATTTAGTGTTTTCTCTTATATTTATTTATTTATTTGTTTTTTTTAAGTGTAGGGTTTTTGTTGGTTTTATTTGTTTATTCATTTGTTATTCATTTCTTACTTGTTTGTTTGATTTTTGTTTGATTCATTTGTTGTTTATTCATTTGTTAGTCGTTTTTTTGTTTTCGTTTGTTTACCTGGCTTTCCTGTAATTTTACATGGGGCTAGATGATTTTGGTTTCACAGTAAATTTCTTCAGTGATCCTCCAAGAAAAGTCTTGGGGAAAACATTTGTTTATGTTGCCTGGTCCATTCTCAAATTATGTTGTTCATTTCATATTATTTAAACAATAATTTACCATCTACAGTAATAGAAATTAGATCTTGCTCTTGGACGTTAATTTAAAAATAAAAACTATGTACTTTGAAACATTATACTGTAAATTGCACCAACAAAATACAGATACTTGTGAAACTGAACTTTGAGTGCAGTCATTCTGATCAACATGGCATATATTTGTGATGCTGATCGAGTTTGATGCGTCCCGTCAGAAAATATTTCACTGAGGCCGAGTCGTGTAGGCAGGTCACTATTTGCACAGTGGCAGAATTGCTGGTTTAATTAAATGTACTGACTGACTGTAAATGCATCAGTATCTTTACCCGCTTTGGTGTTTTTATAGTGTTTAGTTTTGTTCTTCCTATGCCGCACTTTCCGAAGAGTGTATTGTTATGCAATAAAGTGATTTAAAGTGATTTAAAGTATTTTAGTTTACAGGAATACTAATTTGTACTCCACTTATAAACATGCAGAGATCAAGTGAACCCTACTAAATTTCAGCTGAAAATTTAGGTAGAATATTATTTTAAACCATATGATACTCATTTGAAATGAGTTTTAAATGTTCAGTTGTATCTGGTATACTTGAGATTTACAGTACCATAGTAATTATCCTTGAGCATTAGACAGAGGAGCACCATTCCATAGCAAGGTGATTACTACATTGATGAAAAGTCTCATAATTACTTTGCTATAAGTATTTGTCACATATTTCATCATTCCATCAAACTCCTTTTAAATTTTTGTTTTTGCTTGTTTATCAAAGTTTATTCCATTATTATCTAAATTTATTTTGCATTTATTTGTTCATTTGTTGTCTTTCTTGTATTTTATTTATTCTTTTCATCTTTCTGTTGTTTGTTTCTTTTGTGTTTACTTGTTTGTTTACTTGTTTGTTATGCAGTCAGAGGCCGCTGGGCGTTGGCCAATCTGTACACCATGTACACAGTTGGCTTGTTCGCAATGCGAAATTCTGGGAGGTTTGTTCGTTGGAGGAAAGAAGAGTAAACATTGCATCAGACAAATCAAGATGGCAGCCCGCAGTAGAGCAAGTGCGACCATGGCGAACAAATGGAGCCAATATCTTCTAGTGTTTGCGCACGAACACATCGACTTTAGAATGCCAGTAAGTAGGTTTTCTGGTAGAGTTTAGTTATTGCAGTGTTTTCGCCTATTGAAATCGTTAGCAGTGGTTTAAAGCGTTAAAAATGGAATAACAATTATCGGCCAGTCGAGTCATGCCAGTTCTGGCAGTTGTGAGCTCGGACAGTCTCCGCGTTGGAGGTTGGCAGAAGGGTAGTTGTCGGCCACTTTCGAGAAATACAGTGGTAACATATGATTGCATTCGCATTCCCATGAAATACAAAATCATTTATACGCATGCAAGTGTGAAATGTTTGAATATTCAATTCGATGTAAAACATGTTAAATAGAGGTGATCCATGTGGCTTGTATGTGTAGGCTACTCTCATTTGTGGAGGAACCGTGCTACAATTAATCTTTCATATTGTATTATTTGTATACATTAAACGAACATATCATTGAATAAATGCTTTACCAAGTAACAGTCATTTAACTTTGCATTATTATATCCATTTTATGGACATCATAATGCCAGTCATTTAACTTTACATTATATTTTATCCATTTTCCTTCTATTTAACCACGGTCCCTCTACAAGAACCGTGATTTACCTACGAACGTAAAGTTGGCGTCATCCTCATCCTCAGCCTCAGGTGACCTTTCTAGCTGACGCGTAAGCGTCAGCTTCAGCGTCGTATCCGAAGATTGCCGAAGTTATGCTACCTGATGATGGATAAATGATAGAATTCGCCCATAACTTAAGAAAAAAACAACTCCATTTTTTCTCAACTTTCTTTTGAATTGTTAAACTGGTTCGCAGGTAATATTTTATCGTTATAATATCTCAAACAGACTAGTTTTTTGGAAATGTTCGTAATTTTCAGTCCATGGATCCGTGAATGTGTTTGTTGGTATCCTCGATATCTCAACTCTTGCATTAAACTTTTCCAAAAATTGGTGCAAAAAAGGTATACGTGGTTCGAAATGTGCAAAAATCACCACCATGAATGGCGATATGAAGACCTAATTATTCAGAGGACATATAAAACAATTAACTTGTATAACTATGACTTGAGGCCTGAAAAGTCAACGTATTAAACATACAACCTTTGAACTTTAAGGGCTAAGAATGTTGCGTTGTAACTACATCGTGAGAAACGGATATTAAGAGGAGAGGTTACTAAATATTATGAAATACAAACCCCACTGTGTTTTGATTAACATTTACAGTGATATGAAACTTGGAGCACATTTTTAAAGTCGTTTTTACACTTATCATTCCATCAGACGCATTCGGGAATAATCGGATCTGACGCCGGTGAAGCTGACGCTGTAGTGTCATCCTCATCCTCATTTTCGCGTGACCCCTGAGGCTGAGGATGAGGATGAGTATGACGCCAACTTTACGCTCGTGATTTACCTCAGCAAAATGTTGTTTCGATTGGCAAGTTCAAAGGTCGGAAACCTCGTTTATCAAACGTTGGATCACCGCCACTCCCTGTGAGGGACAGTGATTGGATAAAACACTGGCATCAAACACCACTGTACCAGTTCATAAAAAAGCATATTATAAGCATCAAATGTAGTTCCGTATTGAAAATTTAATTCTGGAGTAAATGTTTCATTAATTTTGTTTGTAGGAATTTCAATCAATTTTAAGTATCCTGAATATAATGGCTGAAGTGAAAGAGACTGAAGACAAGGAGGTATCGTAAAACTTTAAAATAAAGTCAAACAGAAATTGTTGAGAGTTGGTTGATGCTGGAACAAATTTCATTTATAAAAACAAAAACCAACAGTTTATTTGGTCAATAAATTAAAATTAAGTTTTGCAATCATATTCCCTTGAATAGGGCTATTCGCAAATTAAGTCATTGTTGTCTCATTAATTTGCAAAACTAAATATTTGTGTGTAAATTTAGATGATCTTTAGATGAATTACGCATGCAAGAATGATGAGAAGACTTCTACTGAAGAGGCAACTGCTGATGTAGTTACAATGAATACTAGAAGTGACATTAACAACTCAGACACATTATAGGATTTACATTAGACCATGTTTGTATCGTGTGTGTGCTGTGCTCAGAATTCATGTCAGGTCTTTTTCCATCAGTTTTTATGGCAGGGCCCAATGTTTGCATCCAAACATAGCATATTTACATATGCAAATCAGACAGCTTTACCATCATTTTGTACTAGAAATTTGATTGTAATATTTTTATGCAAGGATGTTCTGAACATGTATGCCATATTACATCCAAAAGTGAGGTGTCAAATCATACTGTACAAACAGCTAGATGGTCTGCACATGAGTCTTGTTTTTGTCACTAAAGATAAAAAAAAACAGCAACCAACTTCAATTTCAATGTTAGATTTCACTGGTCCATCTGTAAGGTGAATGTTAAGTCTCCGTAGATTCAATCCTTTAGATGGACCCGGGTATTTCTGTCAAATTTTGAGTGAAAATATCTAAAACTACTTATATGTCCTGATGCCAGTCCAGTGATATTCACTGGCTTGCACTTGATCCAACTGTGCAGGTATGAGAAACAAATTTGATTCTGATTCTGAAGCAAGCATCTGTTTGTGATGGAGTTTGAGAATTATGTTTGTTAATGACTTGACTGTCTGTTATTTTAGTCATTCTAACATGTTTGGTTGTTTCTTGTCTCCATGGATCCCAGAATCCATTCCTTCTGCTAAGGCTGCCTAGTGAAGAATCTGGGAGAAAGATTATGAGCAGAACAGTACTGGGAAAATATTTACTTGAATTGTGGGCATCTGCCAGCACATATACAGAGTTGTATGAGAAACTTCGACATTGTCCACAGGAGCTCATCTCTTCTCACTGCAGGCCAGATATTTCATTTAAAGTTCGAGTGAACTCGTACGGCAAAACTATGAAACAACCCAGGCAGCTTGAGTTAATAGACGTGAGTGTTGGTTTTATGAGTCCTTCTTCTATCTGACCAAGTTTCAACTGGACTCCACAGTTTTAACTGAAAATGATGTATGCCAGTTTTACTGAAATTGCGCATTGTGATTAATGTGCTGAGTTCAAAGTTAATGTGTTCAATAAAGAAGATCGTGCGCTTACGGAAGAATGTGTCTCAGAGACAGATATTTTGAATCTCAAACTTTTACAATTCTTTTCTAAACTACCTCTTGTGGGGACTCATTTTAAAGCTTTCAGGGTATGAAGAAATTTCACCGTCATTTTAACTGTCGTTTGTCAAAAATCGAAAATTTTCTTTTTCTCCGCAGAGTTAATGCAGGGATGGTGGGCACTCTGGATTTCAAATATCTGTAAATCTCTGGTAATTTGTTTCTCGAGTACCAAAATTTGCACGGTGACCCCCGATTTTTATTCTTGATTTTGAAAGAATGGTTGAAAGATTCCCTGAGAGAAGTTTGAGTAAAATCTGAAGTCTTTCATTTCCGAGGCGCATATTAACCTTAAAGGTATACTGTCACCTATTCCAATTTTGCCACAGTTACCATGGAAAGAGAAAATCTAACCAATCACAGATTTTAAACGGGTGGCCGCTTTTTAAAAACAGCGCCCTCACATTGGCATTTTGAATGCCAAGGAATGCCCCTTTGACCATATATGGGCATATTTAGATAACAGGTGACTGTATACCTTTAAATGACAAATGATTAGTGTTTTGAGTAATTTGCTGAAGTTTGTAACTGTTCCCTTATATCAAAAAATGAAAGAACAAATTAGGCAATCTATGGGTAAAAATAATGGCAACCCAAATGAATTATCTTTTCCTTGAAAATCATGTTATGAACTTTGAAACTCCATCCTTATCATCATCATCATCGATTCTTACTAATACAGACTTTTTATATTTCCCCTTTACCCTTGCTGAACAGGAAGTTACAGAAGTTGTACCATTTCAAGGCAAAGTAGAACTTAGAAACCCTGACCAGACTTTTTATCTGCTAGAATACTATGGAACAGATCCAAATAATGCACCAGAAAAACCGTACGATATTTACTTTGGTAGATTGGTAAGCTTCTTCTCTCAGTATAAAGTCTTTCATATTTGGTGTTTGCGCTGTGTACTTTTCATCACAGAAACTCTGGGATGCATAACCTCTGGTTAATTATTATGAGGTAAAATTTGACACTTTTCTATGAAGCCTTGATTATTTAAAGGGAAACCTAAGTCCAGCGACTTTGACAGTTTATCCCTTCCAAAATCACCCTTGAGTAAAATGCAGCTCAAATTTGCAACATAATTGCACGCGCTGATGACTACGGCACGACGAAAAGAGAACTTGAAGTAGACGACATTTATGGAAATGAGCCCGGAATTCCATGGGCGCGAAAGGGCTTATGGGAGAAGCGTGCGTGACGTCATCGGCGATACAGACGATTGCAGCTTGCAGCTGGAGGAGTACTGTGAACAGTTCAGCGCGTTCGTAAGACGACTATGGAGAGTTCGGACAGCGATGTTTCTGACATCGAGTATTACTTTTCCCTGACTGAAATCAAACCATACTAATTTGAACCTGTCCAAGATATATAATAATTAGAAAGCATCTCAAAACATCGTTCATATCTTGGTTGCTTGCGTTTTGTGTGTGATTCAGCGGAGGGAGTCACTGTGCTTGTACAGACCCCGAACTGGATTGGAGAGACTGAGTGACCCTGCGATCCTTCAACGCTACGTTTCTAAAACATAGTTTTCTGTATCAGTCGCTTAAAATTAATTTTGGTTCGTGAATGATACGGAATGATTAACTGATTGTATGTGTTACTGTGTAAGTCGAGCTTGGCCAGATCTTTAAGGTTGCGAAATCTCCGATATGTATCAGAAAATATTTATTCGCGATTTGACAAATCTATTATAGTGTCGTCTGTTTTTCGAAGCTGGTGTCGAACTTAGGAAGTCGGACTTACTCAGATCTACAAAGTGATGAAATCGCCGATATAATGAATATTTGCCCGCTATTTAAAAAATAGTATCGTCTTAAAGCTTGTTGTAAGGAATGTGTTTCATACAAGACCAGCCCAAACTCCCGATGATTTCCGATATGTCCTCTGTTCAAGTCCCGATCGCCAAGTAAAATGTTTACATGTAAAGAATGTAATTTGTGCAAGGGCCTCCCGAGTCCCGATGATATGCGATCGGCCCTCTCGACGAAGTCCCGTGTGGACATTTAATGGAAAAAATGCTTTACATGTAAAAAATGTATTTCGTGCATTAATAAATCTAATAATGTAAAACATACAGTATTCTTGACTTCCGGCCATGGATGCTATTTTTGAACTAAGAGTCGGACAGAGGTATTCGGGTGGTCAGATCTGTTAGGTGGTGAAATCTCTGATATACATCGGATATTTACCTACGATTTGACAAAGTATCGTCTAGTATCAGAGTTACAGTCCTAAGTCGCCGATATTTATCGGATAAATATCCGTGATTTCGTAGACCCGGCATGCCAACACCACACAGTGCAAGTAAATCTAGGATCGTCTGGTATCGATATTAGCCTAGGAGTTCCGGCGCAATTGATATTTATCGGGTAGATATATAATATCGGCGATTTCTCACACCCGGCGTGCCGAGACACAGTAAGCAAAAAGTCATTCCAATGTCTTGTAATATCAATATTACAAGGTATAGTCCCGAAATTGCCTATATTTATTGGTTATATATCGGAGATGTGGCAGACCCGGGATGTCAAGATTAGAGACGCTTTGTGTAGTTTCGTCTTCGGATTTTAGAGTCCCGAAATCGCCAATATAAATATTTATCTGGTTAAAACCGGCGATAGTAGGCTGACTCAGCATGTCAAGATACGAACCGCATTGTGTAGTATCGTCTTGTATCGGTACCAGAATCCCGAAATCCCTTATAAAACAATCATCCTGAAAGAATTAGAACATAACGTTGTATCTTTTACAGATTTTTAAACTCGCCCGACTTTCTTTAGCCACTGTCTTCGAAAAAGCTGTTCTGTGGGAAGACGGTAAAAGCTGACTCCGTTTGTTCTTCCCTGAGTGATTTTGCACTCAACTGAACAACAGTTAACTATTTTTTATGCTACTGAGCATTAAAGAGTCGTAACGTGCAGAACTGCACTCCTGCAGTCATAGACTCCAATGCTTTGGTAGGCTGTCACACACGTTCGTGTATCGCCGATGACGTCACGCACGCTCCTCCCATGAGCCCTTTCGCGCCCATGGGATTCCGAGCTCATTTCCATAAATGTCGTCTACTTCAATGTCTCTTTTCGTCGCTCCGTAGTCGTAGGCGCGTGCAATTATGTTGCAAATTTGAGCTGCATTTTATTCAAGGGTGATTTTGGAAGGGATGAACGGTCAATGTCGCTGGACTTAGGTTTCCCTTTAAGTACGTCAGAGCTTGTTGTGTGCTTTCCTTCAATGTGTAATTCAGTCCAAAATATCAAGGTCACTTCTTTGTGCGTATGACAGTATAAATCAGTGTTGCCATGTTTTGATAAGAATTATGAATGGTCATAAATTTTTTCACCTTTAACCTATTCACCCCATTCATTGTAAACAGGTCCACGTTTATCGTTTATAACAATGGCTCAGGTGGGCCAAACCATTATTGTGAAAGGGTTGAATCAGGGTTTGAGAGTGCTGTGCTTAGATGCAAGACCTTATAGATTGTGAGTTTTGTCAACACCCATCATCAGCGACTGACATCATAGAAGAAAAGATGTCATGTTGGGAACGATTTCTTGTAATCTTACAATTTGTTGTTCAGATTTCAGATGGGCAGAGAGAACTCATCAATAGATATTCTGTGAAAAAGAGGCATTTTATCGGTAACACCAGCATGGCAGCTGATCTGTCTCTTATAATGGCAAACCAAGCAATGGCTCGTCCAAACATGCTGGTGATGGATCCATTTGTCGGCACAGGTACTTCAGTATTCATTTCTGTTTTCTGTCACAGAAAGTTAATGTTTCAACAATTTCAACATCCTTCTCTTTACCAATGACGTTTTGTTATACCTGCTTGTTTCTTTAAAAGGCAGTCTTTTGGTAGCATGCGCACACTTTGGGGCGTATGTCACAGGCACCGACATAGACTACAACATCATCCACGGCCGGGGAAAGTCAAGTCGGAGGGACGCTAACAAGTATAGGGGACCTAATGAAAGTATACGAACCAACATGAAGCTGTATAATCTTGAGAAGTTCTACATCGATGTCATGGTAGCCGATGCATCCAGAAATATTTGGAGGCAGCAGTCGATATTTGATGCTATCATTACCGATCGTAAGTCATAAGAAAGAAAATTTCACTCATCAAATCCTGATAGCTCTAAGATGTAATAATTGGGACAGAAATTGGTAGGTTTCAATTGGGCTGTGATTAAAACTCAGCATGTAAATCACAACATATGGCCACTAGAGGGCGCTAGTTCATTTAAAACAGAGTGTGCACAATTCAATGGTCCACTTGTTCTCTGCAAATCCTAAGCCAAATACTAACTTTCTCTGCATTGATTTCCCACGCAAGCACCATACGGCATCAGAGAAGCAACCAGAAAGATTGGGAGTAGCAAAGACTATACGATAGAAGAGGAACAGTAAGTTACACCACCAAAATAGATCTATAGTTAGCTTGCTTTCTTATCCACACAACATTACCTACTGTCTGTCACAGATCAGAATGTAAAATAATATTAAACTTTAACATCTCCATATTCTGCTTCTCTATCCTGAGTATGAACAAGCATGAGTTTTGATCAACTGAGGAATATAAATGACCCTTTTGTCACCTTTGCATGGAAATTTTGGTTTACTGAAGATGTGTGGACAGTCAAATGCAAAGTCCGACATAATGCAGTTAAAACAGCCTTCAACAAAGGATGTTTCTACTGTAAACTTGTATTTTAAAAGACGCAAAGGTGGGGGTGGGGTTGGGCAAAAAGAGGTGTGGTATGAAAGAGCTAAAAGTATTCAGAGAGTTTGAAGATAGTTATGTACAGAGATGAGTTGATGATGATCATGGGAGACATTCACCCTTTCATCACAATGGTTTGGCTCAAACCTTTTGCTATCAATGGTGTGTGTGGACATTTTTACTTGCCCTTGGGGTGAACAGACTGAAGATCAAGAAAAATATGATAAGAAACTGATAATGTCAACTCTGTTTTTTTCCAGGATTGCTGCTCACGTTCCATGCAGTATAGGGTATCACTTGGCGGACATCTTCACAGATCTTCTGAACTTTGCAGCTTTCTACCTCAGACTCGGCGGACGACTTGTCTACTGGCTGCCAGTGTCAAGGCCAGAGTAGGTTTTCTCTATCCCTCTTCAAAACAATTTTACTTCACCAGTCAAGTGTCTCTTGACTTTCCCATCATTTCCATGTGTTTTAATGCTAGTATTTTTGATGACACGGTCTGAACCATACGAATATAACAGAGGTTGGACGGGTTATATTTGAAGGGGGACTATCTCAATTTTGTAATATACCATATTTTTGTTACTCTTTCCAACAAACTACTCGTACCTTTTCTGTAGAAAGCTCAGTTGGCTTTGAAAACATTTTCTATAGCTTTGAAATTTTACAAAACCTTTAGACATGACTGTCCAAGCCACGTGTTGTCACTTACTGTCACCTCAGTTCAAAATTGATCATTATGTGGAACAAACTGTTAGGTTGAATTCATCTGTACTGAGAAAAAGAGAAACAATTTTTATCATATTTTGGAATGAAAATAAAACTTCTTTTACATTCCAAACGTAATTCGTTTAATTTGTGTACATGTAGACTTGACAAACTATTATCTTATACACACTCGCACATACACAAGCATGCACACATTCTTAGAGCTTTGTTGACTCTCTTTTTAGTCCCCATCGACAAAGTCTGGGTGGACTTGTAGATTTAGTCGTGTCTGTGTGTCCTTGCGTCTGTTCACACAAATTTCTCAGAGATACCTTGAGCAAATTTCTTTCAAACTTTGAACAAGGATTACTCCCTATGTCAAACATATTCACATCTATTTGCTTTGTGGTACAATCCAATATGGCTGTCATTTCCATCAATGGTTTCCAAATTCATTAACCAAGTGCAGACTATGTCATTGACAATGACTTGTTAATTATAATTTCAGGTACTCACCAGATCAGATACCAGACCATCCATGTCTCACTCTGATATCAAATAGTGAACAAGTTCTCAACATCAGCATCAGCAGACGACTCGTCACAATGGAAAAGACCAGAGAAATTGAGGTATGTGACATACTGTACATACACTTCCTAGATCCTGTTTACTTGTTTTATCATATTGTCTAATGAGGTTTTCACTGCTTTCTTAGAGCCATCTTTGTAATATCTCTAGTCTTTGAGTAGTGGAAAAAATAAAGCTTTTATACTAGCAAGAATTCTGAAAACTTTTTGTGTTATGAGGTATGTTTTGACCGAGCAAGGTTTGAATGTGGCTAAACTACAGAAAAAATGGAAAGTTTATAAGGACTTCAGTTTGTTGAAAATTGGCCTTGAGCTGGATTCCTCCTAACATGATTATAAACTGTCTTCTTGTTATTTCACAGGAAATTGAAGATTCAGACTCAATGTGTGCAGAGATCAAGAATGACATCTACAAAGGACACAACGCAATCAGGAAAAGATATTTCTTGCCGAGATCAGAGAGAATGAAATTGAAAGATGGAAAACTTTACAACGGCACTGAAAATCAAACGTGATGTTGTGGATATGGTGACTTTCGTGAGGATATTCATAGTTCTTTAGACCAGGGTCACAACCAGTGGAATACTATAGTCTGAATCTGTCACTCTCAACAGCTCAGTGTATCCTGACCCGTAACAGTGAAACATCTTGATAAGGAAAGGGAGATTTTGATGTATCCTGACCTGTAACAGTGAAACATCTTGACAAAGAAGGGAAGATTTTGATGAGAATGATTCACAGTGTTGCTATTATATGCCCATGCTTAGACCTTTGTACCATTCTCAGATAAAAATCTCTGCATGACATCATAGGTCACCAGGCAGGTCAGGGTTCAAAGGCTGCAAGACCACTGTTTCCCAGACTCCTTACAATTTCATGTGCAGCAGTGTTATTTCCTATTCCTATACATAACATTGAAAACGCCATGACAACCAACATTTGGTTAAGGATGATGGTGTTCAACAGGTTTATTTTATCAAAACCTTTTCTGCAATTTATCAACAAAAGTTTGAAAATGAGTCAGTCAGAAGACGTATCCAGGGTACTGTAGTTATTTGATGCAGAACACACATTCCACTCTCTAAATTGAAGTTTTCTTTCCACAAATTGTCAGTGTCCAACGATATGACAACATACAAGTTCACTTGCAATGTTATAACACAGAGTTGGTGGCATGGATAGGAGAACCTGCCATCATAAGCTGTGACACACACACACACACCACCACCACCATTCTCTAAGCATGATCTATGCAAGATCCATCGTCTAGAACCGTTTGTGTCTCACACCAAGAAATGTTGACCTCTGTAAAGGTCAAAACCCACAGGATTAGAAACCATGAACACTACATAGATATCAAGAGGTGTGCCTTAGTTGGCAACCTGCAGGTCAAAGGTCATAACACATTGAGTTATGATCAGATCTGGACGAAGCCCTGCACATGCATGACCTTTGACATCAACAGTGACCACACAGTGACCTCTTATCAGGTTTGCTCAAAGCAAGCAAAAAACCCTTATCTGATTGTTAATATTTTAATTGTAAAGTGACATGTGTATAATAAAAACTTTATCTTGTAAACATCGATCATCATGTCAGTGTGTGAATACCATGTACTGCAAACTCCAATATATCATGAATACAGTGTTTAATCTTTTGCTCAAACCAACGGACCATTGCTTTCTTGTTGAACACAATTGTCAATTGTGATTTTTAAAGACAAGCCAAACAATACTACACACTGTTGTGAGATTTACAGTCACTAAAAAAGATTTGACAGGTTTTCAAATGAAACAACACATATGAAGCGCAATATACATTATTGCAAAGTGCATTTTATTTGCATATTGTAATTACAGCCAGCTTTGTATGGATTTCACAACAAAACTTTTAATCCATACTCTGTGAATGAACTATCTTGTCATGGAACGCACCATAGCCACAATCAAGTGTTTACTGAATTTCCACACAAACACACACAGGAAAAAATAAGCTCTTTAGCAAGGATCTTGTATGTTGGCATGATTGTGTCATTTGGACATTGAATACCTAGGTAACAGAACTTGTCAGTGACATTTCACTCACTTTAGAGGGATATAAATTGACCAGACTAAGGTGTGGTTATACCATTAATTTGTGAAGGGGAGGAAGCTAGCTTCGTGAGTGCAATCATCTATAGCCACTCTCTTGACTTTGACATCATCATTCCATTGTTTTGAAATGTTGTGATCCATTGTGTAACTGACATAATTTGATAAATTTCCACCAAGTTTAACATCAAAGATGCAACTACAAAAAATACAATGCTGATGAGTGATATACATTTACACTTTAGAAAATTGAAAGTTTGTTTAATGGAATTAATCTACGATGTTCGGAGAAACTTTTAACATAAACAGTACTGAGAACTTATAGAAATCTGTGAATACCATAACGTTTAGACAACAACATGCATGAATGACTGCTACATGTTTGCCAAAAGAAAGGTGAAAGTTCAACACCCCACCCCCCCAACATAAACACCAAAAATTGCAGCAAAATCCTACTACTTGAATTGTCAATGCTGAGATAAACAGTCAAGGTATGAAAACTGGCCTATCGATGAGAATCCATATTTATACCGGAAAATATTTCTGGTGAAAAATGTGAACAATAATTCAATAAGTAAATCCCTGCCAGTACAATAATTTTAAATAAGTATGCTTTGCAGGGGACTTAAAGATTGGCCTCTGTCCATGCCTCCACACAGATACTCATACAAAGTTGGCACAAAGACAACACACTTGGACCTACACATGCACACAACTGGTTCTACTCTGGAATAAAAAAGGATGCCGGGTGTCCTACAAACTCAATACGCCAAAAAGCCCATGTGATGATGGTACAAACAAACTCATATGTATAAACGTGCATGGAAATATACATATTTCTCAGCACGGTTGTACATAAGGTTTTGTTTGTACCGCGGTGTCTTCAAATTCCAGGTTTAATCTATTATTTTTGGATATGGTACAATATGGCTACCACGACACCATCTTGTTGTGATTAATTCATGTCAAGACATGTCTATAACACTTCATACAATTCAAAACAGAATATAACATACCAATATAAGATACATACATACATACACACACACACACACACACACACATACATATATATATATATATATATATATATATATATATATATATATATATATATACACATACATATATATCCATTGTTGTTAAAATAATCCTTTAATAACTATGTAATATCACCATGACTACTCACTCATTTACATCTTATCAAATAACAAACACACAATTTGACTGTGGGGACTGTGTCATCAATGATGACTTGTTTTCGCTGATTCACATTTATTCAATTGAAACAATTAAGTCTGACTCCTGTACAGATTCTGGTGAAAAAACGACATACAAAACAAAGTACATAGTGTTTATGTTTGGCTGAAATCAGGAAAAAAACACCGCCCATGACTAGAAGTACCGTCATCCCGTCAGTGAATATAGCATGAATGGTTGGTATCTCAAATATAATTTTATCACCTAAGTGAGTCATAAAGGTCTCAGGCAGTGGACCAGGTTTCAATACGGTAAAAAGCATAAGATTACAGAAGTCAAATCAAAGTTTTAGGTTATACAAGAATTTAATGCCAGAAAAGCCTAAAAAGATGATGATAAGATGCTTTAGTTTAGCTAGTTTCACAAAAAAGCACAACTTTTTGCCATGACAGCAATTACATATATGTCAAAAGTATTTATGAGATCACTATCTCAAACTCTTGGTGTGGTGAGAAATCGACTTTTTATCCATAATGCATTTCAATATATAGTTTGCCCTGTAGCACAAGACAAAAGCTATTTAAAGTAGCCAGAATTTAATTTCATCATAGAAAGAGATAATGTTATTAAGACTGAAATTATTTACAGTGTGAGCAGTGAATACATCCCACTTGATGTGAATTGAGCTGATGTGGTATTCAAAAACGACAAAAAAACCTGAGGTGATCACATAGGGGACATAAAAATATCGCCATGCCATTTCTATTTGTCTTACACAAGACACTATCACAGATCAAGATAATTTGCCCCTTTGGGTCAAATTTCAACAAAATGAAAATCATACCCCACAGAAGGAGGAAGTTTTAGGCCAAACAAAAAGTATTAATTTGTCTGATACCTGTTATTGTTTTTTATTTGCAATAAGTAAGATCAACACAAATAATGTTTCTAATCTGTCCTTCACACCTGGCATGGCATCTATATGCTTCACAGTAAAAAAAATGCCCATAGGTAGATAATTAACAATAAATGTTCATATATACAGGGAAATGATCAGCTTGTTTGAAAATTTTATTTTCCTAGCAAAGGTACAGAAATCACAAGCATGTATCATAGGGAGTTACAATTTGTTTTCTGAAATGCATCTAAATCTTCACCATTTTCCAACAGCCTTCCCCTGTACAGAGATCAGTCTGGCCATGTGTGTTTCATTTGTGGTCATTGATACTGGCAGGATGGGAGAAACCACTTCTATGATGGGAGGGGGTGTTAAGCCTTGATTCTTGTTCTAGTTTGCTGGGACAACTTGAAGAGAATCCAGCATTTCCTCAAGTGCAGACATCTGTTGTTCATGGTCCCTCAATTCAGCAGCCTTTGTAGAGACAAAATGGAGAAAAATCATCTCAATATTTCTTTTAATTTGCCATCACGTCCTGTTCATTAAATCTATAGTACCAATTTAGAAACAATTATTTTGTAAGTTGTCCCTTTTTCAATCCAGCTTTGTGCATTGGTTACAGCCTGCTTATCAATTGCACCCTCACGGTTGCATTTCGGGAAATATGGTCCACAGTATTCAAAGTCTTGCAACAGGCGAAAAAATCTGGCTGGAAATGGTACGCTTTAAATATGACTGGACTCTGGTAACTTTCCTTGCTCTGTTTAAATAGTTTTGGAATCCAAAACTGATCTACAAGGAATCATAAAGCATGGTTAAGACAAACAGTCAAGAAAAATGATGGAAAACTGGGTCCATACACTCAAAGTCACTCAAAATTCAAGGGCTTTCAAGGACCATTTCAGCGATTTTCAAGGGCTATTAGGGTCAAAATGCCATTTTCTGGGTACCAATTTTATAATATATCAGTTTAAATTTCATTTTTAAGATATTTTGACTGATCATTCTGTAATTTTTGAAAATTGTGGGTGATTATCAATTTTCCAGGATTTTCCGCAACAATTTCAATTTCAATGACTTTTCCAGTTTAAATTTCAAGGACTCTCCAGGAGTGTACAGACACTGAAAACTGCAGGAGACTGAACAGAGTATAGTATGATATATAACATTTTAAGAAACTTTCTTACAGTCTTAGGATCAGTTACTTTGGTATGTTTCAACATACAATCACTACGGTCATAATCATATGGTCAGATTTTTTGATATATGCACATTTCATTCTGGGGATGCCACGGCCTGTTTCTGGTAAATTCTGCCTCTCATACAATGACAAGCACGGAGGATTACAACATCCAGTACAATTCTCTATGCACCGTCAAAGATGTCAGTCACCATGGCAACTAGTGATGACTGTTTAACTAGAAGTGCAATATTATGAGTGCTAATGTAGGCTTTTTCCATGAAGACTATTAATAGTAGAATAAAACTTGTGAATTCTCATTAGTTAACATTAACATTCTTGAATCAGATCATGGTTTTGATTACAATATAGCATTTCGGAGTATATTTCGTGAGATTTTAAAGAATTAATATAAAGTGTGTCATGTTTTAAAATATATGAAGAGTAAATTTTATCTATTTTGGTATTCAGTGGCGGTAAACTATGAAATATAATAACTAGTACACAGCATTTTCATCTGCCTTTTATATAAATGATTCATGTATAATATTATCCAATTATCAAGCTGCTCTAATTATATTATTGTTAGCAAGCCAAGTGAAAAATCCCTCCATATATTTGACTGATTATCTTCACTGATGTCATCTCACCTTGTATTTTTCAGAGATCTGCCTGGCTGCCCAGGCTGCATATTTCATATTGTCTTTCTTGAACCTTGCTGTGCCCTTCTGTGATGCAGCCAAATTATTAGCCGACTGCGACAAAAAAAAATAAACACATAATAACATTAGAGGCCTGAGATACATTAGAGCATTGTGTGCACAGATCTCATCTTGTACTGTTCTGAAAGTATTCTGGAAGCCCAGATTATTAATGACATCGATGTATTTTAGTTCTTTTTCTCTAAAGAAGTTACAGTCCAGAATGTGGTGAAGTTAGTTGAAAGATGGTTCAATTGGGCTGCTTCCTGATCATGTCAGAGTATATGAAGAAATAAATATTCATCTGAACATTTTGATCAGTAATACTCTTAATCCAGAAAATAGTAATTTTATACCACAGATGTTCTGAATGAAATTATCAATATTTAAGCAATAATGTATGCCCTCCCGGCCAATGATGGATGAAAGTGAACTTTGCACAACATAATGTATGAGGTAAAGCCGAGTACATTATGTTTACTTGACTGCAGTGAAGTTCAGTGATGACACATACCATGAAGACTCCGTATAGCGCCCTCATGTTGTTCTCGTTACATTTTGCTGCCTGTGAAAAATATTTACACGCAAGTGCCATGTCTCCCTGGGTGTACTTGATCTGTGGTGAAATTATATTGAAGAGAAACATAACATTGCGCAACTCATACATGAAAATATTTTTTCATCAAAATCAAAACAGATTTTCTAGAATATTGGAGATTTTGCAACATTTGGTGTCAAACAGGTTTACATATTGCATCACAAAATTCGCCCTGTTTTGATGAAAGACATTGAAACACAATAGACAACAAGTCTTTTGAATAATTCATTTCACTGTAGTTGACATTGCTGTCCAATTGCTCTCTATAGTGAATAACTTGAGATGATAATCTAGCAAATGTGGTTGAAATGAAATACCATTGGCTAAAACACACCGTGTTGTCACAGTTACATCGTTCAGATAATCTCTCAATGTTGGACTGAAAAAATGCAAGAACAGTGCTCATCCTCACAATACTGTAATTTACTGAAAGAAGAATGACCAGGTCTTTGAAGGGTAATAAAAAGTTGAAACAAACCTCGGCAAATCTTTGATGATAGAGGTGATTGTGTGGATTGGAAAGTATAAGTTCTTCTAAACAAAAGGCAGCTTTACTGTATCTGTGAATAGAAACAGAAATTTCATCTCAAATTAGCGTAACATCAAGGTACAGAATCAAATACACTGAACAGGCTGCAAAGAAAAAAGTGTTTGTCTTTCACATATGTGAGGTCTCACTTTCATTTTCTTAAAGATTGCACTAGACTTCTTTTCAAAATAAAACTGAACAAATACAAAACATGTCTTCTGCCTTTGGTCAATGAAATCTACCATGTTATTCGATATTCAAACTCCAACAAATGAAATTTGGATTAAAAAATCGACAGAATGGGCAATCTATAGATTTGTCCATCTGAAGCTTCTTGAATGGGTTTTACATGTATGGATTTTTTGTTTTTATTTCCATGAAATTTTAAAGTATACTCTTGCCATTCCACTTCTCTAGGCTGTACAAGAGTTACATCAAAGCAAGACCAGCTAAACATCACAAGTTACAGAAACTGAAATACGCATTTGATAATACAGAGTTTAAGAAAAAACAGCAGCTTTCACTGAAATAAGACAGCAACAGAGGGCAACTCACTCTTGCTCTGCTATGTACAAATCTGTGAGTTCCATCCATGCTTCATGATCTGTCATAAACCTAACAAAAAGAAGTGAAAAGCAACTTCAAATATGTGACATTTTAAACCACTTTCACCACCGTGGTTTGTCCCAAATCCATTGTTTTCTATGGTAAAGTTGGACCTGTATACAGGGAACTGGGGGTGAAAGGGTTAAACAACTTTGTTACATAGGCTTCCGATTCACTGAAAGATGCAACCATTAACAGTTGAACCCTGACCCCCCGGGTGACCTATGACATCATATGGATATTTTTTTCCAATCCGGGTTCAAAGGGTCAAAAGCATTAGTCTTTCTTATTTTTGTTAACCCAAAGCTCTTCTCTGCGTCTGTATTCACAGATATAACATTCGCATGTAGAGCAAACTTTAGACTTTGCATATCAGAGGCTAAGATTTAGTAACGTTGTATGTGTCTCACAAGTGAAAGATTTAAATTTTTGCTCAAACTTTATTAAGTGAACCTTTCAACCATAAAAACCTTACTCAAAGAAAAAAAAAATAGTCCACACAAGTGAAAAGTCTGAAAAGCTTGTTAAACCAGAACACTCTTGGTTGCCCTTCAACCTACAGGATGAAACACTGACTCATTCGATAAGTTAAAATACTTAATTTTGTACTTACTCGTATTGTCCTTTGATTGCACATAGTAATTTACACACACACACACACACACACACACACACATATGCACACACGCGCACATGCTCATGCGCGGACACACACACACACACACACACACACACACACACACACAAACACATATCCAGAAATAGCAAGTTCTGACAAAGCATTGTCACCCCAGTGTACTTGATAAAGCACCCAGGTGCCAAAGACACTTACTTTTTGACATGCTCACAGAGCTCTTTGATTGCACCTGGTATATTTTTCCTTGCTTTATAAATTGCAACTTTTCTTTTCCTTACGACCTGGAAATAATTAGAAAAGGAATTTCTCAATCTACACAACACTAAACCACCTGCTGAGAAGATAATTTCAATTTCATTTTTAATAGATGTTCTCATCAATGGTGCATGATGCAATTTAATAGAGAAGCAGTGTATTATAAATTTACATAGAAAAACGAAAACATTTTGGTAAGGTATTGTGAAATTGTTTCATTTCGACATTTTACTGCTGATAAAAGTACGAATGGTCAATAGTACTTTGTTGTACAGCTTTATGGGAGTCCGTGGTGTACTGATGGCATCATACATCACTGCTTTGAAGTGTATAAGAATTATCAAATGACTTTTGTAACTCACTGCATTTGCTTCATCTTCTTCTAAGATATCATTGTAGATTTCAAGAGCTTCTTCCCATCTGTTAAAAAGATACATAGAATACACACAGTCTCAAGTGTAAGGCTAACATCATTTGGTGATATTATGAACCATTTGATGACCGCAAATGTTTCAAGAACTTTCACATTGTGAATTTTCCCCAATAGGTTGTAACTTCTGAGACGCTTGTTCATTTTTTGTCTGTAATACACATTGCCCCTGTCTGCCTCAGTCAAGAGGGCAGGCATTCAAGTTGCATTGTTATTGCAATGCCTGATGGGTTTGGCTGTATACAATGACTTACACAAATGTTGCTTGACACTCAGCGATCACACGTACACCTGATGGTGAAGGTGCTTTAGAAGAGACAGCAACTTTTGATTATTTTTTTTCTGTCATTTTGTGAAATGTTTTTACTAGTATTTCAAGGTCTTTTTTGAAAGTACAAGAGAGTTGCCGATTCAGTTTTTACAGTACTCTGCATGTAAATAGACCTTTTATGCAAGCATTTTTGCCATGTACTCTATGATCTGTTCACAAGTGAATTTCTGTCTTGACACGCTTCAATATTAATGAATGATAATACTGCTGGTCATACATCTACAGGACATATTGACACACCAAATACTGGGTATTTCAATACACTTTTGTTGGTAACCCCATGAACTATATTCGAGATACAAAGGAAAAACAACTAACACAGAGTCAGAAGTTGAGGGTACTGTTCCTTTAGACTAGTGAATTCAATTAAGGCTTAACAAAAGCAGAAATAAATGACTTACTTTTCAAGAGCTTCAAGTCTCATTCCTTTCAATTTTTTGACCCGTATGCTGTTTGGGAATTGTCTTTCTAAGTCTCTGATGCATGCCGAAGCAATCTCTATTTTACCAGTGTCTAGTGAAGCTATAAACAACTGTTCATACACAACCCATGCTGCAATGAAAATGGAAAAGACAGAAATAGTGGATGTTACTTGTACCTAACCTTGTCACGACTGACATGTAGGCTTAAAGGTATACTGTCACCTGTTCCAATTTTGCCACAGTTACCATGGGAAGAGAAAATCTAACCAATCACAGATTTTAAGCGGGTGGCCGCTTTTTAAAAACAGCGCCCTCACATGGGTATTTCGAATACCAAGGAACGCGCCTTTGACCATATATGGGCATATTTAGATTACAGGTGACTGTATACCTTTAATGTCTTTTGTTTAATGTGTTGGTCTGATTGGCACGCAGGATCAGTGTGAACTGGTTTCACACTCAGAAAGTTACACCTTATTTGCCAAGCTTATTCGTCATGCCAAATTACCAGAATTTGACTTTTTCATTCCTATATGTTTACCGATAATATGATGCTGATGATGATAATAACAATAATAAATTATTAATTGTGAATGTTTTGTATTGTGTAATTTGTGTTTTGTTTATATATTTTGTCACAGCTACTCCCTTCTACCATTGAAATACTCAACATTGTGCCCTATAGGTTTTGTAAAGCAGAAAATATCGCCAAACAAGTCTCTGTATACCTTCGTCGCCAAGCTTACTGACATGTTCTGCAAGTAAGGTATCAGCTATCTCCACAACTTCTTCACTGTAGCGAACATTCTCTTCTCTCCATTTCCGGAGTTGGTCTCTGGCTTCTGTGGCAAAGAAAATGAAGTTATTATTGGATAGGGAACTAAATTGAGTGGTGTGGTATAAGCCAATTCCATTGACTTGCATGCAGAAATGCAAGGAAACCTCATTGTAATTTTGTAATTTTTCTGAGATGTCAAAAAATACTAAGTGCGAGAAGTCATATCGAAAACTGTATTCAAAAACTGGTGTCACCATGCTAGATTTCAGATAAAATAACAGTATCATTTCTTTTTTTACAAAAGAAATCTGATGAAAATCTGACTCGGCAGTTTCTCTTACTGCTTTTTAGAAATACATAATTATTTGTGCATTTTCCTTGCTTTGTCAGCAACCAACTTTCATCATATATGTGAGGGTCATTTAAAGTGGAATGTTTCAGGCACCTATGCTGACAATTCTTAACCATCTCCAATTTTCTCTAAATGCTAAATCTGTCATAAAGCGATGTGAGGTGTATAAAATTAAAGGGTATTAAGTCTTCCTGTGCACTGTATCTTAAAAAGTAATATGGGAAACCTAGCAGCTCTTGGTGTGGCTATAAATGCCAGTGGTCACTGGGTGTAAAATGCAATGTATCACAGAATATGTGAGCAAAATGTGGAAAAGCAAGTTGCATGTGTATTTTCCAACGTTTCAATCCTTTCAAAATTTGGAATGTAGGTTTATGAACTATGTATATTAAGTTTGGTTGTAACTGGATGTCTCTGAAGATTGTTAATGAATTTTTTTTATTTTTTTATGCTTATAGCGAGTGCAGCGAGAGCGGCCGAAAGCCGCTCGCAAAGTTAAGCGAACATTAAGACTAACGCGTGTACATGAATGTATCTAAGATGGAATCTATGCATACCTACGAGTTTGAAAAGCGTGAGTTGTTTACATGGAGGCGGCCATTTTGACTACTTTATCACGGATTGCGTGAAATTAAACATGACATCTACCACAAAGCCTACTCGACAATGTGTTTTCCAACAAAAGAATCTCTCTGTTCCAAAGAACGTGAGAAATTGAGTCCGAAAGAGTTATTTTTGATCACTTTTGAAAGCTGGATTCCGTTATCCATGTGCGCCGCCATTTTAAAACAAGCCAACTCTAACGAGAATGAAAGGCCAACTCACGCAGGAATTAAAAATCATATGACGGAGAGCCACCAACTGGAATAACATTGCATTAGACGTCCTCTGTTCTCAGCCCTGCTAAAACTGAGTTGAATCATATAGCTGTTTTTATTGATTTTCGTTTGTGAAATTGGCATTTCCAAGTTAAATTGCTATAGTCTATTGTTATTCTAGAAAACGATTGACGGCCATTCATCCTGTACGACAAAAATGTGCAATGAACATAAAAATTAGCACGGCACGATAACATTAATGATGATATGCCTTACTCGCACTGCGCTCGCTCTGAGGTCAGACCTGTTACATATTACTTCTTTCTGTCATGGTTATCTTGATTGTCGTTTGGATCCAAAAGGGGCCACAATTTTTATCAATCAATTGTTCGAATGGTAAAAACACCTTTCAATCACATAATGAACTTCATATTTTACGAAATGTTTCATACCTTATTAAGGTCATAGCCCTATTCTAATTATGAAGACCTGTTTTATATAATAATTCAGAATTCATCTGATAACGTATTTTCTAAGCCCTGTTATCTGTGTAGGAATGATAGTCTAGAGAAAGTCATAGAAAATAGGCCACTGCATGCACAGTGTCACTGACGACGAACAATCCGCTTTCGCACAAATGAATTTCTGTCAATGAAATAAATTTTATACCGATACATGCGATATGGTTTGTCATATTCATACCATCAAATATTTTCCCGCCACAAGTCCATACCGTTATTGAGTTGATTGGCGAAAAATGCAATCGTATTCATCTTTTCGTGAACAAAAATACACATGAACATTTCCATGCTCGTATCGTGTGTAAATACAATAAACTTTTTGAGGTCATGTGGCTTCATCCATCGCTCCCATATGACTTAAAGTAGAGCTCTCTCATTTCATTTGTCGACCAAAAGCCCCGAAAGATGAAATTAGTGAGCGTAAAACACTACTTGATGCTCTGTTTCGCATAAAATTAAGTAAAATTTGAGATATACCGACCTTCCCAACTCATATTCGAACCATTCGAGTTGAAGGAGGACGCCATATTGCCTTTTCAATTGGTTACTTTAACTTAGTGAAGAAAAGTGTACAGATATGGAAAGAGCATTTCATCAAAAATATAGGTACTATTATTGGAATTAATATGTAGCTTGATGATTTATATTCAAATAAAATTATATTCAATGCTTATCATTCCCTCAATTTGCGAAATATTCATATACAGCCATATTGATTTTCTACATAAAGCTGTAGCCTATTCCGATGCATGCCGGGAAATAGGTACGCATGCGCAGTTAGTAGTTTCCATGGAAGCTGAGATTTGACAACAACCTGCATTCTGTTTCTGCAGCTGTCGTAGTTTTGAGTGAAACATCGCATTTTAGAGAGTTATTCAGCACGGTATTGTATCGAAAATGATTCCTCCTAATGCATCGCTCGTCAAATATGACAACCCAGTCCTCGTCAGCAGAAATACTGACAAGAAAACGCCAAGGGTAAGTGAAACTAAAACGATACTTGCAACGCAGTGCAGTTCAAGATTCTGGCGGCAAGCAGTTTGATATGTACGAAGTACGAGTAATCTTCAGTAAATTAGAAGACTATGTGAACAAATCTATCACAGTGATGACAACGATAATCACAATCATTATTTCACTATAATGTTCTTTCAGATTTTTTTCAAATTGAGAGGCGGTCTGTGGTTTGTAAATATGACTTGTCCTTGGATACGTAAAGTGTGTTATTCTCTCCAGTGATTGAACGGAATCAACGCATGCTACATGTCAGTAATTCTAGAACTTAGGTAAAAGCCGGAATTAACATCAGATTATGATCTTTCAGGCTCGTGCTTTGAAGGCCAGTCCACAGCAGCCAGCAAATGCCGGCCCTGTTCCAAACCCTCCACCTAAAGGGGCAAAGCTTCCACCAATGGATGCACAGAAAGCACAACAAACAGATGAAATTTTAAATTCGATTCTGCCACCAAGGTAAGTGTTGATCATACTCCACCGACCAGATATTCTGTAAATAAATAAATAATCAGACAAAGTAAATTGCGAATTTCTCTTCAAACTAATAAAAAATTTTTGCATGCGTAGCAGCGTATTTCTTTGTAGTTTGCAAAGTTTAGTGTGCAAATACAGCCTCTATGAATGTTGTCTTCATCCTTCTTTTTTGAGCCAAGTCCTATGAAGTATTTTTTGATCTTTCAACAATACATGGATTTACAGATTCAAGCATGCAACCGGTTTTTTTATCCTGTAGCAATATTTCATCAGTACTGAAAACAGCAGTGTTTGTGAGACAAAGACTGCTGTCATAAATATTGCCAATTCAAAACTCAAACTTCTGATCACTATTATAGTCATAGTATTTGTTGAAAAATACTGAGGCATTATTGTGTTGCTTGATATGCCTTATGCACACTGGCCCTCACTGAAATGTTCCTATATAGTTGCAACAAACAAAAAGCATAGATATTAAATTTTGACCACAATCCTCCCTGTGCCTATGCACAATGCAATACACTTTCAGGGAATGGACAGAGAATGGTCAGTTATGGGTACAGCAAGTATCGAGTACACCAGCCACACGTCTTGATGTGGTCAATCTACAAGAGCAGCTTGACCAAAGGTTACAGCAACGTCAGGCAAGAGAAACAGGAATCTGCCCTGTCAGGAGAGAGCTGTATTCCCAGTGTTTTGGTAAGGATTCATTCATGAACCCCTCATCTACTGCTCTACAAAGTTTTCATTTGTTTTGAACAACCCAAGTAGAAAAATCTTGAAATCTCAAGGTTTTTGTTCCCTCAAAGTTCTTTGTCTTTGTCCAATGCCTTTTCATTGATTTCAAAATACAAAGTCTTTGTGCACCAGTCCATATTCAGTGAATTATTTAATGAAAAACAAGTGAATGATTCTGTAATTCAAGTCAGTAATCCAAAAGTTAGCTATGGCTGACTTAGCAAGTGGAAGAGTACAAGAACATGGTAGTGCAATGATCACAACTTTTCTAATCAACCCTTGCTACTAAACCAAAAATTACAGTGACACTATTTCACCATTACTCCGTTAATTTATGTCAGTTGTTTGTCATATTACCTGTAAAGCGGTCTTCTGAAAAGAAAGAAGTGATAGAAAATAATGAGTTCTTTTTTGTGGCATTCTTAACATCTCTTTTTACCATGTTTGATTGACCTGCTACCAAGTACTTGATAACAGTGACCAAGAGGGAACTTTCATGGCAATGATCTTGACTGATAGTCTTCACAAAGCAATAAAATCAGATCTAGTTATTGATGAATATTGAACAAAATCAATACCACCCATGACTGGGGGAAAAATGTCAATGTTATTAAAGACCGTTTTACTTTATTTCATACGTGCAATTTTTCTCCTTCATTGCAGATGAACTAATTCGTCAGGTGACCATCAACTGTGCAGAGAGAGGTCTGTTGTTGCTGAGAGTACGCGATGAGATCAGAATGACCATAGCTGCCTATCAGACTCTCTATGAAAGCAGTGTTGCATTCGGTATGCGTAAAGCTCTGCAAGCAGAACAAGGAAAGGCAGACATGGAGAAGAAGGTGAGTTCAGCAATTCTCTGATTCACAGCTGAATGCATGTTGCATTTGAGGTGATTTGGATATGACATAATGGCATTGGATGTACATGAGTGCAGAGGAACGGCCCAGGACAGTTTGTGTACCCTGAACTAATATGACGTCTCATATGCACAAAAGTCCTTTTTTTCACATAAGAATATTTCTAAAATTACTAAAAATGATGACAGAGAGAGATGTTGCAAAATACCAATCCAAAACCTGAATTGTTTTCAAAAATTATGATATTTTAGGACTGGATGAGAAGATGTATCTGTCATAATCTGTCTATAACAAAGTATGACCATTATAGTAGAACATGGGAGTGAAGGGGTGAAGTTTTAGTTTTGTACTGCTTTTTTAGATAAAACTTTAAGTCTTGTTTTGAATTTATTATTCACTTAGCAGTGTGATACAATTTATCATGTATCTTTCAATGTTCCAGTTGATGGTGTCATGTTATAGGGTAGATTATGGAAAGCAAAATTCATCAATGACATATACAGTAACAGGTCAATTAGATTTTGTGCTTGATGACAAACAGTGAGGATATGGATTGGATGTTAACAATTAATACTGTCATTTTAGACACTGTATTTCATACTCAGTTGTCTTATTTGTATCATGGTTTCCATAATTATTAACCCTTTCAACACAATGGTTTGGCCCAAACCCATTGTTTATCAGTGGTGATTGTGGACTTATAGAAGGGAACTAGGGGTGAACAAGTTGAGGTCATGATACTTTGAATTTTTCTGTCAAATACTTGCACTCAATTTTACCAGAACTAAATTAAGCAACTGAGTGAATGTTGTACGCAAGGGGAAATAACTGACCCACAATGGTTTCAATTCCTTTCAGATCACAGAGTTGGAACAAGACAAGAGAGACTTGGAACGCCAGGTGAATGAACTGAAAGCCAAATGTGAGGCCATTGAGAAGAGAGAAGCTGAACGTAGACAAGTTGAAGAAAAGAAACATGCCGAGGAAATTCAGTTCCTGAAAAGAACCAACCAACAGTTGAAGGTGAGAATAAAAGATTAAAATACCAACTTTGTCTCTTATGAACTATTTAGCCTTTGCCATTGTCATGTAACGGAAACTTTATACAAGAAATGTGGTTCTATCCTGTTGACGCTATTTTCTGAAGTCCAAAATTGAAAGGAAAAAGTACTAGTACTCAGGAAAAGCGAACAAGTTTTTTTGCAAACTATTCTCCAATAATGGCAATCAAACTTTCTAAATGAAAGCAAAGAATACGGTAAGTTTGTCAACTTAGGTGACTTACATTTTCATAATTAAAATCTAAAATTTCTTTTGTCATTAAAATGCTTGTATAGTTTTATAATTGAAGTATATGTTGCCCTCTGAAAGTAAACAAATTGTGTTTTTTTCAAGTTTCTGAATATTAATTGAAATGTTATTTCTTCTCTTTCAGACACAACTGGAAGGCATCATAGCTCCAAAGAAATAATAAAGATCATCTGTTTTTTTCAGCCAGTATTCCGAGTTGTGTAAAAATGACAAAAAAAGACTGAAAAAAAAATTGCAAGACAGATGCAACAACTAAATTATTCACCTGTGTTCAGACTTGTCACAGTTCCCAGAAACAAAGTAATGAAGAGAAATTCATTTTAAAAAATGTGATACGGACTTTATGACTGTATATAGGTATGGTATTCCAATTTTCCGGGAGGAATTCCTCTACGTTGTATATACATAAAACTTTTGTCAATATTTCATATTCAGCGTCAGTTGAAAAAAATCTTGTTCTGCTTCCGTAGTGTAATATCTGTGAGGGAAAGTATGGAGGACGTTACATTTTCCAAAGTATATCAATAAACCTATTTGTATTTCACAAGTGTGTGATTTCTGTCTTCTTCAAGAATGGCAAGATGCTAACAAGAAAAAAAAACCATCTGTTGTGATTTCTGCACAAACCAATGCATCCAAGTCTGCAGTGTCACAGGCTTGCAGTGCTTCACTCGAATTTGCTGGTAATGCATCCTGTTAGAATAAAATATTTTGCCATGAAGACAACATAAGTTTGCACTTAACCCTTTGAGCGCCCAAGTCAATTTTGTTTGTCCGTATAAAATATACCTCAGTCAATTTTTGTCAGATTTTTGCCAAAATTTTGAAAAGAAACTGTGCCTGATGAAATATTGTGTTCATTTTGTCCAAAATTATCAGAAAAGTTACAGAAAATTTCATAAAAATTGGTAAAATGTTGCACTATATTTTGGTGGGAAAAATACAGCACTCAAAGGGTTAAAGGTAGTCTATTCAGATGATATGAGAAGAACAGACAGACTGTTGCATATCTCATGTGTGGATGCAGAGTGCAGCCACTGAATATTGTAACATGAGGCATCCTGAGAAATATCGTAGCAGGCACAATGACCACAGAGGACCCAGATCAATAATACTGATGTTATTGGTTTTACAAACAAGATCTGAAATAAAATTCACCCTTATTGTATATCCAATATTTGAGAAAGCTTTGAGCTAAGTCTATTCCAGCAATTGACTGTGTCTTCTTTTAGTCACCCAAGTCTGTTTCATTCATCATTTATGGTTTATCCATTTTAAAATGACTGTGCAAGCTCCATGTAGATCACAAGACGATACAGAAATGAGATTTTCATTTTATTTATTTTTTATTTTATTTATTTTTATTTATTTATTCGGAAGACCAACAGGAATAAAATCCCAATTACAGGCTCCGCTCGACATAAAAAGAAATACAAGCACAATCACACAAAAAACAATAAAAACAATATATACAATAAAAACAGACAATTGCGATTCACAAACGAGATCATGTATAAAAATAATTCTTTACACTATTTTAAAAAGACTAAATCTGTCAAAAATATCAATATTTGGATTATATTTTGCAATTTCGTTAAAAGTGGACAGAGCACGTGGAATGAAAGAGTACTTGCGAACATTAATTCTGGTTGCTGGTACCCGAAACGGACGGTTAAACCTTAAAGTTCGTTGAACATTCAGTGGGATTTGTGTCAAATAAGAACTGTTAACCACAGAATGAATACATTTGTATAAAAAACAGAGATCAGAAACTTTTCTACGATTAAAAGGGGAGGTAGTTTGAAAAAAGTGCATAATTTTCTATACTCTGAAGAACAGTAAGGTATGTTTTGTTTAAAGCATAAGTATCTGATAAATTTCTTTTGAACACGTTCAACTTTATCAACTAGGTTCTTTTGCCATGGATTCCATATAACAGAACAGAAATCGAGGCAGCTCCGTACCAAAGAAATGTACAAGGCCTTCACTGACTTTACATTATGGAAATCTTGACAATTGCGTTTTAAGAAACCTAGATTGCGCATTGCTTTCTTGACGACAGTATCAATGTGCTCGGAAAAATCCATGGAGCCACAAAGTATGACACCAAGGTCCTTGATTGACGTAAAACGTGTGATTGGAGTTGTATTAATTGAGTAATTAAAAAGAATCATCTTAGTCTTATTAGTGAAACTAATGAAGCCACATTTGTCAATATTTAACTTAAGCTTCCATGTTGAACACCAACGGACAACCCTGTCAAGATCATCCTGCAACAATGTGCAATCAGAAATTGACTGGATAGTTTTATAAAGCTTCGAATCATCTGCATATAAAATAACATTTGATGACCGAGCACATGTTGACAAATCATTTACGTATAAAATAAAAAGCAGGGGACCAATAATAGAACCCTGGGGTACACCAGATACAACTGGGCACCATTTGGAAAAACTTCCCTCAATGACAGTTCTCTGGGAGCGATCAGACAGATACGACTCAAGCCACTTAATGCAATTACCGGTATAACCGAAAGAAGAAAGTTTGTGAATAAGTAGTTTATGAGAAATGGAATCGAAAGCTTTACTGAAGTCAAGATAAATTGAATCAGTTTGTAATTTATTGTTGAACGCTGTTGAAATAAAGTCTGTGTAAGTGGCTAGATTCGTCTCGACGCTTCTCCCAAGAACAAAACCGTGTTGATCATCAGAGATAACGTTAGCAACATGGCCATATAAACTCTTAAAAACGATCTTCTCGAAGACTTTACTAAATAAAGGTAACAGTGAAACAGGTCTGTAGTTTCTAATATCCTGCTTATTATCCTGCTTATTACCTTTTTTAAAGATTGGCACTACATTGCTACGCTTAAAAAACGTCGGAAAGATTCCGGATGAAAGGGATTTATTATAAATATAAGTGAGAGGAAAAGCAAGTTCCTCAGCGCACTTTTTTTAAAATTACACCAGATACATTATCAACTCCACAAGCTTTGTTTACATCAGTGGATGATATCTTTTGCCACTGTAAATGAGTTGTGTGTTTGGAAATAGCACAGTCAGCATTCATCTATACACCAATACAGTTTTATATATGTAACATACGTTGAAGATTTATCTGTCATACAACTTTCACATAAAATAAAAAACAAAAAATACACGCTATTGTATACTGCTTCACCAGCGTAGTGAGCCATCATCCTAAAACGGGTTTCTGCCTCATCGACAGATTTGAAAATTATTAATTCTACGACAGTTGGCCATTTAACAAAATTCCAAGTGGATCATAAAAAGCAATGGCCAGCCATTTACCCAGCTCTCCCTAGTATGTGATATTGGAGTCACTTCACAGTTACCTGTGGACATTCATTGAAAAAATCCAATCTGTCAAATGTCCTGGGAGCAGATTGATGGTAGATCAGATGGTATCCTTCACCTACAAATGTTGTTTCACATACTGCGTGATACAGCTTAGATATTCTTTGAACACTGTTGAAACATTACATTTCTATGAAGGAATTACTTTCATTGCAATAATGGAATTTTTATTTTCCATTTGGATTTATTGGGAAAGATTTGTTCTATGCTTCACACATCAGAAAGTTAAACTGAAACCACAGCAAATTGTTTATTTTAAAGTACTTTTGCTAGTATTACAAGCTCAACACCCATTCTTCCATTTTAGATTTGGTCACTGTTTAATTTTTGCAAAAGTCATTCAAAGTTAAAGTTCAGCCCAAAAAGAAAACTAAAATAGCGTTACTTGTACTTTGGTCAATGGTAGACGTACCCATATAACATGATTCTCTATATTTCTTTCTTCACTCAATCAAATCTTGCATGTAAATGACTCTGTGCAAAATATGAGCAAACTTCAAAATAGAAGAATGGGTGGCTTTTTGAAAAAGATAAATTTATTTCAACAAAGTTGCAAATATAACAAATCTACATAACTGTGAATGTGTCAAAATTACAATGCAACTTGTCTGAAAAAAAATCAGAAGAATAGGTGTGCTTGATAAAACGTACATGAGAAGCGCCCTCTAGTGTTCCCTCTGACCCTCTCATATGTTTGTACTTCTATCAGCCAAGTTCATTCGTTGCAGTACGGTTCAATGGGCCATCATTGGGCAGGTCACTTGTTTTAATAATTTAAAACATGCAAGAGATGAAACTGTGTAATAATAACGAGTCTGGTTTCTGTGACTTCCATGATGAGATCACCTGAAGTTAGACTAGACTACCGATAATTTTCTAACACATTTTAGATTCAGATATTTCAGTATGTTTTACTTTTTAAAACACGTTTTACGTATTTTATTTTTCAAACAATACACCTTCACTTTTCATTTCGGGCGGGCAACTCTTCAAAGTTGCCTTCCTATGATGTCTGGTCATTATTTTCCATGCATTCCCTACACTCTGGTAAATTAATAAAACATTGCAGACGGAAGAAATTTACTTTCAAAGTATTACTAATACTGGCAAATAAACGTTTCTCAGTTTACCTCTGCGTAATACCCGAATTACTAAATACGGCCGAAGTACAATTAATGTCACAGCGATTCTGCTACGTGATTGTAACTTCATGGCCTTTGTTTCATGACAACTGTTTTACAGGCAGCACAACACTGGTAAAGGCGCATTAACTGTCGGGGTGGGGTGGTGGAGGGGGATCGGGGGTCTATGCGATGCAATGGAAATAATCTACACAGCTTAATTGTCCAAACATTTGCAGCTGACTGAAAAGGTAAAAGTGCAACATTGTATCTAAACTCAGAACAAAAATATGTCATATCTCTTTTTCGAAAACAATTGTGTTGCCTCAATCGAACCACCCCTCTCAAGATGTTGGTAAACCCAAACGAGAAACTGCTCCCAACGATAAGCCGCGAACTTCAAGCAAATATATCTTTTGGGTAATAGTTGTCAAAACATCACTGTTTATATGATTAGGAATAAAATTGGCCTAAGATAAAGATGGCCATGATACTTCGATATTAGAGGGATGCTATCACTTTTATTTTCATTCCAAGAATGCGACACTTGAATTATCACCCAAAACTTTCCATGTTATCGAGGAGAACTTGTCATTGACTCGCAATTGGGTTTTTTGTCACATGTCTCACCACTCGGTCTTACATTATTTTGTAGCAAAGGTAGAAATATAGCTAGCCAGGGTCCCTAGATGCAAAGTAGTTGAACGTTACGATAACACGCGTGCAACATTCATGGGAAAGCAAACCAAACCAGTCCTGGCGGCCGAGTAGGACCACTTCTGTTCTGAGCGTCAAGATCATCATGACATGAAAACCAAAATGGGACGTTCCTTGGTGGTTCTCATGCTTGTCGTCGAGGTATTAAGTGATACTAAAGGTACGAAGACGTGTCTTTGATACTTGGGTTTTTGTTTACATGTATTTAGGTTTTTATTTATTTTCTTGTCATGAAAAGTTGTCCCGATTCCTTAAAATGTTTTGAGTCGGTACTGCGTCTTCAAGTTCAAACCGTGAACAAATATACAACGGAAAATGATGCCGTCCAAAGGTACTACCTTGCACACTTGTCCGAAACCCTGGGGATATCGCCGTTCCTAATACCGTCATTTCTCTAGTCGTTTTCATACCCCACTATTTTATTTATTTATTTGTTTATTTATTTATTTGCTTTTATTCACACATTCAGAACGTGCTAGGCTAACGTTTGATAATAAAAAGTGGATGAAAGCGAATCAGATCAAGACAAGACCGGAAGGAAGTTCTTTTACGATGAAGTGCAGAGCATCCGGTCTACCGAAACCAAGAATAAACTGGACTAAAGATGGTCAAGAAGTCATCCGTCAACAGAGGCGCACAGGAAGATGGACACTAAAACTCAGCAATCTCAAGGCAAACGACAGCGGATCGTACACTTGTCGAGTGTCTAACAAACTTGATACGATAACGTTTGCATACCACTTACAGGTCATCGGTTGGTAGACCTAATTGCTCCTTGCCGATATAGCATTTGTAAAACCACAGATAATTTCATTTCATTCACTAATCGGAAGTCGCGCTTTTTGTAAGACAATGAAATACCCCAGGCTTAAAGGGAAACGGTGGTTGGAAATGCGCCTGTGCGAGTTTCTTGCTTACAAACAATGTATTTCGTGTAGATCGTGGTAGACATGTTTTAACTTTCATCAATCACCATCGTACCTTGGATACAGTGTTTACATTGGTTGTATGGGTCCCTGATGTATTTCTATGAGATTGCTAGAAATTCTTCCCATATCGAAGAATTTGTCTTGGTTTATCGACCACTCAACACATTTCGAAATGTCTGACAGTGTTAAATACATGTCAAATGATATGAATTCCGTGAAATGTAGGCCAACCACCGCTCTGTCCAAAGCCCACGCACTCAATTGATTATTGCAGGTATTGAATTTTTGTCAGTGTAGGTAATACATGACTGGCGCAACGTTCCAAACTTTAATCTCATTTTTTATTTCCAAACCAGTTCATACCTTGTATGGGCTATAAGGTTTCAGAAAGGGAGTCGGCAGAGAAATTTATATCATTGTGTGCGATGGATACATCATTTTGTGGCAACATGTTATCGATTATCAGAAAACAGCTCCCAGAAAACACTTCACCTTGTTACTAACGAAAATAGTAATCACAGATTATAATGTTGATATTATACTACATAAACCCTTGTTCCTGATAACAAAAAGAATAGATCATCATCAAGACTGCATTTAAAATAATTCAGGGATCAGGAAATATTGTTTTACTAATAATGTGTGGTTGACTGGAAAGCCAAACGACTAAACTATTACTTTTCCTGTTTCAGAGAGCGTCAGTCCTCTGAGTAAACCTACAATCATAGATGAATATCCAAAAAATGTAACTTGCAATATTGGTGACACAGTAGTCTTTTGGTGTGTTGTCTATAGTGAACTAAGATCAGTGTCTATACACTGGGCTAGAAGAGTAGAACCACACATGAATGTAACTAACTATGAAGATTATACTAAGAACAAGATTGACCACGAATCTGGTGAGACATATTTGTACCTGAACAAGAGCGAAGTCTGGGAGAGGGACAATAACACCTATCACGGAAAGTTGATGTTGGAAAGAGTCGAGGCCGATGATGCTGGTGTCTATGCATGCATCTGTCTCAGTACCTTTGGTTTTGATTACAAGCTAGCTATTCTGAACATCGTCTCTCCAGGTAGGTGCACTCTTTACATAATAACAAATTTGAATCAGGATTTCATAAATTTCAATCAGATAAACATTTCAAGGGATATAATGAAATTGAGTGACATGCAATAGAAATGTTTGAAATGCTTTATTTTTTATTGTTTCATTTATTATTACATGTTATTGCTCAAATGCACACCAATTCATACATTTAGTCATATTTCAAACATTTTGCACTTCAATGATCAAATGTCAAATTTAGTTTTTGTGAATTTAAATTGTTAAAATATAAAACCTGATCTTAGACGCTTGGTTAATAAACTTTCTTCTGTTTTGTATTATTTAAGAACAACCTAACCAACAACAAATAGATTACCTTTTTGTATTATAAAATTTCTATGTATCTTTCTGAGGAACTGTTAATTTTTTAAATGTAGGGTCTGTACGGGATACTCGCAATAATATTATATGTTTGCTATAAAGTTCTGATTTAGTTTTTCATTTAAAATAATGTATGATCAAGATAGACAGATCGGATCATCTCATACATGACAAGATTTTACATACTTATTTTCCTTTTTAGCTATGAAGTTTTCTTTTGGAGCAAGTTTTGAATTATTGCATTATTTATATAGCATTTCATTTGTTGAATACATTTATGTGAATATTGTGAATCGAAGTAAAAACAAAAATGAAAAATTAATAGATGTAAAGATAAAGGTATAAAGTCATAAGAAAGTGTATATTTCTAAACCTGTGTAACATTTATACCATTCTACAGGATATGGCATGGATATGGACTTCAAGAGTTACACAAAGGAAAAGCTACATTTATACATGAAATTATTTGCACCTTCTGTCGCATATACAATAATTGCTGTGACATTTTTGGTAATCACTCATCGATGTGTGTTCAGAAAACAGTTTGCTGATGACTCAGGATTGAACACAAGATATGAACACAGCAATAGCAATGATAATGGGAGTGACAACAATAGTGATGGCTTGGATGAAGATAATGCAGTCAGGCATGAATTGTTCATTCTTGGCGAATCCCATGCCAGCCACAGTACTGACATTGGAGAATCCTGTACCAGCCCTGGTAGTGACCTTGAGATAGAATCAACAGTGTAACAAAATAAATAACATGAATGACACTCAGGGGAATAATGTGTCACAGAAATGTAGAAGTGAGCTGTCCATGTGAAAGGAGTACCATTCTTCCGCCTATGAGATGTCATTGGGAAAAATATAATGTACATGATGGCAGGAATTTCAAATACTAGTATGTTATACTTGTGTATTTGATATTAAACATAAGAAAATCACATATGAAAACGACATGTAAAATTGATGTAATAAGTTATTTTTAACCTGTACTGGTAATTTGCATTTGCTTTAATATCTCAATTCTTAGTGCTTTGCGTTCCCTTGTCAAATGCTCTATGAATTTTGTTATAATTTAAGTTGTGCGATCGTCAAAGTTTGAAAAGCATTCTATGGCCACACTTAATTAATGAAGCATTTTAAAACAAGTTACATTTGATTTCAAACCATTTTATTGAACAAGATGCAAAAGATACAGCTGATGGACCACTTTGCTATATCTCTATCTCTTAAAACTAAAAAGATTTAAATAACTTAGAGATACCAAAATGTCATGATTTATTCTTTTCAAGTTCAGTCCCATAAGAATTATCAAATATATTTTGGAGAAAGTTGTCTTAAACAACAGTGTGTCTAACACGCCAATTGTGATGTATGTAAAGTTAAAAGTCAGTTTAGTTTTAAAAACTGATGAAGAGTTTTACTGAGTATCCTTTGTGTGACAACATTGTGGACATTTTTATGTTCAAGTGTTTATCAGAAGTGTTTTTATAAATATTTTACCACAATTTACTTGCTTTTATAATCTTTGACAGTACAAATCGTGATCTTATATACTGTATTTACTGTTAACACATATTAAAGCCTGGGCATAGACAATGCTCCACTGTCTGTTGGCTGATGTAGTTTATTTGATGTACATTTAACTACAACTTTTAACATACACAGCAGATGTCCTTTTCATGCTATCATATCATCGCAAAGTTTATCTTTATTGTTGTTTCTCATCAAGAGTGTTTGAAACATTTTAAAGTCTGTTTTTCAAGCTAGCATGAAAATCTAGCATATTATTTACATTGTTCAAAGAGTCCTAAATAGCTGGTACATAAACATGTTGCTATTTCACCATGCTAACAGTTGTGGATAATTTGGTGTTTCGAGATTTTTATGGGAGTATCAAGGCACATTCTTAGAAGATGAAACTTGCTGTTTCTTAAGAGTAAATGTGCATTCTGTTTTCTACAATGTAATCTTCACATGCAGAGTTTAGTTGTTCAATGGCTCTGTTTATTATTTGAAGCTAATAAAGTTCAGATTTCGAAAAAGATATTTTGTGAATCTTTCTTGATATTCTTTGCATTACTGTAGGGAGATAACAAGGGGTAGCTAAAGGAAACAATGGCACAGTTCAAGCTCGTGTTATAAAAATATTTAAAGCCCCACTAGCTGTAACTCTTGAAATTTGTTGACCTCAAATATCTTCCTATTCACTCCTGGTTTTCTCTGAATTCTACCCTCTGAAGGGATATGGGCTTTTACTGCATTAAGAAACCATTCCTTTATGAAACATTTGACAAGTTCAAATTTTAACTCTCATTTTGATTTCCCCCATTTTCAAAAATTGGTATTATTACAAAGGAAACAGAACATTTGTATGGTCTGTTTCCTTTGTAATAATATCACAGTTGAAAACGTTCACCCCTGTGCATTACATTGGACTCCTCTCTGCAGTTTTCAGGGCAGATATGCACAGTATCCACCGTTTCCGCATAGGGCTCAGAATTAATGTTTGGGCAAACAATCCCAGTGTAATCTTTATCTTGTGCAAAATTGCATATACAGTCCCAGCATGTAGTTAATAATAAATGTATACACAGACCTAAATTAGTACATTCTCACAAACTTATTTTAGCTTGAAAGTAAAATCATAAACATGATGCTAGAAAGATACAGCTAGTGGGGCTTTAATAGCTGAAGCATGCAGCAGGCCACCGAAGGCAACCACCAGTGGCTCGCTGATACACATACACGTTACTACAGTATGATAAGAATATTAAATAGTCTTGAACTCTTGTCACTGCCTTTGAAATTCAACTGTGCTTGTGAGTGCATCATTGTAGTCTCAGTCCCAGATTCAATGGGTTTTTTTTAAACTTTGATCATGATTTACAATCGATAACGTCACTAAGGTAACTTTAGAATTTGAAAATATAGTGCATCACTATATTTTCGTTTGGGATAAAATTTATTGCAGTCATCATGACTTGTTTCAAGGGTCAACGTCCTAGGGCAAAGTACGCAGGGCAGCCAGGCTCGGCTAGCTCTGGTACGTACAAGCAAGAATAAACTTGTTGCTTGCGCAATAAGGCACTTTGCTTTATGCACTGCCATCCCTATCATACCTGTCGTAACCATTGACTATCTATCATGGTACCAATAACTGCGACGAAGAAAATGTCCCAAAAGAGATTTTCATCAGACAAAACGACTATGAACAGTGAAATTTCTACATTTTCAATATTTCTCTGCCCGAGCTTGTGGGCTCAACCTTTATTTGATATTATCGGTATGTAATTTTCATTTATCAAATATAAACCAATAAAGTGTTCGCGCAACCCTGTGGCATTCACAGAGCGCCACCACAAGGCCGATCAAGAGAGTGTGGCGACAGCTGGGGATCTCCGTAATTGGAGCTAGTGACACACATACTCACTCATCACTGACACATCCAATCAATGAAACTGTTAAAGCTTAGCTTACTTCAAGACTGCCTGCAAGCTGTGTTGATTTCGCAAAAAAATTGATTAAATGCGGATGCGTTGATGGTTTTAGTGCATTAGGCAGCACAGTTCCATCTGAGTACTAGTAGTAACGAAGACTTCCTTACTTTCGTATTTATTAAAATTCATTACAAGAATGCCTAAGATAAGTACCTTTTTCTCCCTCCAAGAGCTGACATTTTCGGAGTCGGCAGAACTTGACATATTCTTTCCAAGGAATTCCCCGTTGTTTTGCCTCTCAAATCATGTAAATATTGATTTTTTTCGAAAATAGCTGGCTGATGTTTGTAACAATTCTCACGTAGTACGTCCCCCCTCTTCCGACAGTTCCTTCCAAAGATGACAGTTCCCTGAAGGTAGAATGCGCCTCGGGGCAGATATATGGACTCTAAAATTTTACAAATCTTTTTTCATTTACTAGTACTACTTGTGCATACCACCTTAAAAAAATTTCGATTTTCGTGAAAATTTTCTCTTACTCAACCTTGTACAAAAAAGTGAGTCGAAACAAGCAGCAGCAGCTGGACGGGAAAAATATACAGTTGGTTTCAATTCGGTGCTACAACTCTGTGTGTGAGAGAGTTTTCACGGAGAAAATTATTTTAATTTTCAGCTGCAATGGTCACTGAAAACAGCTTCATTATAGATCAAGTGCAATCAACTGTTCAGCTATTGGTCCAGCTAGACAGAGTTGCTGCATGCTTAGTCAGTGACTTTGAAATGTGTAGTGATATACCCAAACAAATGAATGTACAATATGTCTGTCTCACACACTGAGAGTTGTGGCACCGAATTGAAACCAACTCCAGTACAAACTAAGTGTCCGAGGGGCTCGCCACGAGGGGCATTCTACCTTAATCTCCTTAATCTTAATCTTGGCATGCAGCTGTGAATGGCCATAAATCGCTCTGGGAATCATTTATCCGTTTTCTTGCAAACAGAATTGCATCTGCTTGCAACTAGAATTGATGACCATATGTCTGCATGCGTGGGGATATGAATATTTTACAGTTTACAGATTATGGATGTCAACACTGCGCATTCCCACAAATGTGACTAGTATCCTGACAAATATAATGTATTAAAAGAAAAAAAGGCTTTATTTAAATGAAAAGAGGAATAACAATATTTTATCAAATGTAGTGTTAATCTAATATGTACAGAGGTATGAAGTGTACATGGGACAGCTTAATGTGCGATACGAAATGTTATCTGAATATGCAAGTAAAGACTAGAAAACAAGTGATCAGTTCTGTATGTACTTGGTTCACCAAATACTATGTTGGCCTTACAACGTCCAGTAGTAATATTCATGGTAATGTCAGATATGTAGTTTTAGTAAGTTTATAATACAAAATTTAAATCATATATTGGTTGAGCACGTCGGGTTAGTGCTACACATTTTGGATATAACATATCTAGGTAGTACCCAGTGACACAAAGGCTGG
Source organism: Ptychodera flava (assembly GCF_041260155.1). NCBI lineage: Eukaryota > Metazoa > Hemichordata > Enteropneusta > Ptychoderidae > Ptychodera > Ptychodera flava. Next base: position 12,682,388 of record NC_091944.1, on the reverse strand, counting down.
TTGAGGAAACTTGCATGTTACTACATTGACGTTCGCTCAAAGTTACCAATATCTTCATTAAGCTGGTAAATACATCATTCTTACACAAAAAGCGTCAACTGTTGACATTTCGTCGATCACTGTAAAGAAAACAAATATCCGTCCATCGCGCTTAATTCATTTATAAGTTGACGACAGTAGAGCTCCAAACACTTTCAACTTTAAACGTTAAAACTAAATCTACCACAAAGACAGCAATGGCTCGGAAAGAGCACATCACTATAAATAACTAAAACAATGACAGTTTTTTAGAGAAACACTGTCATCCTAATCTAGATACAGTCAGCTCATATTCTCGTAAGATGGATGTCATTGGTCGCTTGAAATCGTCTGAAACGTAAGAGATAATTCTTGTAACCTGGTTCCACCTGTAAGATTTATAATTCCTTCACGATAACAGATTGTATAACTCCCCAAGCTTTTATCCAGGCCGCCTTGGCGTACTCGGTGTAGCTACTGCCGGATTTGTTTTCAACCAACCATATCGCGACCACTCCAAGTTTCTGACGTTGGGAACAAGCAAAGAGAGATCAGAATGACTCATGCAATTCTTCTATTTCGACATGAAAGTCTAAATATTGATAAAGGTTGAATTTATCTGGTTCGAAATGCCAAGTTTCTTTACAACCGTACAAGTGTACAATATTTATTTTCAGATTCACCACAATTTAAGGAAGGCGGTCGTCGGAACTCTGCTCAAAGGTTGCCAGGGATCTCTACTCTACTGTATATAGATGTTGGCGATTGATATAAGTTGAAACATGTTTGTTAACAATGAATATCGTAAAATTTCAATGTTGCAGCTATGTTGAAGTGATGCATCTAAATATCGTGCACGTGAATAGATTGTAAACAAAAAATCGCACAGGCGCAGATCCGACTACCCCCTTCCCTTGAATTTATTCAAAAGTTACGAACACAATAATGATTACCGTAAACGGATATTTTCGGACATAATAATGACGTAAAAGGCATGTAATCAAGAGCGTTGCCACACCGTAACGCGTACTCACATCAAAGTCCGATTCTGTCACGTTCTTCACTTTGTGCGTTCGACCCAGGTTGACCAATAGTTCTACGAGTACTTCGGCGTCGTCCAGTGTCTCTACCAGGGAGTTGAGGGACGCCATCACGCGGAAGGCATGGGCTTTCATCGTCGGGTGTTTGCCAAGTTTCTCCAGGTCGTCGAGAAATTTCAGATTTTTAAATCGCTGCTTAGTTTCCGGATATTCCGAAAATAATCTGTTTTCAAACAAAAAAGAATGTTTTCATTGACATGAGTGATCGATGGAAGTTCATATGACTTTCATTGCAGATCCTACTTTCGCCGTCGTAAATCATACATTTCATTTACATAAAGTAATATTCGCACAGAGACCATTCTCGCAAGCCAGAGCATTTTTTCCTGCTCTGCTCTCGCAAAAAAAAATACGCGTTGGGTGATAAGACTCGCCGAAGAGGGCGTGGTGTACGACGATGACAGAGACCTGTGACCTGCATCAATAGCGCTATCGCTATCAGCTCATTCATTGGCTCATATTTCATGACAAAGTATGGTTGGTGGAGTGATATCAAGAACTTATGTAAATGACAGACTTATGATGACGCCCAGCTGGAAAGTATCGAATGTCATTTCTTTAAGTGAGGTAAAAAAAAGTTATAGTACTTACTTCAATTTCTAGAGGATGGCTTTATGCCAACAAAAGCAAAATAGTTGAAATATGACACCGCTTTAAAATGTTGACCTCGTTTTCTTGAACCTCAGATTATATTTCTCTATCACTTGTATAAAAATATATTTCGGATTTATATTTCACTTAAACTCACACGAAGTGTATTTCGGATTCATATTTCATAAACTTACACAAAGTGTATTTCGGATTCATATTTCATAAACTTACACAAAGTGTATTTCGGATTCAGAGTGTGTTTCGGATTCTGTACTGTATAATCACACAAGCTTTTAGTACAAATAAGAATGTCGAGAAAAATTCCAAAGTTACAGCTGGCATCTGATCGTTGAGGAAAGTTTCGTCTAAAACAACCAACATTTTACCGGTCGTGTAACATATGACAAATAATTATTGAATGCAAAGCCTCAAAATGTTCAATCTTTTACTTCAAATTGTGTAAATGGTTCGCCTTGGTACTGTTTACCTTTGCCTTGATCTTGATCTTTCTTAAAGGGCGGTGGTCGTCGGAACGGCGCATGTGCAACTTTCTTGTTTACAAATATTGTATTTCATTCACTATATAGATGCATCATGTCAAAATAGATGCAACATTTAAATTTTATAATGTACATTAAGACAAACATGTTTTAACTTTCATCAATCACCAACGTAGCTTAGATACAGAGTTTGCATCGGTCGTAGGGGTCCCTAGCGACCTTTGAGCCCCGTCCCGACGACCACCGCCCTTTAAAAAATCGTTCTATTGTGTGTGATTAACTTCTGGGTTGACTTACAGATATTATATCAGAAAGGTTTGATGAGCAAAAACAAGGCATCATGCATCAGGGTGTTGACACGCCATGGAGGGGATATTGTGTCAGGTACCCCGGTACTATGATGTTGTGACCTTGAGCAAAACACATAGCTTCCCATCATACACCGTCCTGTAATTGACCTTAGACTGTTTGGTTATAGAAATAATATACATGATAACTATGCGAAGGGTTGGACCCGAAAGTCAGGAGTTCAAGCTTCATAGACTCACCTCAACAAGAGAGCTACTCCATTCTCCTTTCTGTTGGCGTATATTTCCTTCCAAGTGTCCCTGATTGCTTGCTTCTCATTCGGAGTCAGCGTCGTGTCTGGGTCTGGTATGTCTCCCATTTTCTACAAGAGGTGTGGAAAGAATTGCCTCTCTGAAAATAAATTATAGCATTTCTAAAACCCATTAAGAAGTAGAAATAAAAATAAATGTTTCCGATGACCCGACCTACCCTTCTTTCTTGTCTTCTCAAAATTAGCGCTTAGATTTACCAGTACCAAAGTATACCGGAATATAAATAATAAATTCCAAATGTACCTCACCTACTTCCACCTGAAAAAATAGACAAACTTCATTAAATTGAGCAGTTTGTGATTTTACACACGTAGTTTACAATTAGAAAGAAATCATCGAGTAGAATTAGCCTTATCCAGACGTTTGTATTATTAAGGGCAATAAACATTACGTCATGGGTAAATTTACTGCAAAATACACTAATCGGAGGAAAAGTTATAAATTAATTTCTATGAGCTGCAACTTTTGAAGCTTTTTCCATTATTTTTATTCTTTCTTTGGAGGTACGCGCGATTCAGAGGAGTTTCACCTGGCAGAAACTAACTCACTACTGCGCAGACTCGCAGATAACGCGTTCGATCGCTAGGAAAACCTAACTTGGGCTGCCAAATGTAAAATAAGTTTATATGAAATAGAACAGAAAGGAGAGAAATTGTTGCAAATGATTTTATTTCATCCACTTGTACCAAGTCTATATATGACTTTGCTAACATGGTTTTGTCTGTACCGTGATCACTTCGAATTCCGGGTTCAACTTATTCATAACGTTACTGTGTAAGGCACTGCATTGCAACATACGGTGGGCGCTAAGGTATAGTAAAATATGCTTGTTTCGTAGAACAAACAAAACTAGTTAATATGGTATTGCCCTTCTAAAGACAGTATGACGTTAATTGATTTGTGCTTGAATTGTGAGTTCCTCTGCAATACCAGTTAACTCAGGCTGAGTGGATGACGTCCAAGGGTAAAGCGCACACCTAAGTTTTAGTCTCACATTTTCATCTACTTACCATACCTGCACGGAACGATTGTAGGATTACTACGAACCTATTGGGCTGCTAGGATAATGGTGAAACCAAATAGCCTGAGGCCCTAGGAAAAGCTAACCAGCTAGATAAAAATATCAAAAGGTTTAGTGCGTACAGGTCTTGACCCGTTAACTCAGGTGGACAGCAAATAAGCAGTGTCATCTTCCCGCAGACAGACTACATTGTTTGTTTAGCAGTTTGATTGATATGACAAGCGGTTATCGACTTTGCCCATCCGATAGCAGGCCAAGGTCGCCTCACCTTAACCCTTTCACCCCCAGTTCCCTGTATACAGGTCCAACTTTACCATAGGAAACAATGGATTTAGGACAAACCATGGTGGTGAAAGGGTTAAATTGAACAAGTTGAGATGGGGGCAGCGCACATTTAATAACAACAAGTTACTGCAGGCCAGCGGCAAATAATACGTGATCATGTGACTATTGTGTCGCTGTGATACTGGATCAGTGAGCAATATTAATTACATACGGATTATATCTATGCCTTATATTGTTTCTCGGTGTTGCATTTTGTCCAGTTCCCGACCGTCTTCAAAGTGAAATACTGAGAAGCGGTTAGAGAATAAATAGGTGTGCAGCATCATTCCATCATTCCATCACGACCTACGTGATTCTGACATGCTTGATTGTGTCGTTATTGCATTTTTGTAGGAAGATACACACTAGATGACTGACAAGCCGCATGTACTCATTAACCCTTTGAGTCCTGTAATTTTTCTCACCAAAATTGCAGTGCAACATTTTACCAATTTTTATGAATTTTTCTGTATTTTTTTTGATAATTTTGGATCAAATGGACATCACATTTCATTTGCTACAGTTTTCACCAAAATTTTGGCAAAAATCTGAAAAACAATGACTGGGGCACATTTTATAAAGGTGACAAAAATTGACTTTGGCGTTCAATGGGTTAAATAAGAACCACTATATGCTTGTAACTCATGACCCCTGACCCCGAACCTAGACCAAGGAACTCGATCGTCTGACACACTTGGAGGTAATTTAATAGGACCAAGTTGCGTGTATCGCTTTACTTGTTTTTATCCATCGGCATGTTAAATGGTTGTGCTCGATTTTAAACATGACACAAAATTTTATACAGGATATCTAGCGGATAAATATCGAAGAAATCGTAGCGGTTTAAATCGCCCCTTCTCTTTCTGTTCAAATGGAGCTAAAGAACAGCGGCTCAATGGTGCAACTTTTTTTGTGTCCAATCCGTGTTTTGACTCGCACCATCGTTCTTGACGGCCTTATTACATATATTTAACACGACATTTCATATTAGTGTGAGTAGAAATAACTAAATGTTTTACTTTTTGTTTACAGAGTAAAGCACGAGGTTCAAATCTCTTCAACCGCCAGATGACGCTGGCGCTCACCGACAAATACAAATGTGTCTGTACTTCTCCGATGTGTATTTTCGGGAAATGTTATCACAGCTGAAATGAGGTTACTGCCAAGACATTTGCCTCGGAGAACTAAGCCCTACTTCCATATCGTGTATCAGACAGAACACATGCCAGGTCACGCCAAATTTACCAATCACGTCAACGCCGATACAAAGTTACTGGCCGTGCAGTGAAAGCGTTGAGACGCAAGACAGTGACCAAACCTCACAAGAATCAACTAAAAGCTAGTACGAGGAATGGATCTTCTCCCTGTATTGTAGAGATAAATACCGTGGGGAAACTTTGTGCATTCTTTGACCTACAAACACTTACTCCTATAAGGCACACTAATTCTGAATCACAAATAGTGAATCATTTAATTTCGAATTGAATCCCTCTTGAAAAGGTGCGTTGCTACACAAGTATGACGTGGTTTAACCATAAAAACGAGGTATATTAAAATGTCGCACAAAGTTCTGAACATTGAAGTGGAAATAGGTGACGCGCGTTGTGTATACTGCACATGGACCCAGCTTCAGTACGGTTGATGTATCCCAGCAATGTTGTATTCTGTGTTGGATACATGTGAACATTGAACTCATAACCGAGTGCTCGGTTTTGCACTCGGAAAGAAAAGTTCTGGCCGCGGGGTAGACGAATTTGCTTTGTGCTTTACCTTTATGATTACACCCTCGTAAAATCACCCAGAAAATAGTGTCGTTCTGTTAATTTGTGGTTTTCTTACTTAAAATCTGGTGTTACAAAATCCTTGTTCTCCTGCATGCAATGGATAGAGCATACAGTTCCATTTTGGTCCAGCAGCTGTAATTTTTGATCACCTTTCACCATCACTTTTTTAATGGTGACTACACCTTCTTGTTCTACTCCATAAAGCATGATGAGAGATACAGCATTCAGTTTGTCAACTAAGCCTGCATATGCGTAGACTACGTTATTATTGTTGCCAAGTGATTCTGGCCTGGATTAAAATTCAAATGCCAGCAATAAAAGTGCACTTTGAACTTATACCCGTTGTGTTTACAAGCTTGATAGTGAGTGTTTCCGACCTATTTTGTGAAGCAGAACAAGAATTTGCGGTTGACTGTGACATACAAAACAAAAATAGCTAAACACTCATCAACAGTTACAGCTACTGGCCCCATTAATCGTAGACGTGTACCTGAACATAACTTTCAGTAAATTTTGCAATATTCAAACACTGAACAAGATCATAGATGAACAAGCTAGCTGGTAATATGATGGCGAACTGTCCTGGTACACATACATCGAGCACAGAAGTCTTGTTATCGCTGTATGCAAGGTATTTTGTCCCGTAGTATGCACTGATAGCGGTCGAACGTTTATAATTACACTGACAGTGGTACAGTTATCTCGATTAAAATGATCCGTGTTTGTATGGAGGGCATTCTCTGCAGGAACAACAAACAAACCCTGATATTACAAAGACAAAACTCGACATTACAGTTTGTTCTGTAAGAACTACAGTATTCTTTTGGACGCACCTAAGCTTGGAAGAGAATGGGGAAAAGTTGATCGGTTCCGAAACACTGTCAACTGGAAACTGGTTCGTCACAAACCGGGAAAAGTAACAATTGAGGGCCACCAATGCGCGAAACCATGGCAACGCAATGCTATTCGACGGCATTGAGGGAGGTGTGTATATCTCTGCGAAACTTACCGTGCAACGTTCACCGGTCGAGGGACAGCCGAAACAACAACGTCGCACACCCGAAACAAGAACGAATGCCCGAGGAGCTAGAAATATTCAAAGAAGAGATGCGCGCTGACAAGTTTCCAGAAAACTGCGCATATTCCTTGACAGGGGGCGGTCACTGCTCATCTATCATGTGATATGTTATGAATGGTCGTGCTGAAATGACCTCGTCTGTGGTGCCAGCCGTTTTTAGGGTCAGATAATATATTTATCCATCGTTCACCTGAGAACAAAACTATCAAACATTTGCAGAGGGCAGTCTCTGTCCAAATACAAACGTTGAGAACGAAATCACGAAACAAGAGCTTGATACCATTATCTGGCCATGTACGTCATCACAGCATTGCATATGTCACCGAATAGCATCTTTTGTAATTTTCAAAAATCTGCGGCAGATCGGGTCATGAACTCTCACGATATATTACCACTGTCTTCAGAAACCAAGCTTGTAGTTGTATTCAGAACCTTTGAGACACGTGAGGCTTACAAGTCATACGATAAAGTGTACGAACACCCGATCGTGGGATCACGTGATCTTGTGAGCACCGGTTATAAATGACGATAGAGATACTAGTACACCAGTATACAATAGCTACCATTCAGACCTAGGATTACTTGTCGAATTTATCTATTTATTTACTTACCTATTTATCTCAAAATTCTTCAGGTCACCATAGCAACGTTTCGCTCTCAGTCTGTCTATCCCTATCTATCTATCTATCTATCTATCTATCTATCTATCTATCTATCTATCTATCTATCTATCTATCTATCTATCTATCTATCTATCTAACTAGCTAGCTTACAGATTTATATAGCGCCAAATACTTAAAGTAAAACAATATTCAGTGGCGTTGTGACTGATAATTAATATGCTCTCAGAAAGATGTGTCTCTTGATTGTTTTGACATTTGGAGAGGTTTTTTATGTCCAAAGGACGAGATTTCCACAGAACAGGAGCTGCTGAGGAGAACGAACGGCGAGAAGTCAGATTCAATCTGTGTGTGTGTGCATATATCCGATGAACGAAAATTACGTGATGTTGAAAGCGGTGTGATACACGATTCCTCCACGTTTTATGGAGGGACCGTGCTGAAACAAAGTAGCTTAGAAAGAAACCGTTGTTTGCGTCCCTTGTCGAAAGGAACCACTATTTGCGTGCGTTGTTTGTGGAGCCAAACAAGTAGAATGCAAAGACAATATCCAGTATAGTTTGCACAACCATCAGAAATCTGAACAGTACGTGTCTATTTCTTTCTATTCCGCGCTGTATCTCTTGAGAAGTCAGTCATACCTTTCTACGTCTTGAAGCATGTTAAAAAGTTTCTATTAGCTTGACTGGGCGATCCTTCACAGTGACACAAAACAGTGCAAAGACAGCGGACGAGTAAAGCGGTGACACCGTAAATCTACCGTAAATGGCGAAACAACAAAAATGCAAACTAATAAACTGCATATATTGGAGAGTCTCGGTCAAGTTGAAACTCGTCACTATTTGCTATTATATAGGTTCATTTTGAGTTAGGGCTTCATTTTAACTGGATAGGGAGATCAGACTGGGACAGGCCACAGTCCCTCCATAGAGGGACTATACACAGTCCTAAAAAGCTAGTCTTCACCTGTACTGGCAGCATTTTGAGACTTGCAGATAAAACGAAGTTTTCGCCACTTGTTAAGCCAAACTGGTAAATTTAATTTCTCAATAGAGGCGATTTTTTTTTTCAAATATTGGACATTGTCAGTTGGAGAAAAAGTCTCTCATCTCTTGCCAAAGCACTCGTACAAAGACCCTGTTGTTGTCTTTCATGAATCAGAATACTGTAAAATCAAACAAAGTGTGTTAGAAGTAAAATTTTACTGCCAATAAGACTGTGGCTGCGCAAACGACAAACGTAATTCTTTCGTTTAGGGGGGAGGGGGTAAAAGCTCATTTCGTTTTGTGTGCGTCAAAATCGCATAAGGATTTTCGTCTATTGTTTTCGAAGTGCGACTTTGCAGCGAGAACGCAATACTACCTTCGCGTTCATCGAGAACAGAATGACCACAAAATACGGAGACAGAAAAGACAACGAAAAGACATAAATTTGAAATAAAAACTTGTATGCTTTTTCAACGTGAAACATGTACGTGAAACATTTTCCTACGTGCGAAATGCATTAAAATGTTCTGTCTTAAAAAGTGAAACGCGTAAAGTGGAGGTTTATTAATTAATGTGCACTTCCGGTATTTTTTCATGGGCGTGCGGATCGGAGAGGTGCGTGTGGGTTTGTCAGAAACGGCATCATAATACGAAATTGATTTCGCATAAGAACTTTCGTTTTGAGAGGGGAGGGAGGGGGTTTCAAGTAAAACGAAGGAATTACGTTTCTTGTGCGTCAGCTTTTATTATCGACGGCCCCTTAAAAAGTTCCGTAAATAACATTTACTTATCATCCCTATAGTTAGCTCTGCATGGCAGGGCTGTGTGTTACCGGCGTTACACGGCCTCCCTCCTGTGGTGGGAGGCCGTGTAACGCCGGTAACACACAGCCCTGCCATGCAGAGCTACCCTATAGTGTAAGCCAAGTTGAACGCACTGTATCAAGGCCCTTGCAATCAAAATATGCTTGTACCATTTAGATTTATCTCAATAAAATTTTATGTCTTGAAATTTTGCATAGGCAGCCTTGTAAAATTTGCATATTATTCGTCCTGCATTCGCATTTTCCTTTCGTAATGTCAATCCAGCATAGATGTCTAACAAATAATGTGAACAACAGGAACAGTGTGTGAATACCCGTAATTGTCTCTATTCTTCCAGTTCCTGTCCACGCCACGTGTGTTATGTAAGGGAGCTAAATGTGTTTGGATTCTCGTAACATGACTCCAAGGAGCGGCATAACATTAACAATATAAGGCAGAATAAGCGATTTAGATTGGAACATTGACGCTGGTAGGATACTCAATGGTGGAAAAGGTCTCCTTTGAGATACCGTCTGACCTTTATTTGCACCCGTCTGCCAGGTAGAGCGTTTAACTTGTTACCCATTGGAGTGCAATGTGGACACTGAGCGCTCTCCGGCAAAGTCTATTGTCCGAGTTAAAAATCGGGTCCTGCAAAACAACGACTGGGGGGGGTTGGGGTTGAAGGGAAACCCTTTCGCCGGGAACTTCAAAGTCTTCTGGAACTGATAATTTACGCCAGTTGTTGTCGTCTGTTAAAAGAGTGACAGAGATGTCGTTTTGATCCGGACGCAAAACGGATATTGTGTCGGTCGATCAGATATGAGACCTGGTCTTATCAATCTTCCCGCATATGTGTTTCCTTTTATTGTACATGTATAAACCGTGAAGCAAGGCAAGATCGACAAAAAAGGCCGGACACGCTGATATTAAACGCGACATTATCGGCTAAAAAGGTAATTGCCCTGACCTGATAGCTTGGAATACATGATTGAACCTAAAAGCACACATCCATAACAAACACCATTGATATACGGGTAAACATCAATGCACACACACACATTTCAAGATCGAGCAGGTTTTACGTTTCAGTCACATAACTCACTCACCAGTCAGCAAAGTTCTTGGTGGTTCAGTCTTCTTGTATACGATACAGATATGTTTATTGGCGCCTTTCCATCAGTTATTCAAAGACGAATATACCTTGGTTTGGTGTCGATAGAGTCAGCGATTGGAGCGGTCAGTCATGAAAAAGCGCAAACACGAAGAACGGACTTTCATGACCGTGCCATTGGCTGGAGTGCAACACAGGTTGACCTTTGCCACCGTGACGTAAAATGCGAAACGTGGCCCAGATCTAGTACCCTGATTTACATGAGCGGTAGCCATTTGTGCAACGAATGATTCTGATCGGATGTTTTTTTAACAAAATGAACATTTGGAGGAAAAAGTGCACGACTGGCCTGACACTGCATTTTTGACAGAAAATATCTTCTGCCGCTCATTTCTTCAATTTCTGCTACCTAAGCCTCATTAGTGTTCATTGAACAGACATTACATAGTATACCAGGTGTAATGCTCCGGTGTAACGAACAATGGAGCTCTCAGAAAATAATTTGTTGACCAAGAAAGAGAAAGTTGGCCCAAGAATTTACTACATCTGCAAGTATTTTCATTGCTTTAAAATTTCTACATGTAAATGAGATCGTCTGGCCCCTTTAAAAAGGCAATAAACCAAATTCGAAATCTGTCGAACGAATCCCCTCTGAAAAATTGATGTTTATACTGAAAATGAGAAAACTGACCCCAACAATTTACATGTACAAATTTTGTCATCAGTTGTACTCATCATGAATGAAAGTGATCAGGCCAGTGGTTACGCAGCTGCAGAAAATGTCTCGACTATACTGAGGAAACTGACCCAACCCAAACTTGATTGAAGTCATGAAAGCTGTTAAAGAGTTGTTTGAGAAGACGATGTTCAGAGTAAAACTGGTGGAAAAGGCCTGAAGATACGAATACGCACATTTCATGTCCGGGTTAGATCGTCTCTCGTAAGCTACGAACCAAATTTTATCAGATTCTTTAGAGCAGTTATCGATATATCTACAAAGCGGACACACTTTTACGACGATGACCCTAAGTTGGGAAAGTTTATGACGCTCTAAGTGTCCCTGAAATAGCTGCCAAAAAAGTTATGCAGAAACGTCAAAGGCTGGTGATCGATTTTTGGCCAAGACAAATCCTGGTGCTCCGCGTAATAGAACCATCACAAAACCGCTGTATTCGGAGTGGAGTCGAGCACTGAGACACTTTCAAGAGACAGAGTCCAGGGCTACATGAAGTTGACAAAACAACTGTGGTTTACTGGTGCGTGGTGTTTCTCCTTTATTTTTCGTCAAGAAACACCTCAGTGTCGGTGGTTCTCTATAACATAAGCTAACTCAAGTTTCACTCTGGTATGGTACAGCGCCTGGTACTACCATCGTCGTAAACCACGCGCCTCTTTACGGCAATAGCTTAGCGCTACCCGTTGATTTTTACGCAGGTCAGCGGAGCGGAAATTATGCTCTGGCTCGCGAGAATGGGTACTACACATATAAAATGCATGTAATTTGACACTGAGTGAGATGTACAGCATGTTGACCGTCTAAGATTGAAATCATTACTTTTCGCATTGTTTCATGAAATGTTTAGATTTTTGTAAAATCTGTGTCGGAATTGATTATGAACAGATTAGCATTCGATTTTTAAGGTTGTTCTATGCTCAAACTCAAATCACGCCAATAAATGATGGTACGTTGAGCGGTATTTTTTGCCTGAATTTGAGGGTTCAACCGAATGCAAGAAGTCAAGGGTGACGTGATTCACACAGCACACACAGAAAGTCCAAGTATGAATTGCCATATGAAGTTGTATGGCTGTGTATTGCGCACGGTTTCATACAAAAAGTATTGCGATCTATTTTAGCATGTATGTTGTCTTTTTGACTCTGCCTGGACTTACATGCATGTAGACAGGCAAGTCCAGGCACCTGTGATACTGGTAGAGGAATGTCGAAAATTAGCCGTTGAGGGCGTGTAATCCTGCTGTAATTAATGCAGGTCATATGCGGGTTGAAACGACGAGATGTACACAGTTAGACGCGTAGATAGCCAATCCTAAGACATAAAGACACACGAACACATAAAAAATGGAAACTGTTCTTTATTCACACCAAAACAAAAACCGAAAAGAGAAAAGAAGGAAGAAAAACAAAGAATAAAATTGGTAAGTAAGTTTCTTTTCTTATTAGGCTATTTTCTCTCGTTTTACAAATATTTATACATGTATTCTCATTATTAGTGGCTGCCTTTGCTATGACATGAAAAGTCGTAGATCAGTACATACGACTGTCGTTCAAGTCATTCATGGTAGATACATCGTTCTAAAAGTGAGTAGTTTCACGTAAAAGTGCTCAATGATATACACATCACGTTCCATCCGGGTCATTACTTGCTGAACACATAGTTGTAACTTTCCAGGGTTTGAAAATCACCCCAACACGAGCTCAGGGTCTTAAAGCGCAGTGGTCGTCGCGCTGCGCATCCTCCTGAGGGGGTCCCCCTCTGTTGTAAACAAATCCAAGAACGCCGCACATGTTACGGGTTGATTGTAATGTTTGCGATATTGCCGCTTGTTAAAATGGCGGCTGATCTGTCACAAGCATACCAACTAACCAAATGTAACACGCAATAAAAGGTCAATTAATCTAAGTTAAATATCTGCTGAATATTGAACAATAATTGCACGCTGGATTGAGATCACATTTGCTCATGGTTTTCTTGAATCAGTTGAATGGGGCTCGGCTACTGTTATCGCTCGAGCCATAGAGCTAGACGTACGCATGTACGCATGTATACGCCAACAGACTATCAACGACCGGGCTCTAGTTTTCGACATCGCTAGCAAGGACGAGAGCTTTCATTTCAAGAGGCCCGACAGGTGTACAACAAGTTGTACAAAGACAACAACTCAAACTACAGAAATCTACAGCTCGCAGAGCAATGCCGCTGCAGCAACGCAGCAAGAAGCATCTCTGCATCTGTTCGTTCCGTGGTCTGTATGAACGTCCGTGTCAAACCGGGTATATGGCGCGCTACACTCGGCTGTGGAGAATCCAACTCAACTACAACAAAGTTTACCCCGTTTTGGGGTGCAAACGAGAATTCTGAGTACAGGTATCAAGTCAAGCGAAGGACCTTTCATAGGTCTTCTTGTTATGTGGGGGTTATCTCACTTGAAAGAGGATTCAGACCTACCCGGCAATCAGGAGGTACAACAACGAAGTTTGCCCAGCACCGGTAGGCCTACACCAGCTAGCGGTTGGATCACTGCCATGACCGTGCACAGGCCCGGGGCACAGGATCTCTCGATACGTCTATGCACGGTGTAGCCGTGCAATTTTCCTGCCAAATGCCGCGAAAACCCGCTCGTTTTGTCTATTGTTTCCTGACATTTACTATTTCTTACCACGTAATACTAGGAGAAGTAAGACATGGTGATCAACAGTTGGTTGTGGGCCAAGTCGTCGCGGGCCGGCCGGTACGTTGTGGGACCGGATTCTCTATATCCGTGTACGTCAACGCGGTGACCGTCTCCCAACAACATCTCCCGTGTCCTGCTCAGGCTAGCCGATCATGGTCTTGAGTGTAATTTTTGTGTTAGGCATTGTGCTTGTTGCTGGTCTACATGTATAGGCAATGTTGATCATTTTAGTTATGTATTTTCACTGTACTGTACATAGCATTGTGTATATCAGCGTGATCGAGCGCGATCAAAGCTTTTTGTTCACTGTGTCTGCGTACAGTGAACTCAGCGACATAATGTGCTGAGTGTAGTGTCCAATGTTCGTAGCTCTCACGAGTTTATACCACTGAAGTTCGTTTCCGATCTTAATATTTTACTATTGCATGATGTTGAGTCTTACAAAGGCCTTAACAAAGTGGGGGACTGCTCCCATCTCACTCCTATTGAAGTTGAGAAGACTTATGTTTACAAAAATTTATGTTTATCAACAAAAAAACCAACGCAAGCGCGGCGCGACGACCACTGCGCTTTAAGTTTAAAGTAGCATGAAAAAAGACACACGCACAGACGCGAGGGCCTGTGGTCCTACCTTGGCTGTGGATACTACAGAATTTCTTACGACAGTAATATAATCCCGCGGATAAATCTACCACCAATAACGAGATCTTGTGAGACCACTGTAGGGAGTCAGACTTTGGTTCAAGTCTGTGATTTGTGAATGTTTGAGCATTGTGGACGCGACGTTTTTTGTTCTGTTTTCATATGAAATGCATGAGTGGGGTGAACGCTATAAAGGGGAGTTTCTCCTGGTGAATCCGGCAGAAACTAACCCACGTACTGCGCAGACTCGAAGGTAACGCGTTCAATCGCTAAGAAAACCTGACCCGGGCTACTAAATTCCAAAAGATTTGTATGAAATAGAAGAGACACAAGAGAAACTATTACAAATGATTTTATTTTTTAACAATTCACCGACTTGAACAAAGTCTATGTTCAAACAGCAGTCCCGCCACTGTGGTTAAAATCAGTATTAGGCGCCCATTCAAACGACATTTCTTGTTCAACGAAGCGTGGATAAATCTACAACCAACAACGAGATCTCGTGAGACCACCGTAGGGAGTCAGACTTTTGTGCAGCAGTGACGTGATTTTTACTTTCTTGCATCGAAACTAGAGGATATTGTATGTACAAGCGGGACCATGATGAGAAAGAAAGAAATTCGAACGGCGCCTTTGACTTCAGTGCAATGTTGAAGAAAGAAAACTCTTCAACTGTGTCAAGATGGGTGAAGTTCGATTGTTTCACACTTCGAAAATGTGATTTTTTTTTATTTTCATAGCTTTGTTCATTGAATCAATTAAAACCGATTAAAAAGTCAATAAGGCCATTCTTGGAAATATCCACTTCGCCGAGTGGTAGAGCATGCAACATTGTATCCGATTCTGGCACAATGCCAAGACGCACGGAAGTCATAGGTCATGACCAACCCATGAAATCCAAGGAAAATAAAAGACACGGTACTTCCACAGAAATACACAACAAACAACAATTCTACGAATGGAAATTTGGCTGAATATCATACAACTCAGAAAGAAAGCCAGCCACAATCATACTAAATGGATGTTTTCCTACTAAATATCCTACGGTAAAGGTACGAGAAAACATTTATAAAGTTCAATGTACAGCGAGAATTGTTAAGTTCAAGTTCAGACACTAGAAAATGTTCAATGTACAGCGAGAATTGTTAAGTTCAAGTTCAGACACTAGACCCCAGAAAAATACTTTTTCTAAGGTCTATCATTGAACGTACTATTGTAATAAATTTGTATTTTATGGACGTTAACTTCGATTTTTGACCATTCTATCATTGTTTTTGTATTGAACTTTGCGAACGTTTACCATCCTCGATACCCCAAAGTAGGTTTAAAATATTTGAGTTGCCATTATCAGCAACTCATGTCTGCCATTAGTCGCGTCACTGCAAGAAGGTCGTCACTGACTTTCAGATAAAGATCACTGTTCTTCTGAAATGATCTGAAATGACTTGTTTCATTGACTTAAATTCAAACCAAAGTTAAATTTTTGTGTAGAGTGACCATTGTTCGATATTTATCAGAACAAGTTTTGCATTCTGATTATGGATTCTGGTATTACGTGAAAAATGATTTTTCTGGCGCACCTGTTAAATGATGAAATTTACAGATACGACCGTACTGCACGTACGCGATATGAGGAGCTTATCATTGATGTCAAGAAAACTTGGAAACTCAACTGAATGCTATTTAACACCATGGTGACGTCCTTTTGTATTGGACGGATAACTTTGTAGCTATAGTGAAACAGGAACAGGGAGACGGTGATTGCGCTTGAAATTGAACAGAATACTGATGATATATTGTGGTTGGCCCGGTGACTTCTGATCTCGGCCCACAGCCGCTTCGGAAGGCTTTAGAGAAGGTAAACTGACTGTTTCGTTGATCTTCGCTACAAGCTATGACAAGGCAAATAAAGGCGATTATCAAGGTGAGATATATTTTCAAAAGTGCTACATCTTTTTCGCCGATTCGCAAAATGGAAAATCTTCAGAATGCAAAACACGTGCCGTTGTCTCACCTATTGGTAAATGTATTACGCTCACTGTTTAGCGTTAGCACGGAATCGATACCAAAGTCTCGTAATTTTAAAAGTAAGTAATAGTTTAACCGACCTGTAATAAGCGGAATACTCTAGTGTCATTGGATTGCTCAAGTTTCGACACCGGCATAAAACGATCGTATCTTCTGGCAGTCCGATCAACATCTCCGTTGTGCTCGCATACATATATAGATACATATAGAGATACATAGTTACATAGATTAATAAATAGATACATAGATACATAGATACATAGATACATAGATACATACATACATACATACATACATACATACATACATAAATACATACATACAATAGGAAATGGTAAGTGGCAAGTGTTAGGACAGCTAATCTTTGTTTAGTTTCACCATGAACTTGTTGACCATAGCACCCTTGACCTTTCAATGACCCACTTTAGTACCAGCGTCAATGTAATCACAGTCCCTCTATCCCTATATGGATAGAGGGACTGTGATGCAATGTAAGCAGGGTTACCACTTTTACAAAGGCCTCTCTCTGTCCACCGTAGAAACTCTCATTTCCCTGTGCCTAGCGTGACATTTTGAATGTTTCAGGTGGTGAAAATTTGAGTGCCCAAGCTTGATTTATGTTTCCAAAATTTGAACGTGTTAGAACAACGAAAAAAATACTGATTTTGAAAATGTTTGCAATGTTTATCTCTCCGTTTCAGAGGACGTATGTCGAGCAAATGGAACAACTATATAAGTCGCAGCTTAAAATTGGAAGGTATATGACAAAGAGTCCGCCTGATACTGTGCGTATAGAGTGTAATCTCGTCGACTACAGCATGGAGGAAGTAGAAGCCTCTATTACCTCCATGGTTACAGTGGACCATTCAGTACTCTTTGCGCAACCTAGATAAATGGCGCCCCACTACATATGAGAGAGAGAGAGAGAGAGAGAGAGAGAGAGAGAGAGAGAGAGAGAGAGAGATGGGTTGATGTAGGGTACCTATGCAGCAGTTTCAATAAAATAGCCATTGCTTAGTATAGCGCCACAGTCGCTTGTGGTTTGGCACATGGCGACCCCCACCCCCCTTGTCGTCAGAACAAGATTGAGCGGCTGCCTAAACACTATAGCGACTGTAGAGTAACGTAGACCCGGCTTTACGAGTCACTAGTGACAACGTCGACACGCCATACGCTAACGAATCGCATCCAAAGGTTAATCACCCGGACACTGCCATGTGCGGATACAGCCCGATTGTGTAAATACGTCGCGATTTCGCAACTCCCAGACTTTATTGTCGGAAACTCAGGGCATGACGGCGTAGGGGTGATGCAAGGCTTTCGCTGAGTTTCTTTGACAACCCAGGAAACGCTGATGCAAGGATGCTAGAATCTTGCCGCAAGGAATTGGTTGGAAAACTCCACTTTAAAAGTAGAAACTCAAGCAGAGACCGGCACTGAAGATCTCGTTCAACTAAACTGGCGCCGTTTTAAGATGTTTTTGTTTTTTATACGCAACATGTCTAGGACTAGTAAACTGGTATTGTTTTCATTTAAGTCTACACTCACGACATGTCGGGAAACTGCAATGGAATTGCCCCTGAAACAAACACATATGCCAAACCACACCTATGGTCACGATGGAGAGTTCCAATGACTTATTGACCTTTTACCTCATCGCCGCGCCGAGGTGAACAGTTGACAGATACCGGTATAACAGTTCTGAGCACAGTTCCACGAGACCAGTTGTCTGCAGCAGTCGCCTGTCTCAATTTTATCCACCTGCCGCAGAGGTTAAAATTCAAGAAATTGTACAGACTCGTCGTTTGAGGAAGTTTTTGTCAAACAAAGTTCAAGTGATTTGAAAGTCGGTATGTATTTCATTTAAACCAGTTTTCCGCCAAGAATAACCTCTCCACTTACAGCTGTCTCTGCGACCGGTGGTTCCCACGCTAGTATTACAAGCCGTGAAATGCTGGTATTACCGGCAACTCCGATGAAAGGACAACAATACCCCTACAAGGTATTTCATCCCAGGGTTTTCTTTTGTTTTTCAACCTTCAACTCCCTTTGAACTACATCGACTGGATCAGTTCGCGATTTAGCTCAAAATTCACCTTTTTTAAAAAAAAAGAATGTTTGTCATGTACGATCAGAGCAGGCTGATAACACAACCCTGACGGACAATACCGCATTCGATATCCATTGAAGTCTATATTTCATATATTATCACATTAAACCGACAGAACTTTAATGCGGAACGGTCCTTGGAAACGATCAGCCTCCGATAGAGCTGAGCAGTTCAACTCGCAAGTCGTCAGTAGAATCGAGGCTGTCTCAAAGGGTCCTCTCAAGGTCAAAACGTCCGCACGTACGAAACGTACGAAATCGCCCTCCATTGACATCTTGGAGACAGAATAACAAACTTCATCATCAATCAGACACGCGTTATGAACTTCTCTCATGGATGCTACCACGTATAGCTTATTCCCGGGAGTTTATTTCTTGTGTGTCGTTGCAGAAATCATCCCATGGAGATCTCCAGCTAAGAATTCCGTCATCTTACTCTGCTTTAGACCTCCATATCGAGTGCTCAGCCTGTTTTCCAACACAAAAACCAAACTAAAACAAACAAAAAGCTTAATTTATTCCCAGGAATTTGTAATTTGATGTAACGCTGAACGGACAAGTTATTCGGTCGAGCTAACCGGTTAAATCTCGATTCGGACTAACAAAGCAAACCTGATATATTTTCTTTGGCTCAATTTTGTTTTGATCCCGTGTTTGCCTCTTTTGTAGTATCCTAGGCATTGTCAGAGCTTTGTATGCAATTATGCAGACCCAGGATTCTTCACAGACCAGATGCTTAACAATCCTGTTTTTGACCGACTTTTTCAAAAGTTTGTCAAAAGAGAAGAATTAAATGCCGACCTCAGGATCAATGTAGGTGTAGTTGCTGAGTACGTCACGAATTAGACAGGGTCGACATGCAGTGAACCAGTTTCAAAGTAGCTGTGTGACGTTTTTGTCAACAACATCTCCTTTGGGCGATAAGTTGACGATATCTGGCGATCTCATTGCCTGGACGCTATCTACTGTAGACAGCACTCTCCAGTGAACTGTGATGACACAAGGAACCGCACATTAGAAATTTCACCTGCATACAGCATAATGCTCGGCATCGCTGCACAGCAGAATGTATAGTGCCCGCATGGCCTTTCTGCACAGCAGTGTATGTGGCTTGGCACCACTGTGTACGCAGCAGCGTGTATAATGCCTTGTATGATGTTTGGCATCACTGCACAGCACAGTGTATGATGCTCAGGCTCACTGCACAACACAGTGTATAATACTTTGCCTCACTCCACAGCAGAGTGTATAATGTTTAACATTACTGCAAAGCAGAGTGTAGGGCAATAATACTGGGCATCGCTGCATAGCAGAGAGAACACTGCATGGCATAACTGCACAGGGTGTATTTAATATGCTCGGCATCACAGCACAGCAGATTGTATAATGCCGGGCAGCACTGCATATCACAGTGTATGTGGCTTGGCGTTGACTGCACAGCAGTGTGTGTCATGCTCGGCAGCTCTGCGCAGCAAAGTGTATATGCTTAGCATAACTGCACAGCAGATTGTATAATGCTTGGCAGCACTGCACATCAGAGTGTATCATGCTTGGCAGCACTGCGCAGCAAAGTGTATGTGGCTTGGTATCACTGCATAGCAGTGTGTATAATGCTTGGTATCGCTGCACAGCAGAATGTATTAATGCCTAGCATCACTGCATAGCAGAACGTATAACGCTTGGTATCGCTTCACAGCAGTGTGAACGGTATGACGAAAGAGTACATCACTAGTAAAATAAGGATTTAGCGTACACAGTGTGCAAATATCGATGTAAACAATGACATTGCTTTATTGCAACAATACCTGAACTTTGGTCAAATTCCACAGTAAGTTTTCAATGTATGGTTCGCAGTCCCCCGACCTCCTGTGTATGGCTTGATATAGAATGTACTGCATACCAACTCTTCGGCATATTTAAACCTTACATCAAGCGTGACGCGATCTCCTGAAAGGATTACCAATGTATCTTTGTAGTTCGTCAAATTCAAGTCAGTCAGTTTGATAGTTGGTGTGACTCTGTTTTCATAACTTTTACGTCAATAGAATTACAATGAGTTATATCAGTCCGAAACCACGAGCCGTTAAAGTCACAGAGGGAGCGGGTCACCAGAACAATGAATCGGAGTTGATAATTAACAGATCCGTGAGAAACATTACCGGTAGATTTTGGAGGTAAAAAGAATTAACAGGACAAAGCCAGGGATTTGTCATGTGGAGATTATTTCAGACAGCTATTTAGAGAAAACTGCTATCGTTTTTGAGTCAGGACAATTCTAGCGGCCACGCCAGGCATGGCGCCGGCTGATCATTGAACATAATTAAATCTCACCTCAAATAATGCCACTCTGAAACCCGTTCAAAATCGGTACGGTCAGCTAGATTGAAATCATTCGTTAAATATGTAAACGAGTCACTAGTTTGCATGACACGCAACGCACATATTCATCTATATAATTTTGTCATGACCAAAGGTTGATCAAATCTTTGTTTTACCTCCACGATCAAATTAATCTTTGTCAATTTCGACATATGGCCTTACTTCAATGCGGGGGTTAAAGGGAAGGGGTCGCCCCCTTTGCGGCTGCGCGACTTTCTGGTTGATGAATCGAATATTGCTGCTTCCCAGAAATTGGAATCGAGAGCATGTTCAAACAATGACTATTTAGCTTGTCAACACAGTGTCTCTATGTGTAAATGCATTGTTTTTATTTACATTTGAATCCTGATCCAGACCAGAATTCACTTGTAAAAAAATTGATGCGGTTTACTCATGTGTAAGCCGAGTTGACAAGCTCAACTTCATGTATCTATAAATATGCTGGGAAGTCGAACAAGAAACTGCACTTTATATTTAGAACAAAAATACTGAGAGAAAGATCAAAAGTTACTAGTTCTAGCCATTTAAGGTAGAACGCACCTCGGGGACAGACATTCGGACTCTCAACTTTTACAATTCTCTTCTGATATACCACATGTGCGGGTTCATTTTAAAGCTCTTGGTGAAAGGAAACTTTTCACCGGCTTAGTTTTCGAAATTCGAAAATTTTATTTTTTCTCCATAGAGTTAACACAGGGATGGCGGCCATTTTGAATTTCTAATATCGGTAAATCTTGTGTAATTTGTTCTCTAGTACCAAAATTTGCACGGTGACCCCCTATTTTTATTCTTGATTTTGAAAGAGAATGATTGAAAGATTCCTTGAGGAAAGTTAGAGCAAGAGTTTAAGTCTTTCACTTTCGAGGTGCATACTACCTTAATGTTGGTGGTATTATCCTGCTATTTCCACGAATTCTGCATTTTATTAGATATATATTTTTCCATGATTTCCGGTACGATCATGTTCCTCGGTCGTGCAAATCCATCGATATCTGATCGATTCTCCATTCGTGTACTACCCAGCGCCACCTACGATAAAACTGCGACACGACTAGTGTGTGCACGGAGAGTCATGCATTCGTTCGTTTGATTGCTTCGCCACTTACGCAAAGCATGATGCAAACGGCACAGAACCGTCGTTGACAGCAGTTTTATATTGGGAAAGTCCCCAGCACGTATATGGGCGTTAGATGGCGATGTGGGTCATTGGTTCATTAGATCAGTCATCGGAGAAGTCTGTCAGAAGCCAATAACCTTACATTTATAGTGCATTCAAAGTTGAAAGTGTGACAGATTTGTGTTCGAAGAGGTCAAATTCTCAGAGCGAAGAGATGAGCCGACACAGTTCAATGGGAAACGACTGAATGCGTCAGCTTTATTGATTTGCTGTTTACGGGCCCTTTACCTTGCCGCTGTCCATTGACTTAGTGCTTGCTCATCAGAACTTTCAAAAGGCCCAAGTTTCCCATAATTCATCTCGGACAGCTGAATGAAATGCAGAGTACACCATCAATTACTTTATCCAGACTCAAAAAAGGAAAATTATAGTACTCTCTCACAAGCTTCAAAATCAGCGATTATATCACCTATGATAATTCTTAAAACGCGTAAAGAAATTCATATTGAGGCTGTAGACGTATTCAGATGCCTTTTGACGCACTCAGTTGGGGGCAGGGACCGCCTTATGTTTTTAACATCAGAAGTGCGTGAAGAGTGATCTCAAAGATTGGAAGGGGGGGGTGAATTTGATGGATTTCCGTCCCCGATACATACGAATGCTCAATCTGTAAATCATATGTCAAAATGGGACGTGGTGAAGGTCATTCCTGAATCGGGACTTTGTCTGTCCCTTCAGAGCGTTTTTCCACCTTAAAGGGTTGCAACTGCACGGATTTGCTGTTTTGCCGGGTATTCAGGCAGAATGCTCTGAAGTGCTCTTCTATTCCGACACATAAACACTGGTTTATCAGTCCACCTAAAGTAACAGAACCCAGTTTTTTGCTTTAAATTACGTGACTGCTTTAAAACAAGCTTTCTAGTCAACAAAATCTGCAAGAAGATGTACGATAGATCGCAGAGAACATAATAATCTTGGTGTTTAACCCTTTGAGCGCCAAAGTAAACTTTTGTCACATTCATAAAGTGTACCCTAGTCAATTTTTTTCAGATTTCTGCCAAAATTTTGATGAAAACCCGTAGCGAATGAAATGTGACGTCCGTTTGGTCCAAAATAGTCAAACAAATTACAGAAAAATTCGAAAAAAATTGTTAAAATGTTGCACTAAAATTTAGATGGGAAAAAATGGTTAATGTTGTTCTTTTTGTCCGAGTCGTTTATGTTGTTATTGGGTAATAAAATTGAAAATCGAAAACAAGTATTTTCTTTTTGCTGCTCCATTTCTACTGTTGACCTTCGAAATAGTTGTAAAAGAAAATAGCAATTATAGAGCTTCTGACGCTTTGAGATGCCACGAAGATTGAGTACAGTGCCGTGTTCTTTCTTTACTGTACACACAGACAGAATAGACTCGGGCGGTGTGTGTATAAAGGAATGAATGGACACCGGCGCTGCGTGTGTACATATGGAAAGAATGGTCACCGACATTGTCTGTGTATGTTGGAAAGCATGGACACTGGTGCATGGTGCTATACTCAAACATCCAGATTACTCTATTCCATATGGATAGATCACCGATCGTACAAGCGCGCAATATCTTATCGCGAACAACGCTTGTTTTAATCTAGAATATTCTTTTTACGTGCTATACATTGATTCTCCATGAATCGATATTTTTTATTCAATAGCACGTCGTAAGTAACAAGGTGAGGTGGCCAAGTTTTGCCAAGAGTTTGATAGAAATGGTGGTGGCGATGTTGTTTCCTAACTCTATACTATACGCATAGTTATATGCCATGACAGCGGTAGAAAGGTTAAGGTAGTACGACCCTCAAAAGTGAAGGACTTAAACTTTTTCTCAAATTTTCATAAAGGAAACTTTCAACCATTCTCTTACCAAATTTAAATATAAAAATCAGGGGTCACCATGCAAAGTTTAGTACCACAGAAACAAGTTAGCTAACCTTAACATTTACCGATATTGGAATACAAAATGGCCGCCATTCCTGTGTTAACTCTATTGGGAAAAATTAAATTTGGATTTTTGAAAAAACTAAGACAGTGAAAATATTTGTTACACTTAGAGCTTTAAAATGCCTAACAAGCGGTAGATCAGAAAAGTATTTAAAAAAATTGGAGTCCAAATATCTGTTCCCGAAGATCATTCTAAAGTTGCAACTTGTGACCTTACTCTAGGCCTACTCCGGTCTCTGCCGGTCAATGTACCCTTTTGGGTCAATGTACCCTTTTCAGTACGCACTGTTGCTCTCTCTCTCCCTTTCTCATGCCTGTTTGCGTCAATCTGACTTTGTATAGAGAGAACACATGTCGTAAGATAAATTGATTACTTGTCTGTGCAAAACAAACTGTCAACAAATATCCGGTTGAAGCATGTGTGCTCTCGTGAAGGCTTTGGGCGATTCTCTGCAAATGAGTGCAATGACGCACAGAGGCCACGGCTGTAAAAGTCATTACTTGTTTTCCAAACGGCAATAGTCAAATGCTGATTGGCTCGATGTTAAGTGATGTATAGAATGTCTTATGACAAACTTCATTATTAGAAATATGAAAAAATTGCATACCAACCAAAGCTGTCGACGCGTCTGGATCGTTAAAAAGACATGATAGCATTTTACCAGGTTTTGAGTGGAAGGCAATTTCGCCTTAGAGCCACGTAAGCCTGTTGATTTTAGCTCTATACATTCAAAGGACTCAACTTGCAAGCAAAGTTCAGATATCTGAGTTTAGAGTTTCTGCCGCTGAGAAAGATGTATTCATGTTGGTTGCGCATCGAACATTTAATTTTCCAATCGCGTTAACATGGGCATGGCAGACTTCTCAAATATCCATAAAGTATCGGCAGTTTACTCAACTAGCACCAAAACCTTGCACGGTGATCTCCACTTTGCCTTTATTTTTGAAAGAGAATGGTTTAAAGACATATAATATAAAGTTTCCTCGAAGAGAGTTTGAGTAAAAGTTTAAAAACTTTCAATTTCATGTCGCGTTCTGCCATAATCATGCAAGACCTGTAGTGGTCAAGCCACTGAAACTACCAATATACTCAGTATAGTACAAAAGCCTATCGCTCGTCAATTTCACGTTTGAACGTTGCTCTGCTCATTTGATACCAACGTTCGATTCTGTTTACACGGAGTGACACACAGACAAAGAAACAACAGACACAGAAACATGTATTTCTCGCTCTTGTTGTTATTCGATGTAACAGACATACCGACAGTCCTGTTGAGCTTTTTTCTTCCTCCGTAACTAACGTTATCGCGTCGCTTGCCTATCATTTGGAATCCGGAGGATAAAAGGGACGCCAGTCTCCATTCAATTTGCCAAATAGTTAAAAGTTGGGTTCAAACTGTGTGCTGATCAAACGTTGCCGTTGACAAACTACGTCGAGCAAGAATTCACTGGTATTTCGATATGATTAGGCAGTGGAAAAACAAGACTGTATAAACAGGAACAAAGTTCTGGAAAACGCATCATGAGTTAAAACCGATGGATTTTTCAATAAAGTATTCTGGCAAAGCTCCATAATCTGTGAATTACCTAAAATTAAACTCAATTACAGACATCCCCATCGCGGCGCTGTGTGCTCAGGTAGGTGCAAACAAGTCTACTTGTGCCTCGGGAGCCTTTCGGCAATTAGATGCGCCGAACACTTCTAACACACACGTGGGGCCAGATGGTGAACCACGGCATAACAGTCGAACTCTGTATGTGTACAACTGAACCGCAAAGCTGATGAGAATCAGACGAAAAAATGAAGAATCTGAAAAATAAATCATCAAACTCTAAAGTACGCACGTAGCGATCTATAAAACTCTAACAGTCAACTTGCAATCTATGTGTGGAGGTCACTGCTTTTGTATTTTTAAGTTCTTTGACTTGACCTGTCATGCCAGCAAAGGCGCTGTGGACAAAGACTTTCCGTAACATGCAAATTAACAACTGCGTCACACGAAAAAAATTGTACTGATGCACGTACATAGTAACATCATCAGCGGAGGCTCGGATATTTTTTATTCTTCTTCCTCTTCACTGTTCTCTGTAGATACATACAGACGAAGTTCAACATGGGTTCAATGTGGAGCTACTTCACGTGGTCGTCAGATGGCGATGTTCCGGATCCTAACACCACACTGACACCAAATGAAAAGAAAGCGCTGAGAGACACCTGGAGCGTGATTTACGCGAATAAACGGGAGAATGGTGCGGCGTTCTTCCTAAAGTAAGTTTATACATGTTGTTCTATCAAATTCAACGAAAGGGAGAGTACGCGAAGTTTCATTCAGTCTATCACCCTGAAGGCATTTTACGTCATCTATTATGGTCTGTGTTATTGCCAGACATAAAAACAGCCCTCGTCTCGACTGGCGACAACCTTCCCTAACACGGTCAACTGTAATTTTACGTGTCAAAACTACAAGCGGTACGGAGCCCAGTCATTGAAAAAGTCGCTGTTGGACATTTTGGGGCCAGCAAACACAGGTTAAAGAGACGGTTGCATAAGATTTCCAGGCGGGCAGACTAGTTGTTTCCCCGGATCAAACTTCAAAGCTAACACAAACCTTCCTCGTAAAACAAGCCATCGTCCATTAGTAAGTTGGACGACAGAATTATCGACGCATTTAGAAAGGTAGCTGCTCGTAAACCTACACCAGGATGTGAACACTGGAAGACGATAAATACAATCCCGGGCCATCGCCTTGTTTTGCTCGCCATTGGACAAAACAAGAAAACAGGTTATTTCTAATGCACAACATGTCAATCGAGACTCGCCGCTGGACATGTGGGTAAACAACTCCGAAATATTACAAAAGAGACAGAGCGCTAGTACGCACAGCAGGAAACATCTATGCATGTTCCTTAGATCACACATTTACACCGCAACACATATCAACACATTCTGCCCACAGGTTCCTGAGTTGCAGCATCTTTACAAATTTGTACCTCATTTGCATATTTTTGAGACAAACATCTTGATTCGAACATATTTACATCTCCAACCAAGGATGCCTCCAAGTACCAAATATGCAGACGGTGGATTTTGCGGTTTTTGTGTTTTTGATGCTGATTGACTAACGTACATACATACACACAGACGGCCATTTTCCACCTTACAAGAATACCTTCCATTTGCATATATACATATGCTTATATGGGAGCTAAAAAGTGAAATTATCATCATCATGCTTGAAAGCATGTTCCTGTCCAGTTGTTTTTGTGTCAGTAGTTTATTTATAGCTTAAATAAATAATAAATAAATAAATATTTAAATAAATATATGCGTCTCTAGCAAATTAGGACAGGAGACCAACTTCAATTTTTGTTTTCCTGGCTAAGGTTCGATCCATTGTGCATGGTGGGGGCATTAACCTAAACGCATTTACAGATGCCGGTCACGTTAATTTCAGGTTATTTGAAGTACATCCCGATTACAAGAAGCTGTTTAAGAATCTTGAAGGGATCAACGACTTGGAAGAGCTTGCCAAACATCCAAGGCTGAAGGCCCATGGTCTCCGCGTGATGGCGTCCTTCAACTCTCTCGTCGAAAATTTGGATGACGCTGAAGTTCTTGTCCAACTGCTGGTCGACATCGGAATTTCGCACGCCAAACACAAGGTCAAAGAGGAAAACTTCAACGTGAGTATCATGGAAGTTAATTTTATATTATAGCAATATGATGAAGATAATGAAACACTGTCGACATTATGCCGTTTATTTATAGAGTCGTTTCCACTAGAACTTTGAGTCCCGCTTACTTGAAGGTAAACATTGGGAGAAGGTCTTCTGAGCTTCCGAAGATTTATGTATTTTTTGGATAAGCCATACATGCTTCTAAGATTTTCTGATCATATATCACCATCTCTAACGTCACGTAACTGTTAGTGTGTAGACATTATAGTAATTTATCATTCTAAAATGCCACATACATGCATATACACGTACGTACCAAGACAGGTACATACATATACATGTATACATAAATGCATAAACAGACAGACATACACAGAGACAGACAGACAGACAGACAGACAGACAGACAGACCATGTAAACTGTTACGTTACATAAATACACATCCTTACTTCCCTTCCGAATGGATAGACAGACAGACAGACAGACACAGACAGACAGATAAACAGGCAGACAAAGACATGAATATTTTATAAAACTCCTAAGACGAGACAGTGTTTAATTATATCCGTTTCTGACACCAGGAGCTTGGAGGAATAGTATTGTGGCTTATTGAGACTAAAAGCGGCAACAGTTACTCAGAATATGCTAAGGAAGCCTGGACCAAAGCATGGGGAGTTATGAAACCCATCATGGTCAAAGCACTCAACGACGCCTCCGAGGAACAAAAACAAGCCCAGCTGAAGACTGGTTGATGGAAACGTTGAAAAGAATAACAGATCTCAAGCAAGAACATTTCTGTGTTTAGGAACTACTCGTACGTTATAGTACATGAGGGCTAGCTGTACCTCAGACATAAACTCCAGGAAAAGCTTTCACAGCACAAATATTAATGCGGTGAACCTCTTCAAAAGTGTGTCAAAGGCAGTAACATCGCTACATAACTAAATCAGAAATAGTGGTAAAGGGACTGTGTTTATTTTTATACAACAACTGTAGAATACCTTTCAACGAGAGAACACTTTCTGCAATTCTACTGCATATGCAAATATAAATTATATAATGCATAAAATATAATTAAATTAATTATATATGCATATATTTTATTACTTATCTTGCTTTTACTGTATTTAAACCGGGCAAATATCAACGAGCAAACACTAACAGATGTGGACCAAAACGCTACTCCGAGTGGCAACAGGCAGTTTTTGAAAAGGCTGAGATGGTTAATTCCAGTATTCCACCACAGGTAACCAGCGCGTCGAAGTAAGGTTTATTCTAAAACTATCTGACTGCTTCGAGGAATCGATGTATCGTATGTCGGTTTTGTAGGCAGACAACTCAATCTATGCCTTTTGCTCCTTTATCTTTCAGTTGACATGTCAATTTATTAATGCTTTGTCGAATTCCCAAGTAAGACGAAGAAATAAAAGCATCAAGCTTGAGTTTCAATAAAGTAAATAGCGGTGTTTTTGCTTGTCTTGCACAGATAGAGGGCGCTTTTCACACTGTCGAGAACCTTATGAGCTGCATTGGCAAAGTATGATCGGCAATATCTCTCACCGTTTCATGAAAACTAAAATGGCGACACACAGGAATACGAACACGACGCATGTAGTATGTCTTGACAAAGTTACCGTGCCTTCATCGAATGCCTTTTCGATGAATTTGCTGTGAAATCCAAAGGGCATGAGCTCGGGCGATATCGCTCGCCCTAGCTCTGCGAATGATTTGCCGTCCAGCACGACGACCATTCCTGTGAACGAATCAACGGGAAAACGAGTGAATGAATATGCAAGCAAAATAATAAACAAACCAACGGAAGAAATGTAACCTTTGATTCTTTCGAGAAATTTTCCTTTCCTGTAAGTTAATTCATTTCCGAACCATATCAATACGTATTTTCCTGCGCTTGTATCATGTTTCTTCTGATTAAATAGCCTAGGCATTTAATGAATAAACACAAATTCATGCAAATGTTGATCCGAAAACCCCGTTTGGCTATTTACAGTTCTTTTGTACTTATAAAGGAATACGACGACAACTCAATTTCTACATACCTGATGCGTATCCTATCATCATCATAGTAAAATGTGGCACACATAAGCTCTTTATATAATGAAACTTGACAAAAATTTCCTCAGTGCACAAGGACATGTTACACAAACAGACACACAAACGCACACAATGGACACCTGGCGACAACATCGGTATCCTGGGGCACTTGAAAAAGCACCTGGTCGCCGAAAATGTGCGAAAAGCTGCCATAGCTATGACGTCAAAATACATACCCTTTCCAGTGTTGGTATCAAGAACATTTGCAAGAATCACTCCATCATCCTCGGCACTGGAGCCAGGTTTCTCGACAAAGATGGGCTCTCCTGGTATCAGGTCATCGTATGGACCCCAGTAGTTCGCCTCTCCGGTGTCAACATTCAGCTATAAAGCGTAACAGAATGCATGTAACGGGTACCAGTGCATGTTTGAGAACATTTTTCGATGAGTGCGCATGCGTGAGCTTCTTATATTTGTCTACGCCTTCACTTGCGTTGCTGTCGGACTTCGCATTTCGTAATCCCCGCATGCTTTTAGTGTGATCTCGCTTCTGCTGTCTACGATGTGAGTGACGATAAAGAATCCTATTTAAAACTTAGAAATTTCTGTTTTTGAATTCGTTTGGAGAGAAAATGACCAACGATGTAGAAATAGTTATTCGCAGTTAATGATCAACTGTGAGAGAATGAAAACCCGGGGATAGTATCAAATATAATTCCTGTAAGAAAATTTCGTATACTTCAAAGAATAAGTAGATGTCTGGTCAACCAAAACGTCGCTTATTGTGTGAAAATACATTTCTTTAGAGCAAACGTATCGTTCTAGATATCATAGAAAACGACATTGTACAGTTTTATGTCAAGTTGCATTATCATTCTCCGACCTTACCTTGATTAGGACATTGGGCGCAGGATCCAATCCAATCATGTAGGCATACTTGTAAGGTTTGCCGCTGTGACTTTGATAATTGATAGTTGAAAATTCCACCAAGTCATGGTCACGTTTTGGAAATAGTTCTTTCCTTTCTGTCAAGGACCAGTCTGATGTATTCACAACAAACCTCTCCACTCTAGTTCGCAATCCTTTCTGCAAAACAAGAGTAAAGTTTTCTGTTTATAGTACAGTAAAAGGCGCCTCCAGGACAGATATTCGAACTCTCAAACTTTAACAATATTCTTTTGGCCCACCACCCGTGGGGGCTCATCTTGAAGCTTATGGAGTAATAAAGTTTTACCGGCTAATAGAGTGAAACTCATGAATTTTATTTTTCCCCCCATAGAGATAACACAGGGATGGAGGCCATTTTGAATTTCAAATATCAGTAAATATTGATTTTCTCTAGTTCCAAAATTTACAAATCCCTTATTTTTATCCTTTATTTTGAAAGAGAAACTTTGTTTGAGAGGCGCGATCTACCTTATGCCACTTTGTTGGGCAAAAACAAAGCTAAACCCAGCCAGAAAGAAACAGCATTGTTTTACACACTTTCTTGGAAAGACAACAGATGAAGACGACAAATCGTTTTTCAATCCTTTCAAGAGCTAGAATTTTTTCACGGCGTGACTTACCGAACCTTTCAAAAGATTCTTGATGTAAAAATGTCCGTAAGCGTCTCCACGATAGGTCAACATGTCGAGATACATCATGCCGTCTTTTTCGTAGGAATTCAACTGGAAAGAAACAAATCACAACAGATAAAAAATCGACACTTCCCGACATTATGGAATTTTGTTTCGAAGATATCATTCTAGGAATCAGGTTGATCATTGAATTATATAACTATTTCCATAATCTGCTTGTGCCAATTAAAAATTGTTCCATCATAATAGATTAGTATATATTAAATCTGTTACAGTAGATGGGCGTTCATTGGAAAAACTTCTTGTACGAGCTATATGAAAGATGTTTAAACTTTGAGAAAGATTACGATTGTTGTGTTGCCACTATGCCGTGGATCGTCCCCCTGACAATTTCTGCAGGTTGAGGGCAGTCGTCATACCTGATGCGTAACGAATAAACCATCTGGTGTTGAAAATTCCCCAACGACGTTTCTGGTCGATCGACTGATTACGACGAAACGCGTAGGTGAGGTCTCCGAGTACTCAGTTTTCGTCTTGAAAAACGGTTCCGGAGGTAATTTCTCATCTAGTACAACGAGAGAGTAATAATTTCTTTAGTGCACACGTCATATATCTACGTGGTTATGTGACAGCGCCTCGTGATGGTTATTGCCTAGCTGAAAGCGTCGCTTTTTCAACATTGTAATCAAGATGCAAAAACCCTATCACAAAGTCGACGTGCCAGAGTGATATAGGGACAGGACGTCCAGAACTGGAACAAACTATGTTAATTACTGCATCATAGCGTACAAAAAACGGACAACAAGGATAATTTAAAGCGACGATACATGAATGAATATCTTGATGACAGAAATCCTCTCATGTGACGACCACTTACTGAAAATTGAACAGACATCATACTTGTATGTTGAGGTTGGCATAACAAAGTAGTTTTCTGTCATGCAAAAGGAATGCATGTAGCCCCCTCTGTCGTCCATATCCGGATAAGAAGACCCAGGCGTGCACTCGGAAAGATTGAACGGCCCGGCCTCATGGAATAAGGCGACTGGAATACGCGTGTCGTCGACCACTTTGTACAGCATCCGCCTATGTGAATACAACAATGGGATTTAGACGATTAAAAAAACTATTTCAGACTTGAACCTCGATGCAATATCAGGAAGTACAAAGATATCAATATTTGAAGGTGGAGAAACCTGACCTATTCACAATGGTAGTGATGCGATGCCGGGTAAACGTTAGAGATTACACCAAGTGTTACAGGGTCGTTCGTTCGGTCTTATGACAACAATTTTCATAGTAGAAGATACCTCTGGGACAATATATATATATATATATATATATATATATATATATATATATATATATATATATATATATATATATTAAATGGCATGTACACTGCCAAATTGTGATTCCGAATATATAGTAATGTTGAAATGAAGAGCAAACAGTCGCAGTTACTGTCATTATAATAAATTACATTTTTGGTACTCAGATACCTTAAGAACAAAACGAAGCACAAAATATTGTGTGACAATGTCTTCGCAATATTAAAACTGTATGTCTCCGTTTGTCTGTGTGTTGGAGAGAGAAAGGTGAGATACACGTAAGTGCAGAATATTTGTGTCTTGTTCAAATAAAGAAGCCAATAAGTGTTTGCTAAAAGTCATGGATTAATGAGGTCATCGGTTGTGATACTGACCCAATCATCGGGTAAAATTTGGATTCTTGGTGATTCTACGAATTTCTGTTACTTTAATAGAGCTTGTATGGGGTACTCAGTTTAAAAGGCAAAACTTAGACCTCTCAGTGTCGACCAGTATGTATGATATGTTGAAATTCGTAAGAAAATCATTGATAATCGACGCACTATCATCATCATCATCATCATCATCATCATCATCATCATCATCATCATCGTCATCATCATCATCATCATCAGGAACATGACATATATGCACCCGGGTGCCACCTAGGGCTCTCTTGGCATCAACCAGCTCTGTCTGGGCTTGGTGGAGTGCTCGGTGACATCATCGCTACGTGTCAGAAACCGGAATATTTTTTACCTTTGTGACACATGTAGAACACAGGCGTTGGTGAAATCGGGCACTTGCATGTAGGTTCTTACACTATGGCGATACCATGAAATCACAACACTACATTTGCCAAACTTCACCGGCGCCTGTGCTATGGCCGTTCAACTTACGTCACATTTATCTTGGAGACATCACTCATGTTGTACATAGCAACAGCGCTGTAGATGGTAACGCCATCACCGCCATAGTGTTCATGGGCTGGATTGTTCAAGTAAGCCATGTACGGTGGCATACCAAAGTTGTCGTCCTTAAATTGATATGTTCCCAAGGTTTGCAGTGTGTCAAGGTCAAACTGCACTCCTGTAATGATCGAAAATTAGAACAACACGCTTTTTTCAAAACATTATATACTCATTACAGATACATTAACTCCCCCCCACATTCTCTATAATTTCAAAAAGCATAGAATGTAAAGTTTAGTATGGTAGTAGTAGATTACTTGAAGGATGAAGGGTACATATTTGGGGTAAAAACCCCATTTTTGGTATTAACAATAAACATTAATTAATGTCAAGAACTTGACACTACTTTATGAAATGCAACATCACATTTGAAACCAGAGTTTATGTTGAAGAGACGATAATTTTATTTTGCATTATTTATTACAATTCTTAAATGGTAGGAATTGAGAGACTGTCTTTAAAAAAGTGATTAACATCTTGTTAAGAAAAATTGAAACGACTCTTATTCCAAATGTAAGAACTTAATTACAAAAAAAAAGTAGGTGAATGGTTAACGGACGGACCCATAATGGATAGATAAGCGACATGGGCCATGAATAGATGTTCCAGTATCACAGTCGTGGATGGCATGGTACAGAGCCAAATACTTACCGGCAGTAGCTTCAGACATGGCTTCCACTTTGTCCCCGATCTTCCAAAATACCACATTGGGATTATCGTCAGGATAATCATGGAAGTCTTCCCACTTTTTGAATTGCTGTTGATCCTTTGAGAATAAGTGAACGATGGAACAAATGTGTAGATAAGAAGATACATGAATGAATGAATAGATGGATGGATGGATGGATGAATGAATAGAAAAAATGGATGAAGAAATACATTGATGTTTTTAAGTCTACTCAAAAGAGCCACAGCATGATTGGCCCTTTCTTCACACTAAACTGAATGCTTAACACTGATTGTGACCATACATCTACTACTGTCGAGTCTAGGAGTTCACCGTATAACCTTATTATAATATTCAGCGGATGTCGTAGATAAATCTTCTGTTAAAGTCACACTTCTAAAGACCTGCCTTCTACAGAATTACTTACAAAGGGACTGAAGGTTGTCCCCCACGCGACCTTTGACCTATCCATGTTCCGACTGTAGTAGTCAAATATCTTGAACAGCTGCGTCACATAGTACCTGCAAAGGACGCGCGAGACATATATTGCCTTCGTTGTAACCGTATTTCGATCTCGGGTCAATGGCTGACCGAGCCTAGCTCTGATGGGCACTCCCTGATTGGCAAGGTTTGATTGGGTGAACCACGGTCACTCCACAAGATGGAGTGACCATGGATGAACGTGGATAGCAAAGGCGCGTTTTGATGCCTTTGACTAGTTAGACAATGCAACGAGTTAAGTGTGAGCCTCAGAAAAGAGTGTAGAATTAGGACCAGACAGGAACAAGTTTGCCTCGCACGTTTAATTCATAGTCAGTAAAAAATTCGATTACTATTGTCCAGGTGTATTCGTGTTCACGTGGCACCATTGACATATCTTTTAGTAAATAACTTTATTAGTTGTTTTGATTTGATTTGATTGCCCGATCGGACATCTCTTTGACTTTCGTGAACGGTGAAAATTAGATGGTCTTCCTTTGTATGTACGTAACATAATTGGTGCCATAATATGGCTAGACTGCGTCCAGAAACGATAGTTCCACAAACGAATCTACTTATCTTGTCTAGGCTATAACTGACAACTCGAGCGAACATATTTTCTGCAGAACTCTTTATACTACAGTACCTGATCGAATATTGCACGTGACCACCGTTGAATTTAAAAGAAGAAACTGCTCCAACTCCGTCGAAAGTGTGCGTCAGTTTTTCTCCTACTTTGGGGTTGCTTTGGTTGCCATAGCTCCCTGCTGTCTGGTGCAAAAAGTATCCTAGAAATGAACAAGCAAAACGAGTCACGGTTGCAATGCCGCACATAAACAAGGTGAGGTAACAAATAACAAACTGTCGAACATATCAAAGTGAATACCACAAGGGCGGGCGTATATATGATAGATATGAAGTGTTCAACTTTAGCAAAGGTGCATGAATATCACCCACACGCGACACGATAAATCTTATGGAAGTGTAATTCTTCTCAAGTATACCGCTCTTTCCACTTTTCCAAACACAGACTGTGTAAACTTATTCGATACACTTTACGGAATTTCACGCTCAACTAGTACGTCTTACCGTCCTTGCTTGAAACATGGAGGTCAAACCTCAATGCTTGAAGATATAGCTAGGACCATCGGTGTCAATACCTGTACTGCGCACGGTGAATACTTTATTTTTACTCACCGGACAACCATTCTGGAATGTATCCTTCCACTTTAATGTCTGTGTAGGGGTGTTCCCGTTCTATGGTGCCAAAATAGGTCTTCAACAGGTCGTGGGCCATGTCGTCACATGTCGTCATGGTGATCAACGCAAAAAGGAATGCAACCTTCAGATCCACCATTTTACGGTCTATTAGAATGAAAGGCCATGGTTTCTTAAAAGCAAACAACTGACAATTCTTTGCCTACACTGGACCCCAGTCGCTTGGCTTTTCTCAGCAGCACGCGCGTCCACCCCACGACCCATGCGACAGGCTATCTTTAAAGCGAGAGTGAGCTGAAGTACATTTCTTCAATATTATGTTTTGATATTTGTATGCCCACAGACTTGGAGCGAGTCTATCATTTGTCGTAAGTATCTCGAATACTCGCAAATAAGCAGTGCCAACTAACAAGTAATTGTACAATCCCAGAACTGAACCATTGATAGTCGAAGGGAGTTCTTCGTCCGGTCAGAACATTGTAATATTATTCCCGCCATGTATTTTCGTTTGTTGTGGTGCCTATTTTCAGTTTGGGCGTCCCCTTTTACGCCCCATTGGTTGTCCTGTGCTTAGCTTGAATCAGGTCACAAAGGAACAATGACCCCACAGTGGTTAAGCAAACTATCAACGACAGTTCGTTCTGTTTTTGCGACCCTTAAAAACACTGTTCGTTCTTTTTCTAGGGTCCACAGTTCGAGGTAAAAGATTATTTCAGGATATATTAATATTAACAAACTTGTGAAATCGATACCATTACTTGTAATAGCTTATAAACTATTTGGAAACATCAACCTCGATGCCACATATTTATTTAGCGATGTTCGGGTGAATATCATTGTTCGATCAACTTCTCCAACTTACCTTAAATTAAACGAATCCTCAAACTTAAAAGCGTGTCGCAGTGATGTTGATTGTTTAACTTATCTTTGTCCACCGCTTACTCTCAATCTATATCGTCAATAAACTGCAAAAACGCGTGATTGTGAAAAAACATTTCGTTGAAAAGATTGAATCGGAATGACTAACACCCATGGCAGGTCAGGAGAAAACAGATCATAACCTTTGATCCCTCACGCAAAGCGATTACAGTACTTTATGTACTAGACTCTCTCACGGCCCCTCTGCTGCAACGCCTGTTGACCTTGCAAACACCCTAAGCAGTTCATCCGAGCAAAGCTTGGCTAAGTGAGCCGGTGAAGCCGCCAAGGGCTGTCTCAGTCAGCCTCACTCGCCAGGACGAGCTGCTCAGAGAACGAGGGGCCATGAGAGTGCCTATTGATGTACCTGCTGCGGTGAGCAGGGCGCAGTTGCAATCAAGGAATCCCTAGCATATCTGTGTATGTCGTAATAGGCGATGATATGTGTAAAACCAAAGGGAACTCTTGCTCCTTGTTTATTTGATTGTTTATGCGTGTTTGTCTATTTGTTACCATATAAACATGTACTGAATAATTAGATATTATTCCCTAATATTTTTCTTCGTTCAGGGAAGGAAAATACGAGTGACGTAATGACCGTATCACCACGAGTCGAAGACGAGTGGTGACACGGTCATTACGTCACGAGTATTTTCCGAGCTGAATGAAGAAAAATATTAGGGAATAATATACTTATCATATGCACAAGCCAAGAATTCGTTATTTTTTGCAAAATAAAATAAGTTTTCCATGAGGATTCCGCGTTTAAACTTTTGAACTACTTTAGGAATAAATATCAGTACGCCGTGCACAAGTTGTCAATCATTTCCAGTCGTCCGTCGTGTGCGTTCGCGCTCACGTTCGTTCGTGTGTGGAGCAAATGACAGCTCTCGGTCTACACGTAGGCTACCTTCCGCAAAGTTATACTCTATTTCAAAGATAGCATAGTCCTAGAAATTTATCACAGACGAAGATACGCTGTTTTTCGGGAACAAATATCGACTGAATCTCGACGGCGCGAACACTGTAAACGTCACGCCTGACCCTGTTTGCAATGCGTACGGAACCCACGGTATACGCGACCAGCTTCGAGTTCGTTGTTTCCGCAAATTATTCACGTAATTCCTTCGGAATATACAGGCGGTACACTCTTGTGTTTACATTGTTCGGATTAGTAATGTCGTAGTCTGTGAAAATATCGATTTCATTACATGACTTTTGATCGTGGGAGAAACATCGGCCACCATGTTGTTTGTTTACATATTTACGAGCACACCGAAGATCGACAAAAAAAAAGGTCCGACGCACCAAAATTGATGACATAGACGCGGGTTGTCGTGACGTAGAACGACCAGAGAATAAATCCCGTATTTTTTGTTCGGAGACGACAAACTTGGCTTGTGCATGTGCTATAAAGAACCAATAAAGAGTTGTATTTGTGTTCATGTTTGTCAAAAAAGGATGAAGTTTGTTTGTTTATTTGTTGTTGAGTTGTTTACAAGTGTTGTGGCAAAAAATGATACTTTTAAAAGTTTCCAATACAATCCCACATATGAAATTAAGTATACCCTGTGCCATAAGGAGTAAACAAAAGTGACAACCAATCTCTCTTAATTGACTCAAAATATTCGAAGCACATCATGAAACTGGAAAAAGAGACGAATAGGAAGAGGCGAAAACTGTAGCAAGCATTTCCCCACAGTGATGTCACAAGTATATATTATAATCGTCGATGAGAGATATTTTATCGGCATTGAGGCTATGTCGTCGAACTTTTTCAGTATCAGTCTTGTCCTTTTTGTTTATTTCTTTATATAGTGTTTCTTACCAAAGGAAAGACTGTACAGACATCCCTGTTCAGCTAATATATGTGCAAGTATGATATGGGACAAACCATCACATTTTAGGGGTGATCAGAACAAGAAGGGTGCCACGCAGGTTACGATTTTCTCCTTTCGGGAGAAGGCTCATTTATAAAATTGTATTTCTTTATTTCACTCCTCTTATAACTTTCACGACGTCAGCTGCATTTCCTGAACACTTTCACTCGATCTGTGACACATATTTGTAGTGTACCACTCCTCAAAAGGTGAAGTGGATCCTTCCTGTGCGAAGAAGGACGTCATATATCAAGCTGTGTAGAGGAAGTTTTAACATTGAATCAGTCATTTTTCATATCTTCAAGGAGGCTGTAACAAGCAGCACTACATTTTGCAGTTATTTAAATGCATCTGATTGGGTAGTTGTCATTATCAACGGCAACCTAAGGAGTCTAAAACTAGGGGCTATCCTCTGATTGGACGTTTGGAAATAATTGAATAAGAAATATGCGTTTCAGCTAACCAATAGGATAAAAGCTTCCCAGACGCTGTATATTAGTCCCATTGTTTAATCTCCCATACGCCAATCGCAGTGGAGTGACTGTGCGCCGATGAAAGATCGCTAAACGTTGTATCAAACAATAACATACCCACCAGATGTTAAAGGCATACAGTCACCTGTAATCTAAGTATGCCCATATATGGTCAAAGGGGCGTCCTTGATATTCAAAATGCCCATGTGAGGGCGCTGTTTTAAAAAGCGGTCACCCGCTTAAAATCTGTGATTGGTTAGATTTTCTCTTTCCATGGTAACTGTGGCAAAATTGGAACAGGTGACAGTATACCATTAACGTCTGACACTTACAGTAACCCCCTCAATTCATCCAGGTGTCCCACCAAGGCCCCTCAAAGCTTGTTCAAAATCTTTGGATCATAGATACCGTATATGGCAAAATACTTATCAACTTGGATTTACACACGTCGCATCGGAGAATATGAGATCGAGCATAAGACAGGTTCCAGCTTTTCGTAAATTGCAACGATCGATTAAGAGAGGTGATACCGACCATATTCTTTCTGATAATCATTTCAAAGCAAAGATTCTAAAAGTCTCTTTATGCAGAAGGGTGTTAGATGCAAGGTTTCTAACGGCCATTTTGATCGAATGTGAAACTCTCTCCCTCTTATTTTCTCGTGTCATT
Organism: Ptychodera flava; assembly: GCF_041260155.1. Classification (NCBI taxonomy): domain Eukaryota; kingdom Metazoa; phylum Hemichordata; class Enteropneusta; family Ptychoderidae; genus Ptychodera; species Ptychodera flava. The sequence continues at coordinate 12,642,270 of NC_091944.1, read as the reverse complement.
CATTTCCTTTAAGAATCGCTTGTCATTTAGCTTACGGCCTATGTTTTGATACGTCCACCCTCCGCCATTCATTTTTAATACCAACATTTCCCGTGATTCTGCTGATTATATTGGAGACTTGCTGAGGTCCAGAGGTGAATCTCTACAATCAATGTTTGTGGTCGATATAAAAACGTTTTAAACTGCCACTGTGAAAATTTTACGAGAGATAAACAACGATGTTTCTGCCGAGGGAAATAGCTAGCAACACAACTGGTGACAAGACGGATATCATCCCAAATGCAACTCGTTGAACGACATTTCTGGTCGAGCCAGTAGCTGATTGCCTTATGAATTTGCTGTGCTGACCGAATGGCATCAGCTCGGGGGATACAGCTCGACCGATTTCGGTGAAGGTCTGCGCGTCAAGGACGACAACCATTCCTGCGGCAACGAGAAAGAAATAGAGGATGGGAACAGTTCAGTCGCATGATAGTATTTCACGACTCGTATCAATATTTCAAGTTACAACGGGTAGGCTAAAATGAACAGAGTAAACGAACGGAATGTTAAAAAATGCGGTCCTACAGAACAATGGAAAATTCACTAAAAATAAAATAAATTTACATTATCATTACACCAGAGACATCAAAGGGAGAAAATGACGTAATATAGATGTAAAATATCAACAAGTCGCATTACACCAGTTTTAGTAATGAAAACGTCATATATATGTATCTTACGATTATATTTTTCTATCTACCCATCTATTATCGATTGATCAGTAGATCATAACTACGATCACGTGAGCTAAGTTTATTTTACGTTAACATTTATCGATAAACACATTCAAAGTACAGAAGACCACCGAAACAAAAGACTCTGGTCTTGTTTCAAATCACAGGGTGTTGTGTTTTTGAGAGTTTTCGCCTTGGAAATAAAAAAAAATAACTATGACGCTAATATGTATTTCAGGAAGAAAGGCAGAAATTTGTCTCCCACCTTTCTTCACGTTTGTGTCCAGTACAGTTGAAATGATGACGCCATCATCCTCCGCCGTCGAGTCTGGTCTGGCAACAAAGACTGGTTCGCCGGGTATAAGCCCCTCGAATGGACCCCAGTACAATGTTTCGTTGGTCTGGACATTTAACTTGGAATGTATGAAAATATCAGGGAATTAGAATGTAGAACACCTTTTTTCTGGCGGGAAGATCACATTTAATTAAGTTTTGTGTTCAGTCACACGGAAACATTTCCACAAGAATGAGTGATAAATCCGTAATGATGCATTCATGATTCAAATAGCCCGCTTGTAATGATTATTCTCAACCTTTATATTTGCACGGCAGCCATATTGGAAAATGGCTGCCATGCGGCCGCCATCTTGGATTTTCTGGTGGCCAGCGTTATTTTTTCACTAAGTGATATACCATTGATGGTTCTGCAAAGTTTCATTCTTGTATCATAAAATGAAATATTTTGCCAAAATACCCACTTATCTACTCTACTACTCCCATCTAATGTATCAATTCACAAAATTATCGAACTGCGATGAGTGAGATCAAGATATGCAGAAAACACACTGGTTTCATCTAAACAATTTTTGGATCATCGCTACTTTGATGCCACGAAGTGAGGATAGGGTAGTAGGTCGGTGTCCACAGTGGTTTGTTTAACAGAAGATTTTATTTCACACGGTTGAGATCACCGATCACACAAGAACATAAGAAACCTTAATTTCTTCATGTGAACAATTGCCCAAACGTACCAGCCAAAACGGTTCGGAAAAGAAAAGGCGCAGTGGAAAGAATTAATCAAGAGATCGCAACCAGACGACGCCATATTCGCTTCTAACTTGATGTAAAGAAAACGCATACCTTGATTAGTACATTTGGTATCGGGTCAAAGCCAACCATATATGTGTAATTGTACGGCTTGGTGTTGTATACTTCATAGTTCATGGTTGGAAATTCAACCAGGCTGTATTTAGAATTGGGCAAGAGGTCAATTCTGTCTAATAGAGTCCAGTCTGACATGTCCACTAAAAATCTCTCAACTCTGGTGACAAAATTCTGTAATTGTAGCATGAAAGAAAAACAGAGTATTTTTTTTATAAATCATATCAGTTTAGCATAAAATCGCGACAACATGCCAAAACACACAAAAATGCACGATTTTATGATTTTGAGTGATGATTGCTATCAATGTTTTCATAGCTTATCGATTACTTTCTATCCTCGTGTTTGAACTGGCTGACAGGTTATCCAAATAGATGAAGAAGCGGTGACATGTAACGCGAGAGAGAGAGAGAGAGAGAGAGAGAGAGAGAGAGCTACAGACAGACAGACAGAGGAGGAAGAGGTGGTTCAAGTTGATTTCCCTTACAACATAATATTGACTTACTGGAGTGGTCAGCAGTTTATCCAAGTGCATATGTTCATAAATATCTCCCCGGTAAGTCAACATATCCAGATACATTATACCGTTTTCTTCGTAGGAATTCAGCTGTAAAACGAAAATAACCTCGTTTAATTTGACAACACATCGAGTAGACCCATTTCTGTACTGTAAAGGTAAAAAACTCAACTTGTCTTAGCGTTTATTTTGATTTCAACACATTAATTTTCTTGTAAGGTTCTTTGACAACTTTTTAAAACAAGAAAATCTTTTCACAAATATAAACGAAAGTGTTCGTACATCAAGTCGTGTACTTGATTTCCTTGTTCCTTACTCCCTTGTGAAAAGACGTGAAAGTCCTTCTTTCAGGTCATTGGTAGTTCGTTGACCGACTGATTTAATTCCCCGGTAAGGTGAACACCGTGGCTCATTAGGCACTGTTTACGGACTAACAATAGTGCGTGGTCAAGTAATCAAATGTTGAAGTATGAATTTAAGGGAGAGGAGACCATTGATAAAAACACAATTTTTAGAATGCCCCAGATAGTATCGAAAGGACACATCAATATCTTGATTTTTGTGCTGGTCACTATGCATGAACCGGAATAACTATTCATTGCAGCGATATTGTTAGACTTAGTTCAAGTCGGTATTTGGAATTTGGCAGCCAAGGCCTGGTTTCCTTGCGATTAATTGAATGCGTTACCTTTGAGTCTGCGTAGTAGTGAGTTAATTTCTGCCGAATTCCAGGAGAAACTCCCCTGTAAAGTGTTCACCCCACTCATGGCGTTCACCGCACTCGCGCGTTTCACACGAAAACAGAACACAAGTTATCGCATTCAACCCATGGACTCAAACATTCACAAATCACAGACTTGAACCAAGTCTACGTAATTGTGTATTCGCTGACCCGTTTTTGCTTCCTGATACTAACTAGTATGTTTTGCGCTTAAGTATGCCATATATCATGCAGAATCCATTAAATATTTCGAAAAAATACTTTCTTGTGTGGGTACATCCAAGAAGGACACCAGTAATACTGTAGCGGTCAGGTAATTTCAGATATAGGGCTTACCGATCGACAGGAATCTCATCTGTACATTGTTTACCGTTGAGGGCAGCATACATTGTGAACGTACATGAACTTCAAAACTCAAAACTGACCTGGTGTGTGATGAAGAGGCCGTCTTCAGTCGTGAATTCGCCCACAACTTCGTTTGTTCTTCTGCTAACGACAACAAAACGTGTCGGGACGTCCTCGGAATACTTCATAATCGTGCTGTAGAGAGGCACCTCAGGCCCATCTCGATCATTGACTGAAAAAATAGCAGGACATTTGCAGTGAGTCTGTTTGTTTGGCACACTACAATTCAGTACACAAATTAGAATGTCCATATCATATCATGGGCTTTCATTTCTCTTGATGTGTTTTTTCATGTTGGAGCTAAAAAGTATGTAGACAAACGTCAAACTCTGGCCAGTTTTTTCAAAAGTCTTTTGAAAACCGAAATATTTTGCCGTGCAAAGTAAAAATATAAGAGAACCAACTTTCGACCTACCTCTAAATAAACTGCATTTATCGTAGAGGAAGGTGCTCATCGGTAGTACAAAGTGGTTTTCTGTCATACAGAACGAATGTAAGTATGAACCGCGTGTTGTCATCAGAGGATAAGTCGAGTCGAAATAGCAATGGTTCAGATTAAAAGGCCCCGCTTCTTGGAATGATGCGATCCGAACTCTTGTTTCGTTGACGATTTTATATATCACACGTCTGCAGACAGAAAGTAAATCTTAGCACGGTCAGTCAAATATTGATCTTGATAATGAAGCAGACGAAGGAATTATCCTAGCATTATGAACTTCATAGTTCCTGTGCAGTTAATAACGACACACAATTACAGTGAGGAGAAGCTATAAATCGAAAATCTGACATCTGAAAAGATGAAATATTTACAAAGTGCTCCCTTGCCAAACAGAACGGAAAACAAACAATGCCTTCCTCTTTGTCATCAAATCTTGAAAACGATTCTTCTCGATGCTATCAATAGTTACAATATTTTGAATGTACACAGCCCGTCTTAGATTTAGTAGACTGCATACTGTATGAAAACTGGTTTCAAACAAAACATTTTTGTAACTACAATGTCACTTCTTGGTATGTACGGAGATAGGTGAGTTCGATAATACTAACACACGTACATGACATTGACATTGTCAAAATCGCTGATGTCATACATAGAAACTGAACTGTACAAAGTAACTCCGTCTTCATCCACGTGCTCATGCGCAGGATTATTGACAGGAACCATCGAATGTGAGAAACCAAAGTTGACGTCTTTAAAAGGAAAGATACCTTTACTTTCGAGGGTGTGCAAGTCAAACCAGTACCCTGTAATTAAATAAAGACACGTTTTTAAAGCTGCATCTACATGTGTCAGACAGTAAATATTACGATCTGTTTGTTTGTTTGTTTGTTTGTTAGTTAATTGCACTTTTTCCACTTGCCAATCCCATCTCTGTTACTGCCTGTCCCTTTGCGCATGTCAGTCTGTGTGTCTTTCGGTCCGTCACTGCGGACATTTTGATGGTTCAGGGAATAGCATATGCTATCATAGACAGCTACCTACCTGAAGGGTTATCCGTCACGGCTGCTACTTTGTCGCCAATTTTCCAGAATGCGACGTTCGGATTGAGGACGGGGTAATCTTGTAATGGCGACCACTTCTTGTACTGGTCTTGATCCTTGAAAACGAAAAGAGCAACATCTATTTTTTTAATCGATCTGTCCTCGGGTTTCACTAGAAGCGTACATCGCTAGAGCAAAAGCGCCCGCTCTCCCACTCAAGCACATACGATCCTTCCTCTCTTATACTAACGTCGTCACTAAAATAGGCTTCAAATGTCAAGTAGGATCACATAATTTCACGTGAGAGGGAGTAATAAATTCTATTGGCCTTTGTATGTCTCGTGACCAATGCTACTGGCGACAATTGAATTCTAGTCTGGACTAGTATAGTATATTTGTCAGCGATGCAAGTTTACATTATACACAAAGCTTTGTGTTCGTAGTGCCCGAAATCTTTGACTGGCTGTATACGTTTGGGGGAAGAACAAGAGAACAGGCTTACTTTCTCGATCTGTGAACCAAAGCAGAAAATTTTCGAATTTGCACCTTGATTACTTACAATTTCAGAGTAAGCGGTCATCCAGGCGACTTTGGATTTATCCATATCTCTTTCGTAATAATCCCATATTTTAAAAGGTCTAGTGCGGTAAAACCTGTAAAGAGACGGGTAGTAAATTATGTCCTCAGATACAATAGTACACGCACTCTCTGCAAGTCAGCCCGTCAGTCAGATATTCAGTCTGGTCGATCAAAATACATTTAAGCATATCTCCACCATATTTTCTCACTTTAACATATACTACTACCCATGTACAATAACTCCACTCACGCTTACCTGTGTGAGTAATCGACACGTCCCTTGTTGAAGTCAAATGAGGTGACGGAGCCAATGCAATCAAAGATGTGAAGTATTTTACTCCCAGGGTCACTACTGTTATTTCCGAACGAACCACAACTCTGGTGCAGAAAATACCCTGCAAAGCAAAGTGACAAGAGCATGGAGTATGTACGCTACGGAATGTAGTTATATTAAAGAGAAATATACAAGGTAAGGTCTTTGGTAATTTCTACTGAGATCAACACTGTTCATAGTGGCGCTTCTTGCGCCCTCCAGCGATGCGACGGATCCTCCATTTTCCAGTTTCCGTTTGTTCAACCGAATGCAGCAAATGAATGGTTAACGATCAGACAGGCATGTGGAAATTCACCGAAATACCTTTTCAAATCTGTCGGTAAAGATGCTAATTCTACTGTATTTACAGTCTTTATATGAAAAAAAATTAAAATGCTCTCACCATTTAACCATTTTGGAATGGAACCCTTGGTTTTGAGCTGAACGCCAGCATGTTCCTTTTTCGTTGTACCGTAGAAAGTTTCGTAAACATTGTCGGGAACTTTCCAACTGAATGCCGCAGACATCAAATATGCATGAACGACAACGATGCAAACTGGTGCTGTTAAACACTGCATAGTGCTGGAATGTCAACAGTCAAAGAAACAGAAGATAATAAGTGATGCTTTGACGAATAACGGATCGATCTTCCGGTCTAGGATAGAGCCTAATTATTTACACTGTCGATTAAATCAAATAGAGACACATGTCTTCTTTTTTGGATATCGATCTTGGTTGATTAGTGATCCTGGACCGTTATTACAAAGGGAAAAAATAATGGCACGCAGTGGAGCTGATAGTTTGCCATTTTAGTAATATTTCAGGAATTTCCCGGTACCGTGTGACCAAACACTTTCCGCCAAAAGAAAGACCATGTGTCAAGGTTCAAAATTTGAAATAAAACAAATGCTAAAATTGACCTTTGAACCTGACTCGCTACCTTATGGGTCAGTCTTAAAACAAGATTTTCGAAAAATGACAGTTTTCACCATATGCATTGCGATTATCAACCTGACTACAAGGATATTTAGCGGTAAATATAGACAAGAACAATGTCAGAAATACACTTTAGACCAGCAAATCAACAACATTGATAAGACCTTTGAAGTGTATTGTCGCTAAATTTCGCCACTTGTCAATCACTTTACCTACAGATAAAAAGACAGTCGTATTAACGGTCAATCACAGACAAATAGAGAGACAGTCCTCTATTTGTCTGTGGTTCAATGGAACACCGATACTGGTCGCCCTCCTCTTGAATGGTGAAACATAAATCAGATTTGATCGATTTTAATAATTGCACACATGCGTAAAACGCATATGTCGATTTCATAAACAATTGAAAACAACGAACTGTGCTCCGAATCCGAACACTACTGCATCACACATACTCTGAAAATTTCTATAAAAGGTCTAACATCTTTTTCGTACTTTTCCTTTATACTTATTTTGACGGGACAAACTGGGTGCATTTGCTGCCGCTTTGAAGATACTAGAAGGCATGCTTGTACGTGTGGCAGCATTTTTGAGCTGGTAGACATAATCCATACAATTCGATCACCCCTGAACCAGAAACGACGCCTCCGTGTGCGTTCATATAAACGAGCGCAGGAGTTAAACTCACCTCTATAAATGAAGAAGATCCTTTTCATAATCCCTCTGACTTTTTAGAAGATACTGAAAAGAACTGATTTTCCTCTGAAAGCCAGATGAGGTACACCATCTACCAGTCTGAATGCCGGTAGATTTCTATATTTTCCGATGACAGTTGCATTAACCACTGACTAAACATCAGAGGCCAACTTAAAAATAACATATAGATCTGTTAACAGCGACAATGGAAGTAAAGTCTCTCTCTTTCTCGAAATAACTTAAAACAGGATGCTCTTACCGTTTTGATAAACAGAGTCTTCCTCGGCCTCTGGGATAATTTCCTTTTGAAGTTGGCACAAGCATACAGGATATACAGCTTACAACGATTGCAGTGCCTCTGACTACAAAATTAAATCAATATTTCATAATTGTTCTTGATTAGCCGCCATATTAAAATGTAAAATATGCAAATTATGCGTTCTGTTTGAGCTTGTCCCTCCTTCATTAATTCAATGATCGATAATTGTCACCGCTTCGCAAGGCGGCTGCTTCCGTCATAGTAAGGGATGTTCCATTTTACATGGGGTTTTCAGTTAGTACTTCCGCTATGCTTTCAAAGTTTGATATATTGATGTGGGCAGAAATTGAGTATATTGTCAAAATTTTATTGTATTTTCTTATTTTCCATACACGTTGATGTTTATTGCAAAGGAAGTAGAACACTATTTCAGGATTTTTCGATTCGGAATATATGTTTCCCCGTGACCAAACCACCCTGCAGGACCAAACGATGAATCCCTGAATGAAGTATATTTACAGCGAATCCATCAGCGACCAAAAGAAGGATTGATATGGAAAATTCTACCGCTCGTTACTATCTTGCGCAACAATTCACAGCAATTAATGGCTGTGTAAAAAAACAATGTGGCAACAATATATATTCAGAAGAATTATTTCCCTCGTTCTCGACACACTGGTTGTAAAGGAATACCAGCAAAAGATCGCTTTTACCCATACTCTGTATTATCGGACGAAGTAATAAGCTTCGTGTCACCAGTATACTGTACTCACAGGTCATTCCGAGTCGCTCCCGCCGCTTTTGCTTTGCTATCGAGCTGACTTGAACGCCGTGTTGTGAAATTAGAAGTATTATCATCACCAACAGATGGCAATTGCAAAGTGAAGGAGTTTTGTGAACTTACTGAAATGTGTTGGATAATTATGTTTAAGTCAAGGATAGAATAAGAATAGAACAAAAGTGACAGGTGAAGCTTTATAAGATTAACACGTTTAGCATAACTCACGGTGATTGTGAATTCGAATCGAAGAATTGAATTTCTCTGTTCAGGATGATACAAAACACCTTTACGTAGCATCAGTAACCTGACAAAGCTATTGGTGCGAACGGTGTTTTGCTACATACAGGCAAGTTCTTAAAGGTTTAAAAAAGACAATAAAAATAATTTCACATGCCAACGATTTGAGCTGAAATGTGTCCCGTTCGTTTGGGAAAATCTGTCTCACACCTACTTTTATCTCGAATGAGACCGGAGTTTCCTGACTTGTTACGGAAATTCCATTTCTAAGCATTTGTTTGTGGGAAAGTATTATTTAACTGGGTAACAAGTGGTCAAATAACAATCATCACCCCCATTAGTGACAGAGTGTAAAATCTCTCACGTGACATATATTAACATAAAATTTCTTCCACATCCTCCCGATGTCTTTTTGACGGAGCGTTTCGCGTCGGGTGTCACATATAAAGTCTGGTAGAAGTATTCCTTAATACAATACAATGTAAACTCCAGTTTTTCGCTATACGCTAACAGTTTTTTCAGTTGACATGATACTCTCTCTCTTAAACGAAATCTGTAAACGTCCTTTTCTTTATGATCATTTAAGGTTCAACGGAGAATAAAGGAGTTTCCCCATTATATTCCCTCAATAACAGATCTTGAAGAAATCTGAATTACTTGTGTGTTGTGTGATTTCGACAACACTTCGATCCGAAAACGAAAAAAATGACAGTTAAAATTGGACGAGGATACGCCTCCCCACCCCCACTCGTGTTTGATTTTATCAGTGCCTATAAATGGAAACCAAAAGGAAGATATGAACACCGATTTTAATGGTTTGCTGCAGGGATCTGCATAGAAGCTTTTCGAGCTTTTAACAAAATAAATAAACTCATCGCAGTACACTTTATTTCCGAACACTGTAATTTATGAAACCGCAACAGGATAATAATTTAAAATTGGATTTTCTTTCGTTCACCAATCTCTTCATTGTACTCAAACACAAAGGTACTTTTATCTATTGGATATGGTATCTAGGATTCAATTTATTGCCAATACTCAATCAAATTAAAAGAAACTAACTTTTAAATGTGCAGGTCACCGGTATTGAAGGTTCGTAAAGATTATCGCTTTTCATAATGCACTGTTATATTCAGGCACAGTAATTAGTTTAGATATTCAATTCAGTGATATGCAGTTCGGTTTTGGGAGTAATTTAAAGAAAAGCCACTCGATAGATTCTGTGGCTTTCACCCTTTAAAAAGCACACATATTGATCACGGTAGGCATTTTCTGTGCCTACATATAACGATAGTCGAGCATCTTAAAGCCGTGTCTATTGATACAAATACTTTCCCACTGTCCTTTCGCGTTTAAGGAAGTATGCGCCTCGAAAGTGAAAGACTGAAACATTTGCTCAAACTTCGCTTAAGGAATCTTTAAAACCACTCCCGTTCAAAATCACCGTACAAATTTTGGTTCTAGAATAATAAATTACCCAAGATTTACTGATATTTAAAATTTTCCAATGACCGCGTTCCCTCTGTTAACTATATTGAGAAAAATAAATTTTCGAATTTCGAAAAAAACTAAGTCGGTGAAAAGTTTTCTTACACCAAGAGCTTTAAAATGAACCGTCACACGTGGTATATGAGAATAGAATTGTAAAGGTTTGAAGAGTAATAGGACCGTTGCAATAAACGTGGTATGACACAAAAATGTAGATAAAGTAGAGTGGTTTCAATCGGGTTCGAACTCACAACGTACGATACCCAGTCACCTAGCGGAGAAGCCAAAGACAAAACCGCTCGGCCAAATCCCCAATCTCAAAAAGATTGGTTCAATAACAAAACTAAGTTGTTACATTTTTCTGTCTACGACCCCTCCACACGCTGTGGAGTTCGTGAAGCACCCACGCTCGTACGCTCGCTATCACACATCACACACAAACTTTATCGAAGCGAAGCAATGAATACATCGCTTAAACTGCGGGAAAGACTGCCTCGGGGACAATTCTGTCCACCAGCAGAGCTATCAACCCAGGTAAAGATGCATTTTCGACACACGTCATGCAACACAATCTTTACATAGTGTTCATCATGTACACGCGGTAATCATGTTCATCGAATATGGGTGTTTGGTCTTAAGTACATTATATTCGCATGTGTACACATATAAACATTGAAACTAAGGAAATACTCGGATCACACAATTCTGCTTCTCAAAGACTTTGTTTCGTCAGATAGCAGTATGGCCACACACAAAGTTACGCTTTATGTTTCGGTAGGACATAATGGTCGATAACAATAAACTTTTCAGAGACGTGCATACCCGCAAGTAAAATCCAAACTTTCGCGGTTACAAAGTTCTAGAAATTCATTCTGCGCGGATATTGGTCTATTCATGGAGGTTCAATCACTGATGATTCCAATTAATCAAAATTCAACATTATAATTATTTCGATTAATTTGGATCCTATACACCGCATGGTTCTATGTTTTGATGGTTGGTAATTACAATTACCTTTCAAGACTATAAAGACGAGAAATCATTGCAACAGGACACACTCTGATCGGAGGTTTAAATTTATAGAGACTGGCCCAGAAGACAGAGGCAAACCATAGAGAAGCTGCAGTACATGTACAGGTAGGGAGATTTCCGACGCTTGTCTCGTTGTATTAGACACAGGGGATTATAAAATATAATATGCAAATGTACGTCCTAAATCATAGAAAGTGCGTTATATTTGTTGATGTTTTACTTTCAGCGGACTCTCTATTTTACTTTTCTGAAACAGGATACATCTTATTCATCATAATAGCGCAACGTGAAGACATACTAGGTGAAAAAAACATTGTGTTTCAGCATTATTTTCCGATTTCATAATCATTTTTGAGGAAGTTTGAACCCTTGAACATGCTGAAAAACATGTGCCCCCAACGAAGCTGTTCGTACTAAACGGTGTAATTGGTGCGCAGTTTTTCATTTGGCGGGCGAATTTAAAAAATAATCAGCAGGCGGAAGAAAAAGATAATATTTACAGAGGGCGACGAAGAAATTTCATTTTTTACAGTTGGCGGGGAGAAAATGTCTGGCTGTGTGAACCTGAAAATAGGTAGTTAGAGGGGAATGCCGTGGTTGATAGAACTTCAGGGAAGATTAATCTCATAACTTATAGGGAGCAATATCCAAAGGTTGAAATGATGTTTTCTCTTGCAGTTTTGCGTTGATGTTGGTTGCAACACGCACGCAAGTCCGGGAGATAGATAATAATTCCGCAATGAGGGAATATGTACATCTGGTGGGCAATGGGGAATTCCAGTGGTTGGCAGAGAGCAGTGGGGAGCTTTAACTATAGTGGGGATTCGGGATCGGGCAGACCGTCGATACTGGAGGGCAGTGGGCAACATAATTCAATGAGCTGGAGGGCATATTTTCCGTATATGTCAGTGGGAGGGCACCTACGAAAAGCTCTTTTTTCCCCTCCAAATTTTAGGTCTAGGTCAAAAATACGTGAAATCATATATATCAGCCTTCGAAATATGTATGCTGATGATTTTATAAACTTGACGAAATTTACCTATTCATTATTTCGTTATTGTTGGATAATATGGGGATACTTAGGGGATAAATCGTTTCAGAAACAAGTCTGTCACATTAATTACTCCCTCTCAAAATGACCCAAAATACCTGCGCATGACTCGACTTTCAGTATGTTACGCTGGTAAATATTCCATGCACAACACTGAGCATGAGATGCATTTTTCCATCTGACATTTTGAGGTCTTTAAAGATGTAACTATAAAACAAAAACACGGGTCCATACCTTTTATGTCAATTGAACTTAAAAGAAGAGCGTAATTTCAGGGAACCGCAGACGCCGGTTTTGACTGTTAGAAATGATTCGGGTCTTCTTCACCGGCACAATGTTAATGGTCAATTTTAAATTATATTACGGGGAAGCAAACGGCTACTTAACTGACAATGAAGAATGTGATGATTTGCGTAGTGTAATCAGGTAATCTTGATTGGTTACAAAAGCGAATATGAACCTGGGAAGTCTGTATAAAACTTCGGTATGTGTTGATTCTTGACATTTTTTAAAAAGGCACCCACTTGTAAGTATTCAAGACAGTTTTAAAGCCATCGAAATGACACTTCAAAGTAGTCTGTAAATGAAAAACATTTTTTTCTCACAGAATTGGTTTCGCTAATCGGAAGATGAAGTTTACCGTTGCGTTAATGGCAGTTTTGCTGGCAGTTGGCAGTGCTGTCAATAGACGATCAGGCGGAAGTGGAAGCACAGACGATGGATCATGCGTTTTCGTTTCAAGCGAAGTCTATGGGAATTTCGCGTTAGCTAACAGGCTGGTTGCATTTGGAATTCCATGTGACGATGAATTAACTGATATACGGTCACAATTGGAAGGAGTCTCTCCATCCCATTCCACTCAAATCTACCAGGCACGCGCACTGAACGAACGTATCGCTCTGATTTTCACCATTGACAGTAGCCAGTATGACACAATATCGCCCGATAGCTTCGTGAGTATATATTTGATTCAAAACATTTATTTGACATTTGCTGATAGTTTTTTTAAGGTAGAACTCGCCTCGGGAATAGAATTTCGAGCTTTAAAATTTTATCAATTATCTTCTGACCTACCACTTGTAGAGGTTCATTTCTAAGCTCTTGACAAAAGAAAAGTTTTCACCGTCTTAGTTTTTCGAAATATATGCATTTCATTTATCATTGATTGCTGTTTCATATTCGTACGATCGTCACCAAATACTTAAATACTCTGAAAGTCACTAAGAGCAACTGCTTGTTAAAGTTTAATTAAATTAGAACCTAATATGCCGAAGACCCGAAGCTATCTGTAGCCCAGTTTTTGCGAAGTATTCAGAGCAACTTACAATAGCGAGTGTGTATGTGCGATTGCTTCATGAATCCTACAGCGTGTGTAGGGGTCGCTTTCAGAAAAATTACAATAACTCAGCTCGGATCATGATAAACGATCATGATATCGAAAATTAAAATTCCTCTTTTTTCAAAATGTAACAAATTTATTGCCAAACAAAATATTATTTCGATATATAGTATTTCGAGAACGTAATGTGCATCCAGAAGTCAAATTGTTTTGGAATCTTGATATCGGGAGAAAAGATAACTCAGGAAACAGGATGATTTGCATTCATTTACACTTCTTTCTCACCAAACTTACGACTGCTTGACAAGCTAAAAGGTGAACCTAACCAATATTCTTATCTCGGGTTTGCATATTATTACGAAAATGGAATGTATCTCAGCAAAAAGTTAATACGCTGTGTTACGTACAACGCCACCTTAGGGATTTGGTTTAGCCTTTCTTAGCAGTGTTTTCCACTTGACAATTCAGGGCGACAAGATCTTAGATGCTGACGACCTCGATGGCTGCCGAAACTGTACAATATACTATTACAAAGATTTAAAAGCGATGAAAAAACTCTGTTCTGACATGGTAAGTCGAAATACTGTACCAAAGACGTTTGTTTTTGACGGGATATTGATATGAGAAAATTATGCATGCTCCTTTCATTAGATGTGATAGATTTCAATGTAATCTCACAATTAGGACCGAGAAGACAATTTTAGATTCAATTTTTGATTCAAGCACTAGTCCCTTTAATTTTCCAATGCAGTGGTTGATATTTTGAAATTGAAACTCGACCAAAGTCGAAAAAAAAAATCGTTTTAGTTGCCAACGAAAGCATTACCGTACTGCAATTGAGTATAGCGACGTTATTGGCCCAAAACGGTCACTCTAAAAGTGTACAAACATGATATATATTGCCCAGAAAGGGTTTATCTCTCCTTTTCCATATATAATCGCAATAAAAATGTCCTCATTGCCGATATTACACTAGGAGCCTTTCATAATTGTGTATCTGTTTTGAAATACTCAGAATTGCCCGCCAAAGCTTGATGGTGTATACTGGAACTCACCAATGCCTGTTTCGTACACTGGACTGGCTATTTTCTGTTATATCACCAAGGATGGGTATAACTTTTACTGCAAGGATTTCACGCCAGCTGAACTGGACAATTAACTCTCACTGAAGATGGATAACCATAGACTTTCGATGGACACGACGAGAAAAGTCATCGACCGATTCAAGGATTCACTCTGAATCTCATTTTCCGCGAATTCATCTAGCCAGACATTTAAATAGATCTTGGCTGCTTAATTTGTTCTCAAAGAATGGATCACTGCAAACATTTAACGCACGTCTTGCACATCAGTGAGCGTTTATAGTTGCTTAATTAATTTACAAACAGTAGAATAAAATGTTAATGGAATAACAGTTTTTATCTTGATTTAGATTTTTTTCGGGCTGGGGGATAACTTTAGCTTGTATACCCTATCGTCATCACACATTTTTGAGATATTTGCACGGGCACATCGTCCTGGTCTGTTCTTAAAAATACTATAGGGTTATTCACAAAATACGGCCCTGTATGGACGAGGGCTCAGTGAGTGACGTATTGGACGAGCCGAAGGCGAGTCCAATAAGTCACTCACTGAGCCCGAGTCCATACAGGGCCGTATTTTGTGTATAACCCTATTATTATACACCTCCCTCCATTAATCGTCCGTATAAACTAATTCTATGATAAATTTTGAGGGATGCGGCACACGCGATATGAGTGGAACGCGCACGATCGTTGAAATAAAATTGCTACAAACGCCAAACAGGCGCGTCGCGCGTCTCCCGTATTCGGGACTCCGCGTACTATACAAAATACGGAAAGTTATTGGACGGTCAAACTCCCATAGGTTACGGCAGTAGGTGTATAATAATTACCAATATCTTACTTGATTCCTTGGAAATTTAGTGATAATGTTACCTGGAATCAAAGTCAAGACTACAATGGCAGTATTAATGAGATTCTATTACATAATCCTTTTATTTCGAGAAGATGAACGTCCAGGAACATCATGACTGGGACCTTGCTACCAGGCAATCCTTTGCCCCCGCCCATATGTTCGTTGTGAAAACAAGGGTTTTCATCTGCTTACTCAAGGTGTGGTTTCAATATGAATTCAATAAACAGGAATCAACGATGATTAATAAAATTAAATTGAACATTTTAAACTGATGAAATTTCAGTAGTTGTATATTTGTATATTCTATCACAGTCCCTCCAGTGTGTGGAGGGACTTTGATCCTATACAACATCTACTTATACTGCAAAACCACATGGGGACAAGGTGCTGTCAGTTATATTAATAATATTTAATATTTCTATCATTATTGTATACTTACAAAAGTACCCTACAGCACTCGAATCCTGAATGACGATTAGCATTCAGCCCAAATTCACGTACTTAAAGTACAGAACCTATTATTAATATATTATTATTATGAATATTAATGATAAAAAATCAATAGTTCTGTCATTATTGTATACTTGACAGGCCTTGAAGAAATGTGAATAACTTCAGGTGTGTTGTGTGATTTGGACAACACTTCGATCCGAATACGAAAAAAGTTGTCAGTTTAAACTGGATGAGGACACGCTTTCTTCCCACCTCCACTCGTGTTCGATCAGTGACTATAAATGGAAACCGAAATGAAGATATGAACACTGATTTTAATGTTTTGCTGCAGAGATCTGCATCATAGATTTTCGAGCCTTTCACAAAATCAACTCATCGCAGTACACTTTCTTCCGAACACTGTAATGTATGAAACCACAACAGGAAAATAATTTAAAATTGGATTTTCTTTCGTTCACCAATCTATACATTGTAGTCGAATACAAAAGAACTTTTAATCTATTGAATATAACATCTATGATTCAATTTATTGCCAATACTCAATTAAATTGACAGAAACTAACTTTTAAATATGTAGGTCACCGGTATTGAAGATTCGTAACGATTATCGCTTATCATGATACACTGTTATATTCAGGCATTGTAAGTGGTTTAGATATTCAATTCAGTGACATGCAGTTCGGTTTTGGGAGTAATTTAAAGAAAAGCCACTCAATAGATTCTGTGGCTTTCACTCTTTAAAAAGCACACATATTGATCACGGTAGGCATTTTTCTGTGCCTACATAAGATAGTCGAGCATCTCAAATCCGTGTCTATTTATATAAATGTTTTCCCTCTGTCCTTTCGCGTTTAAGGAAGTATGCGCCTCGAAAGTGAAAGACTGAAACATTTGCTCAAACTTTGCTAAAGGAATCTTTAAAACCACTCCCGTTCAAAATCAAGAATAAAAGTCAGGGGTCACCGTACAAATTTTGGTACTAGAATAACAAATTACCCAAGATTTACCGATATTTAAAATTTAAAATGACCGCCATCCCGGTGTTATCGCTATTGAGAAAAATACATTTTCGAATTTCGTAAAACTAAGGCGGTGAAAAGTTTTCTTTTACCAAGAGGTTCAATGAACCGTCACACGTGGTATATCAGAAGAGAACTGTAAAAGTTTGAGGGTCCGAATATCTCTCCCCGAGGCGCATTCTACCTTAATTTAGAAGGACCTTTGCAATAAATGTTGCATGAACACGATTGGCAGTAATTTGGGATAATTGGATTTTCATAATCTTTAAATTTCTCAAAAGTTTTAGGTACCAGATAGTTTAATGTTGCAATAATACAAATTTCTTATAAAAACAAGTGTGTAATGTAAAAAGGAAAGCAGACGAGATCACATTTGTAGATTAAATCAATATTACTTTACCATCCACCATCCAATTATCCCAAAATAGTTCCAATCGTGTTCATGACAAAACATGCAGATGAAGGGGCATTATATTCGCATGTGTACACATATAAACATTGAAACTAAGAAAATACTCGGATCACACAAATCTGTTTCTCAAAGACTTTGTTTCGTCAGATAGCAGTATGGCCACACACAAAGTAAATTACGCTTTATGTTTCGGTAGGACATAATGGTCGATAACAATGAACTTTTCAGAGACGTGCATACCCGCACGTAAAACCCAAACTTTCGCGGTTACAAAGTTCTAGAAATTCATTCTGAATATTAAAATTGTTGCCCATTCGCATATTGTGCGTCAGGTATAGAAGAAATAAAAAAACACCACTTACTGCCAAACCTTTGTTGGGACTTGGCGCGGGTATTGGTCTATTCATGGAGGTTCAATCACTGATAATTCCAATTAATCAAAATTCAACATTATAATTATTTCGATTAATTTGGATCCTATACACCGTATGGTTCTATGTCTTGATGGTTGGTAATTACAATTACCTTTCAAGACTATAAAGACGAGATATCATTGCAACAGGACACACTCTGATCGGAGGTTTAAATTTATAGAGACTGGCCCTGAAGACAGAGACAAACCATAGTGAAGCTGCAGTACATGTACAGGTAGGGAGATTTCCCACGCTTGTCTCGTTTTATTAGACACAGCGGATTATAAAATGTAACATGCAAAATGTACGTCCTGAATCATAGAAAGTGCGTTATATTTGTTGATGTTTTACTTTCAGCGGACTCTCTATTTTACTTTTCTGAAACAGGATAGTATACGTTTTCTTCATCATAATAGCGCAACATGAAGATATACTAGGTGAAAAGACGTTGTGTTTCAGCATTATTTTCCAATTTCATAATCATTTTTGAGGAAGTTTGAACCCTTGAACATGCTGAAAAACATGTGCCCCCAACGAAAATGTTCATAATAAACGGTGTAATAGGTGCGCAGTTTTTCAGCGGGCGGGCGAATTTAAAAACTAATCAGCAGGCGGAAGAAAAAGTTAATATTTACAGAGGGCGACGAAGAAATTTCAGTTTTTACAGTTGGCGGGGAGAAATGTCTGGCCGTGTGAACCTAAAAATAGGTAGGGGGAGGGGAATGCCGTGGTTGATAGAACTTCAGGGAAGATTAAGCCCATAACTTATAGGGAGCAATGTCCAAAGGTTGAAATGATGTTTTCTCTTACACAGTTTTGCGTTGATGTTGGTTGCCACACACACGCAAGTCTGGGAGATAGATAATAATTCCGCAATGGGGGAATATGTCCATCTAGTTCGCAACGGGGAATTTCAGTGGTTGGCAGAGGGCAGTGGGGAGCTTCAACTATAGTGGGGATTGGTGATCGGGCAGACCGTCGATACTGGAGGGCAGTGGGCATCATAATTCAGTGGGCCGGAGGGCATATTTTCCGCATATGTCAGTGGGAGGGCACTTGCGAATAGCTCTTGTTTCCCCTCAAAATTTTAGGTCAAGGTCAAAAATACGTAAAATCATATATATCAGCCTTCGAAATATGTATTCTGATGATTTTATAAACTTCACGAAATTTACCAGTTGACGGCACATATTCATTATTTTGTTATTGTTGGATAATAAAAGACGATACCTAGTCACTTAAAGGGATAAATCGTTTCCGAAATCAGTCTGTCACATTAATTACTCCCTCTCAAAATGACCCAAAATACCTGCGTGCGCATGACTCGACTTTTAGTATACATTTACATTGGTACATATTCCATGCACAACACTGAGCATAAGATGCATTTTTCCAGCTGACATTTTGAGGTCTTTAAAAATAAAGATGTAACTATAAAACAAAAACAAGGGTCCATACCCTTTTCAGTCAATTATTGAACTTAAAAGAAGAGCATAATTTCAAGGAACCGCAGACGCCGGTTTTGACTATAATAAATGATTCGGGTCTTCTTCATCGGCACAATGTTAATGGTCAATTTTAAATTATATTACGGGGAAGCAAACGGCTACTTAATTGACAATGAAAAATGTGAAGATTTGTTTAGTGTAATCAGGTAATCTTGATTAGTTAGCAAAGCCAATATGAACCTGGGAAGTCTGAATAAAAGTTCGGTATGTGTTGATTCTTGACATTTTAAAAAAACCACACCCACTTGTAAGTGTTCAAAAGAGTATAAAGCCATCGACGTGACATTTCAAAGCAGTCTGTAAATGAAAAACATTCTTGTTTCTCTCAGAATTGGTTTCGCTAATAGGAAGATGAAGTTTACAGTTGCGTTAATGGCAGTTTTGCTGGCTGTTGGCAGTGCTGTCAATAGACGATCAGGCGGAAGTGGAAGCACAGACGATGGATCATGCGTTTTCGTTTCAGCCGATATCTATGGAAATCTTGCGCTATCTAACAGGCTGGTTGTATTTGGAATTCCATGTGACGAGGAATTAACTGACATACAGTCACAATTGGAAGGAGTCTCTCCATCCTATTCCTCTAAAATCTACCAGACACGCGTACTGAACGAACGTATCGGTCTGATTTTCACCATTGACAGCAGCCAGTATGACACAATATCGCCGGATAGCTTCGTGAGTATATATTTGATTTTAAAAAAATGATATGACATTTGCCGATTTTTTTTTAAGTTAGAACGCGCCTCGGGAATAGAAATTCAAACTTTCAAATTTTATCAATTCTCTTCTGACCTATCACTTATGGAGCTTCATTTCTAAGCTCTTGACAAAAGAAAAGTTTTCACCGTCTTTGTTTTTCGAAAATCAAACATTTGAATTTCCCCATAGGGTTAACACAGGGATGGCGGCCGTTTTGAATTTCAAAATCTCGGGAAATCATAGGTAATTTGTCTCCGTAGTACCAGAATTTACACGGTGATCCCTGATTTTTATTCTTGCTTTGGTAAGAGAATTGTTGAAAGTTTAATTGATGAATGTTTGAGCAAAGTTTAAGTCTTTCACTTAATGTGTAACATATTTTCATGCTACCAGTCAGTACATCTCAGAACACATGACGCGTGTTTGTTTGTCACCATCTGGTGTAACTAGCACTGGAAAATGGAAGATGACCAGTTTCTCACTTCAAAGTGGATGATGATGCAAAGCTGAAGAAAATCGTCATTTCTTTACAATTCTTTGCTCGAGGAAACAATGAGCAGTCAACAAACGTGGTGAGAAAAATTGTCGCTCCAATCTTAAAATTTCATACACTATATCGTAAAAGTTTGAATTTACGCGGGTCACGCTGCCATAAGGCAAATTAAAGTTTTCAAAGATATGCGGAGATAATTAAGCCTGAAGCATTGCCAGTTTCTTTTGCGTAGTTTTTAGTCCCCACGGACACCGTTCGGGGGGGGGGGGGACTTATCGGTTTGGTCACGTCCGTGCTTCCGTCCGTGCGTCCGTCCGTTCATGCAGATATCTCAGATATGCCTGGAGCGATTTCATTCAAACTTGGTACAAGGATTATTACCTATGTCATACATGCATATGCACCTCAATTTGTTTTGTGATCCGATCAAATATGGCCGCTTGACGGCCATTTTGTTTCCTGTATTTGATGTCGGTGCGTATGTTCACGCAAATTTCTCAGTGATGCTAGGTGCGATTCCATTCAAACTTGGTACATGGATTACTCCATATGTTATACATATGCACATTGATTTTTGTTTTGATCCGGTCTAAAATGACTGCGTGGCGGCCATTTTGTTTCCTATATTTGACGACTGTGCGTCCGTTCACGTAAATTTCTCAGTGATGCCGGGCATGATTGCATTGAAAGTTGGTACATATATTTACCTCTATATCATATATATGCACGCCAATTTTCGTAATGATCTGATCAAAAATGGCTGTGTGACGGCCGTTTTCTTTCCTGTATTTGATATCCATCCACAGGGTTGCCAGGATTCATCCACAGGGGTTCAAGGATGGTATTAATATTAATGCTATGTCCATGCATAGGGCTCATGAATGCAGATATCTCAGATATGCCTGTGCCAATTCTTTTTAAGCTTGGTACAAGGATACTACACTATGGCATACATATGCAGGTCCATTTATATTGGTGTGGCATGCATAATTAGTGCTAATTTGCATAATTCATGATTAGAGCGCTGTTTCTGGTACGACTGTGCCAAATTTGATGAAACTTTGTGCAGATGTTTTTCACAGAGTTCAAATATCACATAATGACATATGTCAGTATTGCATCAATTAATTGCTAATTTGCATATTTGATGATTTTTTTTAATTGGGTGATGTCTAGAAATACTGCAACAGATTTAATGAAACAAATGGTACAAATCTTCAGCACACAGTCCTGCAATAGCATACAAAGACACTTAGCAGTATCATGGTAATTAATTGCTAATTTGCATATTTCATTACTTTTCCTAATTAGTGGGCCATCTCCAGATATACTGCTTTAAATTTTATGAAACATGGTGCAAATGTTGATGTCAGTATTGTAATACTAAGTGAACACATTAAGGAGTATCATTTCAATTAATTGCTAATTTACATATTTTCAGTAGTCTGATGGCGTGCAAAGAATATGTAGCAGTTTCTTGTCAATTAGGCATATTAGGCTGATTAATCAAGAAATAGTTCAACAACTTTTATGAAACTTGGTGCAGATGTTGAGCTCACATTGCTTTAATAGTGAATAAAGACGTTTATCTGTGTCATGTTACTAAAGTTGTAATTTGCATATGAAGTGAACGTTCTTGATTAGAGTGATATTTCAGGATATGCTGTATCAAATTTAATGAAACATGGTACAGATGTGGACCTTTGAGTATGGTAATACTGCATGAAGTCTTGAAGAAGTATCATGTCAATTGATTGCTAGTTTGCATATTTGATGAACTTTCATAATTAGTATGAAATGTCTATAAATGTTGCATCAAATTTGGTTCAACGTGATATGGATGTAAATCTTTCAGTAGTGTAATGACGTGCAATGTTATGTAACAGTATCATGGTACATATGTTAAGCTCACAGTACCATAATACTCTGTAAATTAAGAAGCATCAAGTCAATTAATTGCTAATTTGCAAATGTGATGAATTTTCATAATAAGTGTAATATGTGTAGACGCGCTGAATCAAATTAATGAAACGCGGTATGTATGTTTTTCCTCCAATAGTGTAATGGCCTGTAAAGATATGTAGCAGTATCATATCATATCAATTAACTGCTGATTTGCGTACATTATTAATTTTCGTAATTAAGGCTGGTATACCGAGAAATGGTTCATAAAATTTCGTGTAACTTGGTGCAGGCGTTTCGCTCTCATTACTTTATCAGTGAATAATGACATTTATCAGTGCCATGTTGATAAATTTCAATTAGCGCTATTAATGAACTTTCCTGATTTTGATATATAGTATTTCGAGAACATAATGTGCATCAAGAAGTCAAATTGTTTTGGAATCTTGATATCGGGAGAAAAGATAACTCAGGAAACAGGATGATTTGCATTCATTTACACTTCTTCTTCTTCACCAAACTTACGACTGCTTGACAAGCTAAAAGGTGAACCTAACCAATATTCTTATCTCGGGTTTGCATATTATTACGAAAATGGAATGTATCGAGTCAGCAAAATGTTAATACGCTGTGTTACGTACAACGCCACCTTAGGGATTTGGTTTAGCCTTTCTTAGCAGTGTTTTCCACTTGACAATTCAGGGCGACAAGATCTTAGATGCTGACGACCTCGATGGCTGCCGAAACTGTACAATATACTATTACAAAGATTTAAAAGCGATGAAAAAACTCTGTTCTGACATGGTAAGTCCAAATACTGTACCAAAGACGTTTGTTTTTGTTTGTCATATTTTGACGGGATATTGATATGAGAAAATTATGCATGCTCCTTTCATTAGATGTGATAGATTTCAATGTAATCTCACAATTAGGACCGAGAAGACAATTTTTAGATTCAATTTTTGATTCCAGCACTAGCCCCTCTAATTCTCCAATGCAGTGGTTGATATTTTGAAATTGAAACTCGACCAAAATCGGAAAAAAAATCGTTTTAGTTGCGAACGAAAGCATTACCGTACTGCAATTGAGTATAGCGACTTTATTGACCCAAAACGGTCACTCTAAAAGTGTACAAACATGATATATCTTGCCCAGAAAGGGTTTATCTCTCCTTTTCCATATATAATCGCAATAAAAATGTCCTCATTGCCGATATTACACCAGAAGCCTTTCATAATTGTGCATCTGCTTTTAAATACTGCAGGATTGCCCACCAAAGCTTGATGGCATATACTGGAACTCACCATTGCCCGTATCGTACACTGGACTGGTTGGTTTCTGCCATTCCAACGCCAATAAGGATACCTTTTACTGCAAGGATTTTACGCCACCATTACTGAACAATTAACACTCACTGAAGATTGTTAACCATGGACTTTCGATGGACACGACAAGAAAAGTCATCGACCGATGCAAGAATTCACTCTGAATCTCGTTTTCCGCGTCTTCATCTAACCAGACATTTAAATAGATACATACATACTCTTAGCTGCTTATTTTGTTCTCAAAGAATGGATCACTGCAAACATTTAACGCATGTCTTGCACATCAGTGAGCGTTTATAGTTGCTTAACCAATTTACAAACAGTAGAATAAAATATTAATGGAATAACAGTTTTTATCTTGATTTAGATTTCTTTCGGGCTGGGGGATAACTTCAGCTTGTATACCCTATCGTCATCACACATTTTTGTGATACTTGCACGCACACATCGTCCTGGTCTGTTCCTAAAAATACTTACCAATAATTTACTTGATTCTTTTGAAATGAAGTGATAATGTTACCGGGAATCAAAGTCAAGACTATAACGGCAGTATTAATGAGATTTTATAACATAATCCTTTTATTTCGAGAAGATGAACGTCCAGGAACATCATGACTGGGACCTTGCTGCTGGGAAATCCTTTGCCCCGCCCATATATTCGTTGTGAAAACAAGGGGTTTTCATCTGCTTACTCAAGGTGTGGTTTCAATATGAATTCAATAAATAGGAATCAACGATGATTAATAAAATTAAATTGAACATTTTAAACTAATGAAATTCATTGGTTCTATATATTGTATATTCTATCACAGTCCCTGCAGTGTGTGGAGGGACTTTGATCCTATACAGCATCTACTTATACTGCAAAACCACAGGGGGACAAGGTGTTATCAGTTATATTAATAAAATTTAATATTTCTATTATTATTGTATACTTACAAAGGTACCCTACAGCACTCAAATCCTGAATGACGATTAGCATTCAGCCCAATTCACGTACTTAAAGTACAGACCCTATTATTAATATATTTATTATTATGAATATTGATGATAAAAAAATCAATAGTTCTGTCATTATTGTATACTTGTCAGGCCTTGAATAAATGTGAATAACTTCAGGTGTGTTGTGTGATTTGGACAACACTTCGATCCGAATACGAAAAAAGTTGTTAGTTTAAACTGGATGAGGACACGCTTAATTCCCACCACCACTCGTGTTCGATCAGTGACTATAAATGGAAACCGAAATGAAGATATGAACACTGATTTTAATGTTTTGCTGCAGTGATCTGCATCATAGATTTTCGAGCCTTTCACAAAATCAACTCATCGCAGTACACTTTCTTTCCGAACACTGTAATGTATGAAACTTCAACAGGAAAATAATCTAAAATTGGGATTTTCTTTCGTTCACCAATCTATACATTGTAGTCGAATACAAAAGAACTTTTAATCTATTGAATATAACATCTATGATTCAATTTATTGCCAATACTCAATTAAATTGACAGAAACTAACTTTTAAATATGCAGGTCACCGGTATTGAAGATTCGTAACGATTATCGCTTATCATGATACACTGTTATATACAGGCATTGTAAGTGGTTTAGATATTCAATTCAGTGATATGCAGTTCGGTTTTTGGAGTAATTTAAAGAAAAGCCACTCAATAGATTCTGTGGCTTTCACTCTTTAAAAAGCACACATATTCATCACGGTAGGCATTTTTCTGTGCCTACATAAGATAATCGAACATCTTAAATCCGTGTTTATTTATTTAAATGTTTTACCTCTTTCCTTTGGCGTTTAAGGTAGTATGCGCCTCGAAAGTGAAAGACTGAAACATTTGCTCAAACTTTCCTTAAGAAATCTTTAAAACCACTCCCGTTCAAAATCAAGAATAAAAATCGGGGTCGCCGTGAAAATTTTGGTACTAGAGAAACAAAGAACCCAAGATCTACCGATATTTAAAATTTAAAATGACCGCCATCCCGGTGTTATCGCTATTGAGAAAAATAAATTTTCGAATTTCGTAAAACTAAGGCGGTGAAAAGTTCTTTTACCTAGAGGTTCAATGAACCGTCACACGTGGTATATCAGAAGAGAACTGTAAAAGTTTGAGGGTCCGAATATCTCTCCCCGAGGCGCATTCTACCTTAATTTAGAAGGACCTTTGCAATAAATGTTGCATGAACACGATTGGAACTATTTTAGGATAATTGGATTTTCATTATCTTTAAATTTCTCAAAAGTTTTAGGTACCAGATAGTTTAATGTTGCAATAATACAAATTTCTTATAAAACCAAGTGTCTAATGTAAAAAGGAAAGCAGACGAGATCACATTTGTAGATTAAATCAATATTACTTTACCATCCACCATCCAATTATCCCAAAATAGTTCCCATCGTGTTCATGACAAAACATGCAGATGAAGGGGCATTATATTCGCATGTGTACACATATAAACATTGAAACTAAGGAAATACTCGGATCACACAATTCTGCTTCTCAAAGACTTTGTTTCGTCAGATAGCAGTATGGCCACACACAAAGTTACGTTTTATGTTTCGGTAGAACATAATGGTCGATAACAATTAACTTTTCAGAGACATGCATACCCGCACGTAAAATCCAAACTTTCGCGGTTACAAAGTTCTAGAAATTCACTCTGAATATTAAATGGGTGTCCATTCGCTTATTGTGCGTCAGGTATAGAAGGAAATAAAAAAACATTACTTACTGCCAAACCTTTCTTGGGACTTGGCGCGGGTATTGGTCTATTCATGGAGGTTCAATCACTGATAATTCCAATTAATCAAAATTCAACATTATAATTATTTCGATTAATTTGGATCCTATACACCGTATGGTTCTATGTCTTGATGGTTGGTAATTACAATTACCTTTCAAGACTATAAAGACGAGATATCATTGTAACAGGACACACTCTGATCGGAGGTTTAAATTTATAGAGACTGGCCCCGAAGACAGAGACAAACCATAGTGAAGCTGCAGTACATGTACAGGTAGGGAGATTTCCCACGCTTGTGTCGCAATGTCTCGTTTTATTAGACACAGCGGATTATAAAACGTAATAGTAAGATTTACATCCTGAATCATAGAAAGTGCGTTATATTTGTTGATGTTTTACTTTCAGCGGACTCTCTCTTTTACTTTTCTGAAGTAGGATATGTCTTCTTCATCACCACAGCGCAACATGAAGACATGCTAGGAGAAAAGACATTGTGTTTCAGCATTATTTTTCAATTTCGTAATCATTTTAGAGGAAGATGGACCCCTTGAACATGCTGAAAAACAGGTGCCCCCAACGCAACTGTTCGTACTAACCGGTGTAATTGGTTTTCAGCGGGCTGGCGAATTTTAAAACTAATCAGTGGGCTTGAGAAAAAGTCACTATTTACAGAGGGAGTCGAAGAAATTTCAGTTTTTACAGAGGGCAGGGAGAAAATTTCTGGTAATAGATACCTGAAAATAGGTAGAGACAGGGGAATGCCGTCGTTTACAGAATTTTAGGGAAGATTAAGCACCTAACTTAGAGGGGAGTAATGTCCGAAGGTTGAAATGATTTTTTTCTTGCCCAGTTTTGCGTTGATCTTGGTTGCCACACGCACGCACGTCTAGGAAATAGATACTAGTTGCGCAATGTGGGAATATGTACATCTAGTAGGCAATGGGGAATTTCAGTGATGGGAGTGGACAGTGGGGAGCTTGAACTATTGTGGGAATCGGGGAGCGAGCAGACCGTCGATACTGGAGGGCAGTCGGCCTCATAATTCAGTGGGCCGGAGGGCATATTTTCCGCTTATGCTAGTTGGAGGGCAGTTACGAACAACTCTTCTTTTCCGTCCAAAGTTACTGACAAGGTCAAAAATATGTAAAATCAATATATCGCCCTTCGAAATATGTTTTGTGATGATTTTTTAAAGTTGATTAAATTTACCACTGCAGTTGGCGGCCCCAATGAAAAATGTGATGGCAATTCATATCTTCTTGTTGTTTGATAATAAAAGACGAAACCTAGTCACTTAGCGGGACAATCATTTACGAAACCAGTCTGTCACATTAATTTTTCCCTCTCAAAATGACCCAAAATACCTGCGCATGACTCGACTTTCAGTATACATTTACGCTGGTAAATATTCCATGCACAACACTGAGCATGAGATGCATTTTTCCATCTGATATTTTGAGGTCTTTGAAAACAAAGATGTGACTATAAAACAAAAACAAGGTCCATACTCTTTAATAAAATCACAGACAAATAGAAAGACAGGCTATCAACGCGGCACGCCATTTGATTCATGGTCGTCTCGATAAACTCGATATTAAAATGAGCTTCACAGGTGTTTGATGTTTTGGTTGATAATATGCGAAAAGTAGCTCGAGATGGCATCTGCTACCTGTCGCGTAGCAACTATACTTACTTTGTGTGCTATCAGGGCAGAAACACTGCTTCACGCCAATCAAAACATTTCCTCCCATGACGAACTTGTAAAAGACGATACGACTGACCGTAAACCATTGAGTAAAATCTGACAGTATCAATAAAAGACTTTCAAATTTGATTAAAAAACAGTCATCATATATTCATAAAAATGTGAGAGGATTTTTAAAATGGTTAAACTCACCTCCCTGAAGCTCAAAACTTTCCCGTTTTCACCAGCATGCCAATTCCGCTCGGCACCACACGACAACAACAACACAAACTTTGCCTAACATACTTTCGCTTAAAAATTGGCGAAAATCCGGAAACTACCGAAAGGTGCATGGTCGGCACTCATCGGAAAAAGATAGTCCAGAGCTACCTGAGGCGAGGAGTACATGAAGGGGTTACGTAGCCGCTTCACACCATGAACAATACCCGTTGCTAATCTTCCTTTCTATTTGTCTGTGATAAAATTCAACTTAAAAAAGTGCGTATTTTCAAGGAACCGCAGACGCCGGTTTTGACTGTTAGAAATGATTCGGGTGTGCTTCATTGGCCCAATGCTAAAGGTCAATTTTTAAATTTAGATTACGGGAAGAAGAAAACGCCTACTTAGCTAACAATGAAGAATGTGAAGATTTGTGTAGTGTAATCAGCTAATCTTTATAAGAAAAAAGCGAATATGAACCTGTGAAATCTAAATAAAGTTTGGTGTGTTGATTCTTGAAACTTCCGAATTTCGCACCCATTATAAGTGTTCAAAAGAGTTTGAAGCCATCGACATAACACTTCATAGTAGTCTGTAAATGAAAAACATTTTTTTCTCGCAGAATTGGTTTTGCTAATAGGAAGATGAAGTTTACAGTTGCGTTAATGGCAGTTTTGCTGGATGATGGCAGTGCTGTAAATAGACGATCAGGCGGAAGTGGAAGCGAAGATGATGGATCGTGCGTTTTCGTTTCAAGCGATGTCTATGGAATCTCGCGCTAGCTAACAGGCTGGTTGTATTTGGAATTTCATGTGTCGATGAATTAACTAATATACAGTCACAATTGGAAGGAGCTTCTCCGCCTAAATCCTTTCAGGTCTACTAGGCTCGCACAATCTACGAACGTATTGAACTGATTTTCTACATTGACAGTAGCCAGTATGACACAATATCGCCCGATAGCTTCGTGAGTATATATTTGATTAAAAAAATTAATTTGAAATTTGATAATTGTTTTACATTAAGGTAGACCGTACCTCGGGGACATAAATTCTCTCTTTCAAATTTTATGAATTCTCTTCTGACCTATTACTTGTGGAGGCTGATTTTAAGCTCTTAGTGAGAGAAAAGTTTTCACCGTCTTAGTTTTTCGAAAATCGAAGATTTTATTTTTCCCAATAGAGTTAACACAGAGATGGCGGCCATTTTAATTTGAAAATATCGGGACATCTTAGTAATTTGTCTCCCTAGTAACAAAGCTTGCATGGTGACTTCTGATTTTTATTCTTACTTTGGTAAGAGGATGGTCGTAAGTTTCATTGAGGAAAGTTTGAGCAAAAGTTTAATTCTTACAGTTTCGAGGCGCATATTACCTTTATTATGTAAAATGTTTTCATGCCAGTCTGTACATCTCAGAACACATCACGTGTATTCGTCACAATCCATCTCGTGTAACTCACTCTAGAAAATGGAATATGACCAGTTCCTCACTTCAAATGGACGGTGCTGCAAAAAGGAAGAAAATTGTCATTTCTTTACAATCCTTTGCTTGAGGAAAAATAAGTAGTCAACAAATGTGGTGAGAAAAATTGTCCCTCCAATCTTAACATTTCTGACACCATACTTAAAAGTTTTATTTTACACGAGTCACACTGCCTTATGACAAATTATATTTTCAAAGATATGCGGAGATAATTCAGCCTGAAGCATTGCGAGTTTGTTTTTGCATAGCTTTTTAGCTCCGCTGTCAGCGACGCGGAGCTTATCAAATAGGTTGATTTTCCGTCGTCGTCCGTCGTCGTTGTCCGTCAACAATTGCCTTCTCCTCTGAAACTGCAAGTCTAATTGCTTTGAAATTTTATATGCAGTTCACTTGGGGTGACCTCACTTAAGTTTGTTCAAATCGTGGTGAAATTTGCATATTTGTATTTTTGGGGCATTTTTTGGTGTTTTTGGTAAAAAAATCTTCTTTTCTGAAACCGCTTGTCCGATTGCTTTGAAATTTGATATGCAGTTTACTTAGGGTGACTTCAGTAAGATTTGTTCAAATCGTGGTGAAATTTGCATATTTGTATTTTTAAGGCAATTTTTGTTATTTTTGGTAAAAAAACTTTAAAAATCTTCTTCTTCAAAACTACCAGTCAGATAGCTTTGATATTTGGTACATATGTCCCTAGGGTTATCTATTTCAGATTTGTTCAAATTGTGCAGAAATATGCAAATTTGCATTTTTAAGGCAATTTTTGCCATTTTTGGTCAAAAAATGTATTGCTCAAAAAGTACTGGTCTGATAGTTTTGAAATTTGGTATACAGGTTCCTACAGATGAACTACATGATATTTTTTGAAATTATGATGAAATCTGCAATTTTGTATTTTTGGGGCAATTTTTTCCATTTTTGGTCAAAAAATGTGTATTTCCAAAACTACTCATCTGATAGCTTTGCAATTTGATATACAGGTTCCTACAGATCACCTTAATGATATTTATTGAAATTATGATGAAATCTGCAATTTTGTAATTTTGTGGCAATTTTTGCCATTTTTGGTCAAAAAATGTGTTTCTCAAAGAGTACTGGCCTGATAGCTTTGAAATTTGGTATACAGGTTTCTACAGATGAGCTAAGTAATATATATTGAATTTCTGATGAAATCTGTAATTTTGTATTTTGGGGCAATTTTTGCCATTTTTGGTCAAAACATGTGTATTTCCATAACTACTCATCTGATAGCTTTGAAATTTGGTATACAGGTTTCTATAGATGAACTAAATGATATTTATTGAAATAATGATGAAATCTGCAATTTTGAATTTTGGGGGCAATTTTTCCCATTTTTGGTCAAAAAATGTGTTTCTCAAAAAGTACTGGTCTAACAGCTGTGAAATTTGGTATACAGGTTTCTATAGATGAACTAAATTTGATCTTTTGAAATTATGATGAAATCTGCAATTTTTATTTTTGGGGGCAATTGTTGCCATTTTTGGTCAGAAAATTTTATTCTCAAAAAACTACTCATCAGATAGCTTTGGTTGACATGTTCTTAGGGATGATCCGATGTGATATATTCAAAGTATGATGAAATCTTCAATTGTGTATTTTTTGCAGCTTATTTTAGCCAGTTTTTTCTGGCCACTGCATTGAGCTATCAAAGATTTCCACCTTCTTCATCAACATGTGTCAAAAATAGTTATTCTCTACATAAACACAGCGGAGCTATATCGGCCGCTAGGTCGCTTGTTAAAACATTACTCTCGGCTGAAAATAAATTTCAGATGTTAACAAAACAAGTAGGTTGCTGACCAAACGATGAAAATGCAAACTTGTAGTGAAAACACGAAGAAAACTGCAGAGTCAGCATTTTTTCACGGGTTCTTTGTAAAGAACAATCCATTGCCATTTTGAAATTGAGCACGATGACATCCGGCACCTTCGACCGCTTCTTTTTCAACGACTTTCTTGCCGAGTCGTTTCTGAATGTTACAGGAAGACTGAAATATTACGGTGATATGTACCTGCATTTCTATAAATGATTCAAAGAATTAGAACCAAGGAGAACCAAGGAGTTGTGTCTACCTAGCCACGTACTATTGGCGAAATCGAAGATGCCAAACGTGGAGGGATTTTTTGTTATTGTGCGATTGCCTATTCATAAATTTGACTCGTTCATAAATTAGGAGCACATAATTTCGACAACTTTGCTTTTCGTTTTATTTATCGTTGATAGTTGTTTTATTTTCTTACGATAGTCAGCACGTTGAAAGTCACTGAGGGAAACTGCTTGTTAAATTTGAACTAATTTGAATTCGAACATGCCGAATACCTGAAGCTATCTGTAGCCCAGTTTTTCGAAGTGTTCAGTGCAACTCACGATAGCGAGTGTGTAAGTGCGAGTGCTTCATGAATCCTACAGCGTGCGCAGGTGTAGCGGTCAGAAAAAATACAATAACTTTAATAGCTCGGATCATGATAAACAATCATGATAACTAAAATAAAAATGCCTCTTATTCAAAGTGTAAGAACTTTATTGATACTGTTTTCGTTACATAGTATTTACAGAACATGATGTGAAAATTTTACGAAATTTGATTCAGCCAGAGCGGAATTAAATTGTTTTGAAATCTTGATATCGGGAGAAAAGAAAAGCCAGGAAACCGGATGATTTGCATATATTTGCATAAACTGACACTTCTTGTCATGCTTGACATGCTTGACAAGCTAAAAGATGAACGCAACTAATATTTTAATCTCGGGTTCGCAAATTCCTAAAATTGAATGAATCTTTGCAAAAAAGTTAATTTTTAGCAAAATACGCTGTCTGACGTGCAACGCCAGCTTAAGGCTGGGGTTTAGCCGAGCAGCGTTTTTCTTATCAGCGGTGTTTTCCACTTGACAATTCAGGGCGACAAGATCGTTGATGCTGACGACCTCGATGGCTGCCGAAACTGTACAATAGACTATTACGAAGATTTAAAAGCGACGAAAAAAGACTGTTGTGACATGGTAAGTCGAAATACTGTACCAAAAGACGTTTTTTGTTTGTCATATTTTGACGGGATATCGATAAAAATATTATGCATGCGCCTTTCATCAGATTCCATAGATTGTAAAGTACTTTAACAACTAGAACTGAGGAGACAATTTTTAGATTCAATGTTGGGTTCCATCGCTAGTCCCTTTAATTTTTCAATGCAGTGGTTTGGTATTATGAAATTGAAACTCGACCGAAATCGAGAATAAATTCACGAACGAAAGCATTACCGTACGAAAATGGAGTATAGCGACTTTGTTGATCCAAAGCGCTCACTGTAAGAGTGTACAAGCATGGTATATCTTGCCCAGAAAGGGTTTATCTCTCGTATTGATGATGCGGCTCGGGCATCATCAATATTTCGATCATGACCACCAGCCCGAGGGCAGGCAAAAAGTCGACAGTGGCGCTGTTGGTAAATTCTAGTCGGGTGGAAACCGTATAATTGGAACAGCCGTTCGTTTGCGAAGACGACCAAAAGGTGCCAAGCGTATCTTCCATTAAAGTAGAAAGGTAAACTATGCATAACTAATAGACGGGGTGCAGAACGTCGTTTCAGGCGAGATCGACGGTTTCCACCCCGTCAAGTTCAAGGGCTGTCATGATGGGCATGAATCTATATTCGTGCAATAGACCATTGGCGTGACGTTGAAATAACTCTTAAACTAATTTGTAAATCATGAAATTTATATCAAATTACACAAGATCAGTATCTTAAATGAATTATGAAAAGCAATGTATAAAAAGTCAATGTATAAAACGTAATATATATAGCCAAAAATAATATAAAATATGATCGTGTTCTCCACGTGGTCAAATTCTAAATGGCGCCACTAATTGTAGTTTACATGATAAATCTCTAAGAGGACAATTATGGGGACATATAAGAGATTTTCCCTAAAAATATTATTGCTTTCAGCATTCAAACTTAAAAAATTGTTATACAGTAAATATTATTATGTTTTTGTATGTAGACCTAGGTATGAATGTAGATGAACAAGAGTGAAGGATTGGGTTAATTTTCCATGTTAGGCCTTTTGAGCAAGAACGCCCTGCAAAACAAGTCAATGGCTAATTATAAAGTTTAGAAACGATAATTAGAATGTCAAAATATTGCTCATATTCAACGTTTCTACTCAAGAACCCCCATCCATTGGCAGAACATGGGACACGCTGTTCTTACACTCAAACTCTTCATACCCGTGGGCCGATCTAGGCCAATAGTTTGCAAAATCTGGTGAGTGTGCCGTACGTGTGATGCACACATACCAGCTACGTCCCTAAAAAATGTTGCGATTGTTTGTGTCTCATGATGTAGCGTAGTCTCATTTTACGACTATATTTGCTGAAATCATGAAGTAGTTTTATTATGTTTGGTTTTGTTGATGTCAGAATGAAGTTTAGGCCTTTGCCTACTGCTATTATTTCGGTGTTTGTTAGTTTGAGCGATGATAGGTTCTTGATGAATTTCATGTTGTTTGTAGCTGAGACTTTGTTACTGGCAAAAGGGGCCATACAAAATTATTGGAAGAGCCCTTTAGACCAACCGGGTACAAGTTTCCCGAAAAGTGCCAAGTACATCGGACTAACCCAATATTTGAGGAAAAACATTGGGAACAATAAAACTAGTCCATGGGCCATAATCCCAAACTGGTCAATGTTTGTGTGGACGCGGGGCTGGAATGATCATATTTCGAACATCGTGTATTCTGGTCCTAATCTTGATAGTACACAATTTTTTATTCAAATGCAAAAACATGGTACCATAGTCATTAAATTGTATTACTCAATTTTCTTTCATTTTAACAAACATGAAAGATAGGGAAAGCAAAGCTCAAACACAATCCTGCACTTTTGTCAGTGATGTCCGTGCTTGGCACTCCCCGGACCTGTGCTTGCTTTTGCATGGCTAGTCAACCGGCGAATATTTTATTCCTTTCCATGGTGTTTACATAGGCTGAGACAACAAGTTTAAACGACAATCCTAGACAATTGCCAATCATATTTTGGTTATCCACTTGACACGTACACCCAAGACCTAAGGAAGGTAGTGTTGGGTGGCCAATTATCTGATCAAATGTGATGTATTCCTTCTTATACAAATAGTGACACTCTAGTCAAGATTGAAACATAAACCTCAGAGATTTGGCTCAGCAGAAGACTGGTTTAACAAGAGTCTCAAAATGATGATTTACAATACCCTTCAAAACATGACTGTAACAGCTATTGCATTCCAATATGTTTTCTGTTAAAAGTCTATTTCATATTTATGACGCGTCCCGGTAGTAAATAAAATATATTTCATATACAAGGCAGTGCCTATTATTATATGTCTAGGTAAAAGGGTTGTAGAATTTGAGATAAGCAGTGACATTACTTTTCAATAAAGTTTGGAGTATGGCTAAGTTTTGGTCATATTTTATAAAAACAGTGGAAGATATTGCATATTACAATTTGTCATCTGACGAAGAACAAAATTACTTTCCAATGTTACCCCATAAACCATGTCATGTTAAAATATAAGCTAAGCAGATGACTTACAAGGATCCGCTTAACAAATATTCACAAAACTTGACTTTAAGGTACCCTTTAAACATGACTGTAACAGCCATTGCATCCCAATAGTTTTGCTGTTAAAAGTCTATTTCATATTTTGACGTATTCCTGTAGCAAATAAAACATATTTCATGCAAAGCATTGCCCTTTGTAATATGTCTAGGTACAAATTGGTAGAATTTGAGATAAGCAGTGCCAGTAATTTGCAATGTAAAGTTTGGGTATGGGGTAAGTTTTGGACATATTTCATAAAATCTGTGGAAGATATTGCAAATTACAATATGTCATCTGAAAGAAGAATACAATTACTTTCCAATGTTACCCTATAAGCCATGTTATGTTAAACATTGAGCTCAGCAGATGACCTACAAGAAGACAGGTTTAACGAAAACGCATTAGAGTTGGCAATACTATGATTTTGCGGTACTCTTCAAAATATGACCGGTAGAGCTATAACATCCCAATCTTTTTTCTGTCAAAAGTCTATTTCACATGATAAACATGTCCCTGTAGCAAATAAAACAGATATCATACAAAGCATTGCCTTTTTGTATTATGCCAAGGTAAAACATTGGTATAATTTGATATTAGCTATAACTTGCATGGCAAACTTCGGGGTATCGGGTAAGTTTTGGTTCTATTTCATAAAAAAATCTATGGAACATATTGCATATTACATATGTCATTTTAAAGACGAATAAATTTCCATTCTAATGATACCCAAAAAATCAGGTTATGTTAAAAAAGCTTAGCAGATGACTGACATGTAGTAGTACAACAAGACAAATGCACGTGGGTTTGCGCAAAATAGTGATTTTGAGGTACTCTTCAAAACACAACCATAACAGTTATTGCATCCCTTTTTTCTGTTAAAATTTTATTTCGTATTCTACAGATCCCAAGGCTTCTATAAATACATACAGTTTGATATCCTAGAGGTGCATGTAGACCCCTCTAGCCCATGGCCTAATATTTCTTGACTGCTGACATAGTGTCGTCCTTTGATAGGATCTAATACCGTGCATTTTATGCATAAGAATTGTGTTTTTGTATGTATTTACCCGTTTAACAAGTCAGACGATTAAGAAAAGTTGAAAAAAAATTGTAAATTACTCTTCCCATAGTTTCTAATTGAAAATATTCAACCCAAAATTACTCAACGCGTTGTGCAGTTGACATTTACTAGGTGAGAAATAGCTTGTCTGGCGGCCATTTTGAAAAATGGCTGCCATGGCAACGCTTCAACAGATTTTCAGTGGCTCGGTATCTGAATTCGTTCAACACATAATAAGACACATCTGAGCCAAATTTGGTGCTTTTATCAAAAAATGTACAATGGATTTGCCATGCCGCACCACTAAATCAAAGTCAAGAGTGTAACGGCAGTATTAATAAGATTCTATAATACAATCCTTTTATTTCGAGGAGATGAAAGTCCACGAACATCATGACTTGGACCTTGCTGCTGGGAAATCCTTTGCCCCGCTCATATGTTCGTTGTGAAAACAATGAGAGTTTCATCTGCTCACTCAAGGTGTGGTTTCAATATGAATTCAATAAATAGGAATCAACGATGATTAATCAAATTAAATTGAACATTTTAAACTAATGAAATTACAGTGGTTCTATATTTGTATGTTATTTCTATACAACATCTACTTATACAGCAAAACCACCGGGGACAAGGCGATATTAGTCATAGCAAGAGTGTAAAAAAGTAATAAATTTATTATTATGAATACTGTTGACGGAAATTTAATATTTCTATCATTATTGAATACCTAAAAAAGTAACCTACAGCACTCAAATCCTGAATGACGATTAGTATTCAGCCAAAAGTCACGTAGTTGAAGTGCAGACCCTATTATTAATATCTTTTTATTATAAATTATATTGATAAAAAAAATCTATATTTCTGTCATCATTTTATCCTTGCAAAAGTACCCAGCTTCACCGGAATCCTGCAAGATGATCAGTATTTGTGCCAAATTCGCGCAGTTGTAGCAAAGACTCTCAGAAATAGATACAATTGGTCAATATTGTTACATACAACTGTTTAGCATTGCGCAGTCACTTGAGGCGCAGTCTCAGTACTGCCTCGGCAGTTTCTCCAGGAAGGAGGCCGACTCTGAGCCCCCCTCTGAGTATCCGATTGGTGCACAGGCCTTCAAGGAATAACTGAAGTTTTCTTCAGTGCTGCTTCTTGATTCCGTAATTTTCTACCGTATTGGGGTAGGTCGATAGGTCAGGAGGCATCGAACCGACCTGGTTTTGGACCCTCGGCTATGTGACAAGTAAAGACTGGGCCATCGAGAAACGATGCGTCGTTGAGAATTCAGGCCATTTTCAAACCATTCCCGTTCAAACGGCAACATATAGAGGGACTGTGGATGTACACAGATTCAAAATTAGCGAGTCACCGTTGCATAACGTCTGGGAGTGCTGGATCGATCATTAGCATTTATTAGGTATGCAAACATCATTGACACAACGGCCAATTACCGCTGTATCCAATTGGCATTCGTGACCTTTGCCAATTACCGCTGTATCCAATTGGCATTCGTGACCTTTGACTACACTTGATACACGACATACAGTGTACGAAAAAGACAGTTCTCCGTAAAGTTAAAATTTCTCTACAGAGGATAACGTTCTGAGTATTTTGTAGTTGATGACACAGAACAAAAGACT
Source organism: Ptychodera flava (assembly GCF_041260155.1). Taxonomy (NCBI): domain Eukaryota; kingdom Metazoa; phylum Hemichordata; class Enteropneusta; family Ptychoderidae; genus Ptychodera; species Ptychodera flava. The sequence continues at coordinate 12,603,962 of NC_091944.1, read as the reverse complement.
CTATTGCACTTTATTTCTGTCATCCATCGGGACATTGCCATGCGAAAGGTCGTCGGAATCAGTCTTCGAAGGTAACACCGCTTTATTCTTACGTGAAAAACTTACATATTGATGACGAGAGGCCTCTGACGATAGAAGGTTGCTAGATCAATACTACTAACTCTACCTTCATAAATGAATATTCTATCACAGAGAGTAGAGACTACTGTCTGTGATTCTCCATCCAACTTATTACAATAATTCAAGGTGAACAAACAACTCTCGAAACAATTAGCGGGCAGTAATTTATATATCTTAATGAATGATTGTATTCAGATCATTGAGTTACGCTTCGGAAAGAAACTCTCCAAAATTAATTACCCACTAGCGAAAACAACAGATATTCTTCGATATGTCTACTCTAAACTTCCAGCTTGTTATGCTGACATTAGCTGACGTTAGCTCGATGACTTTGTGGATTCATTGTCCAGATTTTATGTAGCTTAGCTGATACTTGGGTGTTAAATTACCATCAACTGCAAATCCAACGACCTTTGCAGTGAAGGCAATTTCATGCAGCTTGCGTGAAAAAATAGTCTACTAGGAGAGACAGCTGATACTCTGTGCAACCGTACACAGAACCATCTATCACTTATCAGATATAACAACCAATCTGAACCTGAGCCAATACACTCTAACGAGGAGCCAATACAACACATAATTTCCGAGTTGCGGGCATAGAAATAAACAGCACAAAAACGACAAAATTTACATGCAAAAGAATAACTTGATATCAAGAAAACTAAACACAATAAACAACAGTAGGAGCGAAAACATTTAGCTCCATGCTAGAACAATGGAAGCATGAAACTCATGGATGTAAAAAAAAGCATGGATGTGAAAAACGGGTGAACCATGGGAGTGGCATGAACGACAAACGCATTTGCACGCAATCCTATGGGGACGAACTATCGGCGTACCGCAAGTATAGCCCAACTTTAGAATACGATAACTTCAACGGCCAGGCGAACCAGCACTTAGGACAAACATTTTTTAAGAGTTCATACCTTGAACCTCGTAATTAAGAAAAAATCAGACTCCGCGGTTAGATACTTTGTAAGTGAGAGTAATTTTACAATCAGGGGACTTTATCCAAGTCGCTTCAAAAGAATAGTCATAACTTGGTCAAATATGCGTCGATTTTCTCAGTCTTTGGTTTGTTTGAGCTTTGTTCAGTCTGGGCATTCAACACAAGCAATTTCACAAGTTTGAAAGTTTTTTTTTATGAATTTGGCAACAATAATTTGATGTACACGATATTATGAGTGAAGTGGGTGTGTCTGAGCCGTCCTGATCGCGGCAACAATGCCACAACTTCAAAGACCAGCGTAGACAAAGAGATAACAATAGGTGTGAAAGGGATTATAGGGCTGTCCTGTAGCCTTCTATTGTTTTACATCCATAATAACCATTACATAATTATCCTTTTGTCATGCAAGGATGTAAAGAGTACTGATTCACAGCATAGACCCTCGCAGTAGACAGATAGTGGACCCAATGAAGAAGAAGAGCAAGAAATATTGGGATACTATAAGCTCAGAGTGGAACATTGATTTACACAAGTACATTATTGACGACTGATAGGTGTCTGTAAATGCAACCTTACCAATTTCTTTCACAGCTTAACGGTTGGAACTATTTTGTATATATGGCGATAAAGTTATGTGACACTGAAAGTGACCATTGTTTATTTTTATAGACTTGCTCCAAATCTGTGATCATTTACAGTGTAATAAATTGAAGGAATAAACTTTAATAGCAGACTGTGAAATGGTAGGTTGTTGCTTAAGATTGTGGGGTAAAAGCCTAGGTAACTAAGCTGTCGAGAAAAGCCAGGCGACTGGGGCCAATCTAATATTGTTACCGCTGCGGCCAGTTTTCAGAGTTCAACTAGTGTATATCAACCATGATGACTGTTTTATCACCGCCTGAAAGCACGATTCGACTCGAGTGAGACTGCGCCGCTAAATGTAATAATGCTTTGCATTCATTTTTCGTCTGACGCCTTCATTTCCAGCTGTGCAGTTGTTTAAAGAGATATTTGTCGCCGAAGGTTCCTTTTAACTTTTTCCATACGAGGCTTCGTTTCAGTGTATGTGCAACTAGTCTTTTTTATCTTCAATGTCAAGGGAGATATGTAAATGTGCTGTTGTACTGTGTACTTTACAGCGGATCAGTTAATTTTGACTGATTTCAAGTCCGGACAACATGGAACTGGTAGACTCATTTGATACCTACAGTGAAGATTCGTTATTGGTTTTTATGGTTCTTGTTTGTTATCGGTAAAAACGCAAACGTAAGGCCAGATCATGTTGAGTGGGAGACGAAGGGAATTTATTGTCCTCTGTGTTGTCGGAATAATTAACTGTTCGGCCTTAATACTAGTGCTACGGCTCTACGACGGCGATATCCCGTTGATTAGGAAGAGGGTGACGAACATCGTCGATAATTTAACGATCCGATCGGGATGCGGAAACGATACCAGCACCACGTGTTTCTCCGTCATCAATGCAAGTCACTCAGATACTCCTCGGGCTAGTAGAAATGAAACAACAGACTTGATAGTTCAACGAAACGCAACATTTCAAAACGTAAGAGGTGCGTTATCGGGATTTACGTCTCTGAAGGACCTTTATGACACCATTGATAGAGATTGGAGTTTCAACGCAACTGAAGCCGATAATTTGAGGTGAGTAAGAGGAAGAGACACCCCCCTCCCGGAGGGGACATCCCAACAAGTTTCATATCCTTGATATTTTCAAATATTCCCGTCAATTCTCGCCCCTCCAGACGTGTTTTTGAATTTAGCCTTAACAGTACCTTTCTTTATCAGTTTTTAAAAGCACCAAATAAACATTTTAAGATTATGTTTGAATTTTTCTCATATAATTGAATACAAAGTTTGACAAGTATAACTAGAAAAGCGTATATATCTCGAAGAACGTGTTGTCTCATCTAGTCAGTACTCACCAGAAATGTCTAGCGGGAAAGATCGGGTTTCTCGCGGATCAACTCTCTAATTGAACTAACAATGACAAAGTTGATGTGGGTGGAAAAGGAAAGGAACCATCAAAACTGTAGTGTCTGCTATGGATGTGTGTAGCAGTCTGAGCGTTTACCCGACGCACTCTAAGAATGAATCATTTACAGAGCTGTACATGCTGTATACAGGTGGGTATTTTGATGCTGTAATGGAAAATATAGATTATGTGTTGTCTGACACTTCAGATTTTCCAGGTGTGTTCAAGGTCTGTAATCCCTTGGATATTGCTCATATTGCTGATGTATCTCAATCCTGCATATCGTTTAAATATCTTACATGAAGGATAATACACCTAGGGGTCAGCATGGATGTCCATGGGGTCAGCGACTCAGCACGCAAATGCGATATTATAACAAGAAACACCAGACTCCGATTGTGAATGGATTTACTTACAAAACGGACACTATCCATGAAGAAAGATGGCGTTTATCGCCACGTGTCTACAATTCACTTAATTTTACTAAATACTGTGGTTTATGACTTTGTTTTGATCTACACTTTATGAGTGAGCAAGAGAACATGATTGAAACTAATTTGGGAGAATAGTAGACTGGAAGATCCGTCGTTCGGGTGCGCTCTCTACACTTTTCTCTATTGTAGGGGGCGTCCTAGAGCGACTGATCTTTCAGTCTAAGAGAAGAGGTTATTGTAGCAATGTTGATTTAATCACCAAATTTAAGCTCATCTATTTTTTGTGCAATTCACTTGTTTTTATGGGTAATTTGTAATATAGCAACAGCAACTTTCAGCCACAGGCCACCTAACACTTTTGATATAAAGATCCTATTCTCCCAAATTAGTTCCAATAGTGTCGTTGTATGATTATTTCAAAAGTAACATTGGTACTTATGATCACAAACACACACTGGTCTTTCCAAGTTTGAAAGAAATATAGCATGAAATGTTCTCAGTCAGAAAGAGGATATCCCCTACCCTCCTACCCTCAACTATCGCCAGGCAACCAGATGCAGACCGCTTTCTTGTCTCTATTTGCCAACTATTTACAAAATCGTCGACAACCGTGAAGAAACAGAGAGATGTATGTGAATGTGTGTGTGTGTGTGTGAGAGAGAGAGAGAGAGAGAGAGAGAGAGAGAGAGAGAGAGAGAGAGAGAGAGAGAGAGAGAGAGAGAGAGAGAGAGAGAGAGAAGAGAGAGAGAGAGAGGCCTACAGATACGGAGAGGACAGACACATAGACAGAAAGACAGATGCATAGACTTACTGACGTACGTCATATGACAACCCTCTAGTCATCCGTTTTTATTCTTTGCTCCCCAACGTCTAGGTCCGTCCTCGAGCGATACTGCAACATAAGCGGATTATTTCCAGTAACCCAGGAAAACGTACAACCAGACCAGGAATTACGATATACCGTAGATTTGAATGACACATTTGCAATAACAAGGAGGACACACCAGAGGTTCATTAAGGTACTTATCAAATTTGAGGACAAGGTCATGGCTAACTCTTTCAAAGGGAAGGTTGCACATAATAACATTCCGTGTTTGCACTTGACTTGATATGATTGGTTGAAGTGCATCACATATTATGTTAACTCACAATGTTCAAAGTGACTTTTCGAGATAGCCATGAGTATTCCTTTTAATTTTTGCCATTTATCTTGCAGAAAATACCATTCCAGCAGAAGTCTTTCAAGAAATGCAGTTTAGTTGGAAACAGCGGCATTCTCCTGGGTAGCAAATGTGGCAAGGCTATAGACAGTGCTGACTTGATTTTCAGGTAGTACAACAGCATTATTTTTTCATTATATATATATATATATATATATATATATATATATATATATATATATAAAACAGCATTATTTTTTCATTATACATACATACATACATATATATATATACATATATATATATATATATATATATATATATATATATATATATATATATATATATATATGTATATATATATATATATATATGTGGGGGGGGGGGGGTTGTGAAGTCTCCGACAACCAGCCAGAACAACGCATCGTACATCTTACTAACAGGGACGAGTGCGTTGGTAAAAAAAGTTAGCAGCACCAACTCTCTAACACTCTGTTTTTCACTTCAAATTTATTTGTTTGCATTTCGACGTTTCAAGGGCTCAATAGGGATAAAAATAGGATTTTATTAAGCACAAAGTCAAACGCTAAAACCAGCATAATTAGTTTCAGCAAGCTTACAATCCATTTGATCTTCGTGTGTTCAGTAATAGCAAGAACTATGAACTCTTCGTCCGTGCAAGAACCAAAAAGGGTAAAACAATGCTATTCATAACTATTTGTAACTCTCTAAAGGTTTATGGTTTACTGCAATGTAAGAACTTTATTGCCAAACGAAATAGTTGTTTTCTTATATAGCATTTAAAGAACATAATGTGAAAATTTAAGAAAATTTGACCAAGCCAGAGTGGAGTTAAATTCTTTTGAAAATCCGGGAGAAAAGAGAAGCTGGGAAATCGGGTGATTTGCATGCATTGGCATAAAGTAACATTTCTTTACCACGCAACTTACGACTGCATGAAAAGCTTAAAGGTGAACCAACCAACAGTTTAATCTTGGGTTAACAAATTACTTAAAATTGAATAATTCACCGTCAGATGTGACGACTCGCTTAACTCTGATCATAGCTTATTATATTTTGGGCTGAATGTTCAACGATCACCCAACACCAAGGTAAAAATCTCACAACGTCACTTTCGTACGATTAACACTGAGTGACTGATTCATATTATTTCATCCAAAATGATCGGTCACCCACGCAATACCAACCCAGAGGATTTGTATGTTTATTTCCATGATGTTCTTACCGATGATCTTGATACAGTCGCCCCTGTCAAAAGCAAATCGGTCTTAAATAAAGTGTGTGCACAATGGTTCTTTGAGGATCTACTGACTTTGAGAAGAGAGATTCGTCGACTGGAAATAAATTGGCGCAAATCACAGTTAGAAATCGATCGTCAAATGTTCGTATTAAAGCGCGCGGAATATTCACGCCGCTGTGATGCAGTAAAATCAGCCTATCATTGGACTAGAATTGAAGACATGTTAGATCTATCAGCGGCGTTCGACACAATTGATCATGAAATTATGCTTCAGAGACTACAATTTCGTTTCGGTATAACGGGCAAATTATTATCTTGGTTTCGTTCGTACCTCGTTGATTGCCAGCAATGCGTCAAGGTTGGATCTGCATCATCCCCATTTTCTCGCATGAAATACGGTGTTCCGCAAGGATCTGTTCTAGGCCCTCTCTTGTTTACACTCCACACTGCACCTCTGGAAGACATCTTCGTACACCATGGGATTGATTGCATGATATACGCGGACGATACGCAAATTTATGTCATCTGCAATAGACCTGACGATATTCGTAATAACATTGAACTCTGTGTCGATGACGTCCGCAGCGCTCAGGAAGAAATCTAACATGCTTGTACTGAATGACAACAAAACTGAAGTTATTCACTTCTCATCACGTATAAAATCTGATGTGACAAAGCTAGACAGTCTGAGAATTGGTCAATGCGACATTATCCCTTCAGTTTCAGTCAGAAATCTTGGCATTACTTTAAGTCGGGATGGTAGCATGTCTGACCATATCAATACGTTGTCAGAAATGGTTTCTTCTCTTTGCATAGAATAAGGCCAAAGTAAGTAAATTCTTTGTTTTGCGTCCACTCTAAATGGGAAAAGGTAAGCGTCTAAGCGGCTGAAAAACACACACAAGAAAATTAACACAATGTAATTTGATTGCAGCAAATAAAAAATTGTAACAAAATTTTAGTTCAGAAAAACTAAGCGGCCATGTCCTAAAATTTCCTATTCAAATACACTGTGTGTGTTTTTTATGAAAACCTTAAAAACCTAAGCGGGTTGGGACGCAAAACAAAGAATTTAATTACTTTGGCCTAAGTAAGATTCGTAAACTTCTTGGCAGATCTACAACTGAAAAACTAGTCCATGCATTTGTGACGTCCCACGTAGACTATTGTAACAGTATTTTGTTTGGTATCCCTAGAGGACAACTTGCTCGACTACAGTGTCTACAGAATACTGCGGCGAGGTTAGTTTCTTGTACGCGCAAATTCGATCACGTCACACCCGTACTCAAAGATTTACATTGGTTACCGGTAGAGGCCTGCCTAAGATTTAAAATTCTGTTGCTTACATTCAAAATTATCCATGGAAATGCACCTATTTATCTGAGAGATTTATTAGATTTATATGTACCAGCCAGAGACCTGCGATCGAGTGACAAATTATGTTTAACCCAGCTCCGTGGCAACTTTAACAAGACTTATGGACAGAGAGCGTTTTCAGTATGTGCACCCTTATTATGGAATGATTTGCCATTTGAAATTAAGACCGCAAGAAGTGTAGATAGTTTTAAGTGCTATTGAAAACCTACCTTTTTACTCAGTTTTATGTGTAATTTTGTTTTGATTTTCTTGTGTGGTTGTACTTTTTAAATTATATTATCCAGCCATGTACAATGTGCTGAGACGTATGTGTAGTGCATTTTAAACAATTTTTAATAATAATAATAATAATAATAATAATAATTTGAAAAAAGTGATTTTGAGCAAAATACGCTGTGTTGGGTGCTGCGCCCCCTTAATATTTTAGAGTATATGTTCAACATTTTCAGATATAATGCAGCGCCAGTCCGTGGATATTCCGAAGACGTTGGTTCCAAGACTAGTTTAGTGACATGCAATACATCTATTCTAAACAAACAGTAAGTTCTATAGTGATGAACTTTTATATTACACCCCTTCATGAATCAGCTATTTAATTTCTGGAATATTGGAGTTCTTAGATGACCATCGGATTAAAATCCGATGTCGAGATAGTCCACTCTTTTACCGTATCGTATAGCGGTCTTCGTTTCTGTAGCCCTCCATAGAGAGGGGAGAACCTTAGAAACAAAAATAACGTCAAGGACACTATGTGCTCACATTCGGTTTGAATTGGTCCATTCGAGAAATATTTAAACCAGGAAAAACAAGAATGAAAACAAGAATGACAAAAGCAAATAAGGTCTCCAACTTAGGTACTGGAGGTCATCTTTAGGAACATGCTATGCATATCAACTTCTATGGCAATGGGAGAAGCAAATCCTAAATACATAAGCAAATGTCAACAACAAAAAACAGAGAAGGCTTGATAAAAAGAAAAGGTGGGAGTGGGCAAAAATGCACAAGGGAACTGGTAAAAAAAGTAATGCTACATCATCAATCTTCTAGACCCTACCCCCTCCTGAATATCAAATGTTCCACCCCTTGGTATTACATAAGACCAAATGACAGGAAGTACATTTACAACCTTGGAGATTTTTTAATTAATGCCATGAGTGTAACTGTTATCATTCTAATGTAAAGAGCACTTAAGGTAGTTACAGATAGTGAAATGCCTTCCACGTGGGCGGTGATTACAACATCTGGAATTATCCTGGATCCAAATTTCTCATCAGTTCTTGTATGCCTTACATAGAAAAGTTGCAAAAATTGGTCCAAAATGAAAAAAAATCACCTCAGCTTTGTTTTCTGGATCAAATTTTCCTACAAATTGATACCAAATATGACAAAATTATGTTCACAGCCTTCAAAATTGTCTCACAACATATCCTGGGTTGGTGTAGGTCATTTAAGGTCACAAACTGAGAAAATTACCTAAAATATACAAATTTTTGGGTTTCCCAACACTTTGAGCAGAAAATTTATCTAATAACAAATTTCGGGACTTTATACCTAATTACAAAGCTATCAAACAAGGGACTTAATACCAAATTACAAAGCTATCAAACAAGTAATTTTGAGATAAAGTTTTCTTGACCAAAAATGACAATATTGTCTTAAAAATACAAATTTTTATATTTCAGGACAATTTCCAGATATCTAACTATTGTCATCTCTGTACGTCTGTGTACAAAATATGAAAGCTGTCTGTCCAAGGGTTTTAAAAAGGAAATACTGTTTAAGATTTTCTGACCAAAAATGACAAAATTGCTCAAAAATAGTAATTTTCCCAATTTTGTCATAATTTCAACAAATTAGAAGAGTAACACCCTTGCAAAGAGACAACCAAAATTTGAGAGCGATTGGGTTGGCGGTTTCAGAGAAGAATTTTTACTGAAAATGAGAAAAATCACAAAAAAATTCAGCAAAATACAAAATTAAGGATATCTTCACAATATTCATAAAACTGTATAAGGTTCACCTAAGGTACTTGCACACAAATTTTCAAAGCAATCAAAAAAGCGGTTCTTGAGTTATTTATTCTTAACCATTTTCACATTTTGTAAGCTCATTTGCATAATTTTGGCAATGCAGACTTCATTTGAACAAAATCCCATCTATAGCCCAGGATGCATCCACACACCAAATACCAAGCTGAAACGTGCAGCGGTTTGTGTGTTTTTGATGTTGACGGACATACTGTACGTACATACATACATACATACATACATACACACATACATACAGACGCCATCGACTTCAGCCTATACGATAAACTCACATTGGTATAACCAAATGTGAGCTAAAAAAGCATCATCCGATAGCGCTAAAGACTGCCCCGTCCCTACATCGGATTTTAATCACATTGAGATGCTGAGTGATAGGTGACATGACACGACGCACAGCAGATCCGTTCTCTAGAGGGCGCCCCACATAGGGCTTGAACCTATGCTGTACTTTCCCTATTTATGATTCTGACATCTACTTTGCAAAACTAATGGATGTCACCCATAGGTGATGGTTGACGATATAAATCAAAGGTCAGCGATGTCACTAAGCGATTACTGCCTTACATACCCAACGAATGCTAGCTGAACACTAGCTTGACAGCAAGACTGCGGCATTCCATTCCTTCGCCAACGAGCTTATCAAATACGTCCTGGAGAAGATGGGGAAATCCGGCCATGGAACTCAACAGTTTTCCTTACTGATGAAATCATATCCAAAATGCTTATTGCCATCATAAAGCCCGTTTTTTGTATTTGTCTGTCCGCAGTTGAAAAGTGTTGGCTTATTAAAATTAATTGAAACAAATTGCGTTGATCTGGAAAGGCAAAGGGATGGATGTAGGCCCCGCCGACCGATCTTACAGACTTTTAAGTTTGATGTTACGTGTTGTGTGATGTCCTTTAAAAATGCAGGCAGGCCTTGACCGTATCAGACAAGGGAACAGAGTAAAATATGTCCATAGCGTTCGTCATGCATTATGCAGGGTGTTTATTTCTATTCGGTGATTTTTTTTATTAAAACTGTGACGTTTCCAATGTAATCTCAAATTTTGATTATTTACTCCAGTGGACTCGCGTTGCAGTCTAACATGAGGGTCGTTCGATATCATTAATGGCAAGTCAATATAAAGATAGTCGGTTCAAATTGAAAGTAGACGGAGATGATTTTGCAATCAGTTGAAAAGGGAAATTGCATCCAAGAATCTGAACAAAAACATGGATTTTTAAAAAAGTCGTGTTGTTTTTCTCTCTCCATCACAGATTTGGCAGGTTGAACGAACAAGGAGCTGAACGCTTCAAGAAATATATGACCGAGGAGTATAAAAACGCCCACATCTTAGTACCAGCTTTTACGAAAACGAGATGCACAGAGCCTGCATTCAAAGCACAGGACATTCTGGAGCCAACCAAGCTCCAAGTAAATTTTATACATCCATATTTTCAGACGCTAGTCAGGAGGTTTTGGATAAATCAGAAAAATCTTGGAGCCGTGATGACATCAACAGGTAAGGATTGTGTTCCAAATTTATGAAAATATCACAATTGGTGTAAGTAGTGTCATCGATACGGAGTCGTTTTGCACTTCAGAAATTCTTGCATTTAAACAGTTAAGAACGAATGAGACTAACCTGGTCACTTTATTCTCTCTCTCTCTCTCTCTCTCTCTCTCTCTCTCTCTCTCTCTCTCTCTCTCTCTCTCTCTCTCTCTCTCTCTCTCTCTCAGGATTGAATGTATTTACAGCCGCCATGAGTTTCTGTGAAGAGGTGCATCTCTATGGATACTGGCCTTTTGCAGAAGATCAAGATGGAAATCCGGTCTACTTCCATTATTTTAACAAGGATACAACAATGTTATCACGCTCCAAGTTGCAGGCAGTCCACCATGATATGCCAGCCGAGTTCAAAATGTACATTGAATTGCAAAACAAAGGTGCCATAAAGCTGCATGTTGGACATTGTGACGTTTAGTATGCTAGACTGTGTGCCGTATAGTGAGCCGTTCATAAGTTTATTAAAGTTGCCTGATTTTCCGAAATTTTGTCAAATTTTGTCATCTGTTCTACCTCTATGACTACTGCGTACATGGATGGATATATGTATGTAGGAGCGATTATTAATCCCCCCATATCAATGATGCTATTCATATAACGTAAAAATAATAATGATAAAAGCGCATATGGCTCATCTTTGTAAATGCTTTTGACATACAGATACTTTATATTTCTACTCGCTACGCTTGTACGATTTTCTCGACACGTCACGACTAATCATTCCATGGTTAGTTAACCTTGAGTTGGCAAGCGGTCAAATGCCCTTGCTGCTCTCCGTTTAGTCAGCTCAAGGCGTATTCGTAGAAAGAAACCTTTGCTGTAATTTAATCTTAGGCATTTGACTTCAACCTGGCGCGATGACCTTCTATGTCAATACATTTTTTTATGTGTACTCTTACATCGTTTGCATTCAGAATCGATCCGACTGTATTAAAACAGTTTTCCGACAACTCTTAAATCAAACAGACTTTGTTTTGGTCTCCAAAGGCTTTCATTGTCTTGCAGACCCAAGGATCGTGTTACGAATTGGTACTAATGTGCGGTCAACAAAATTTGTTAACCGTCCGCCACACAATCGACGTATTATCTGAACTTGCCATAAAGTCACAACAATTACAGTGGCAAATAGTTTCCTGTGAATGTGAGGGCGTGAAATGCCGCTGTAGCCTGACAATGCGAAACGGGCTGACTTAATTAAACACCAGAGGGCGAGCTCGAGGAGGATCGGTTGTTAGATGCAGTGATTTACACTGTGACGATGTCAACTCACGTGCAACAGGTGGTTTGCGGTTCTTTGGCATTTGCGCAGAGCCGCTGACACGCCACCCACTTCGCTTTCTTCTGAGCCGAATGGTAGATGTACACAAGGTAACCTTGCAGCGAAACTGCCCAAGATTGACTTGCGTTTCGGATAACCAAGGTTTTCTTTTTGTTCATAATATTTACCAACGACAACGTGGGGTGAATATTGACGACACAAACATAGAGCGGCGCTCTTTAAAAGTGAAGGCCATTCAACGAACAATAATTCTAACTCGACGAGGCAAGTAAACGCCAATTCAAGAGTGTCCTACTAGTGCACGCTTTGTAAGTAATGGTTTTATTGCATTACGGAGCTAATTCTATTACCTATAATTACTTGTCTACATCGTGAAAAGCAATACTAATCACTTTGAAACACCGCTGATTAATCCTGAATCCATAGAGAACAGCGATTTTGCCATGCTTACAACTTTATCGTCAATATTCAGACACTACTGAATCGAGAAACAGCAAGTTCAAAGACAACGTGAAACCTCCCTCGTATGTTTCGCTGATCAGACTCTTGTTCACCATTACTGTAACAGTTTCTGACAATTCAAAAAAGTTGATATTGTTCATATCGTGGCAGCTAAACTATAAATGATTCGATCACAAGATTTTGTGTAAGGAGCGCTGAGTGTAAAATGTCGCCAGCGTTTGATGTTGACTCAAAACAAGTGACCGCTAACTCAGTAACTACAATATGTACGAATTCTCTTTTTCATTGATATTATCGTCCTTATGGGCTACTACTGAAAGTCCTATCAATAACCCCTGAAATCATAAAATCACGGCTGAATGTGTCTGTAAACCGTTCAAATACTCTGACAAACTGATTCTATCTTGTCTGTCTTGCTGGTGTAGTTGTCTGTGGCGCGGCGTCGGTTAGAGTCGCGGTACATACACGGTGTTGTCACCGTTCTAATAGGAAGAAAACAGAAATTCGATATGTCAGCCCGCACCACTAACCATGTAACCGTGTCACAGAACTCAAAGTGCGAAGTTGTCGCCTCTGTTTGTCTCATCTTATCAGTTAGATCACTGGCCAGCTTCCCACATCACGCTCCGATGATACCTTGTAGTCGATAATGCAATCATTCACGCGTATTTAGCCAAGTATTGTTCAAACTCTTTGGAAAAATAGCAAGCATTTAAAATAAAATCGCTTGGACTCGGTTAGATTGCAGGTTGCCCACGGCAAACTGTACCTTAACTTAAGTGACACTGTTGCAAAGAACTCGACCATTTTACCGTAACGATGTTGCGCGTTTCCAACCATTGTGACGCTCCCGGCATCGAACGCCGTAACAGTTACTCAGACAAAAAACAAAGGAACAGATATTTGTTTAAGTTGTTTTATATAGGTGCTGTGTCAGATTTTACGTTGACGAAAAGAGGAGCAGTTAGACATTGAAATCGCAGCATAATAGACCTCAACTTATTAAAAAGAATTCCTCAAGGAGTTTGAAAGTGTGGGCCTGAACTCTCAGAAAGTTTTGATTGACATACGCGCACTCACCCCTACGAAGGTACGAGAGCTAAGTTACAGAAGAAGGGGATTCGCACGTTACTATGAATCTTGTTTAAGGGGTGACGGACCATTAAAGTAAGACATGTCTGTTCAAGTCAGGGCGACTGTCAATCATTCATTCCTTGTTGCAGGGAAAAGTATACAACAATCTACTGAACCACAAAATTAATGAACACGACAATATTGCCATGGTGAGCACCGTGCCATCACTGCTTGCGAAATGCTTTCGTTTCCATTGAATGTCACGTGGGGGGGGGGGGTAAAAATACAACATAGATCTGTATCAGTTTAAGTCTTGTTGACACAAGTGGTACTTCACTACACAATTCGCGCTCAGAACAGAAACAAAAGACTCCCAAACTGTAAACAATAGAGTGTACATCTGTATGATGAACGCGAAAGTGTTTTCCACAATCCACTGGACGAAGCACGCTGTTCATGATTTGATCCGTGACTCGGAGCACGCAGCAAACAATAGCTCTATTTTGTCTCTAAGCACTGCTTCCCTGCATTAAGCCGCGAAACAGAGAATCTATGTTCCAAGTTAAACATGGAGTAATCGGAGAGACCACTACTTAATTTTCGGTTCCGCGCTTCTCAGAATACAATTTCTCGCCTTCTCCTTTGCGGCTAGACCTCACAGCTCGTACGTTGTGTACAAATATGACGTCATCATCGATTATATAGTTTATTGTTTCCCCTTTTTACAAATGATAGGCTGTTGTATGGGTCTTGACCACTTTTTAGATCAATCATGACTTTGTTTTCCATTCAAATAATAGTGAAATATAACGAAAATTAATTTCATTTTCGCGTGCATCACACTGTCTCGGTTTTTGACAGGTAGAAGACAATAAAGGTGATGTCAAACATGGTATACAATTTTTTCACACATCAAAAGTACAGTAAGTTCGTAAATCTGTTGATTCAAAGTAAATCGTTCGAGATGGATGTAATATATACACCCTTTTTATGTAGTTCTGCGCTCTACTTCCAGAAGATGTCTGCAAAATGTTTCTTGATACCACGTATCCTGATTCTGGTCCCAATCATAGCCTTCATCAACGGCAACCCAACGTCAAGTTCACAGCTGGACCAGAACGCAAGTTCTGGTAGTAACGACAGGCTTGACGTGAGACTCCTCATGCTCCAACTGACGGAGCTGGTAAGCCGTGACAATGAACTCACCTCTAAGGTCGCTGATCTGATCTCCAGCACTGCTAGACTCGAGGAGAAAGTTGCAGGCCTGGAACGAGACAGGCTGAGGATCGATGAACGAATGAAAAATCACGACCGACAAGTGACAGTATTGACACGAAACACCCAGCGACAGGTTAAAGAATCTAAACGGGAGGTGTCTTCTGTCAAATCGAGAAACAAAATATTACAGAGATTAGTCAAGGAACAGAAAAATGATATAAGCTATTTGAAAGAAGAGAATATGGACCTCAAAGAGCAACTTAAGGAATCTGGACAGCTGGTGGAGAGATACCGCTTGTTGGGGGAAAAGGTTGTGGACCATGAAGACAAAGGAGTCCATGGTGGATTTTATGACGTAATCCGAAAATCAGGTAAGAGTAATGGGCGACCGTCTACATTTGGTCACAAACCTTACATGTGAGTCCAAATTTCATGACAGTGACATTGATGAAACCCCGGCTATGTCATGTCACGGGTACCTTGGTATCGGTGACCCTTTCCTGAAAATATAATTAAGAAACGCAATTGTCTTGATCTTACCGAAATCGATACCCATCTCGACAAAATCCTAGAGGCAATAAGAACGGATATCAGTTTTCATTTCGAAATCTAGGAATGTTGTGCCAAACA
Organism: Ptychodera flava; assembly: GCF_041260155.1. NCBI lineage: Eukaryota > Metazoa > Hemichordata > Enteropneusta > Ptychoderidae > Ptychodera > Ptychodera flava. The sequence goes on along the minus strand of NC_091944.1, from coordinate 12,588,410 downwards.
AAGCAGACGTATTTAGACGTATTTCGTTGACCTTTATCATGCACGCACTTCTTGATTGCGTTGACCTACAGATCACAGGCGTACGGAATGTTTCCTAGATCGTCTTCGGATGGGAAGTGACTGACACTGTACTGTGAGGCCGAAGGCCGAACCTCGGTACTGTATAAGAATACAGTCTTATACAGTACCGAGGTTCGGCCTTCGGCCTCACAGTACAGTGTCAGTCACTTCCCATCCGAAGACGATCTAGGAAACATTCCGTACGCCTGTGCCACAGATGATGAAGGAAACACGCTCTAATGAGCCATGTAGACCAACTCCACGTTGAACTGTTTTCATAGCATTCCAACTTGAAGGACGCCTCATGTGTTAAGCATTCATATAACGCCCTCAACGATAAACTGAAGTAACTTGAGAGTCAACATGATCGTTTATTGTTCCCTGTGTCGCCAACTTGTACTTCATGGTCAAACTCAGTCTCTATTTTGATGTAGTTTTTCTATTTGTCTAAATCAAGCTAATTTTGACAAACAGATTCTGAAATCTCTGCCTTCTCCGTCGCGAGGGAATTCGACCAGAGTGGAAATTCATCCCATTTCGTTGTGATCACCTACGACAAGGTAGATATCAACACTGGCGAAATGAATCCAGAGACAGGAGTGTTCACTTGTCGAATCCCAGGACTCTACCAGTTCTTCTTCTCTGTCTGCGTAACCGCAGGAGGGCGTGCTTTCGTTAGACTTGTCAGGAACGAAACGTGGGAGACGGGCTTGTATTCGGAACTCGGCGAACTTGTTCAGAGCCAGGGCATCCTAATGGCTCTCACTTCGAACGATACCGTTCACCTTGAGCTGGGAATGAACGATGCATTTGGAGTTTGTGGCAACAGATTCACCGTGTTCCATGGACATTTGCTGTACAGAGCATGAACTGCAAATTTTCATCGAAGTTTAAGAAATTCCCGGGTATTTTAATTTTAACGTCTTATGTTCTGGTTGGTAATGAAGAGCAATTTTACATCCATTTGTGCACATAAAATTTTCTGATATCATATTTTAAATGTTTAAACGTATAACCCATCTTCAACAAATTGGGAAGTATTCATTTTTTCATTTCTGAATTCAAGTGCGCAGTATACTTGAAGTGCAAAGTAAACCAGTTCGTCTGTGCTTATGTACGAAATTGCATTTCATTTTAACTTGAAGAACTGCCGTCTTCCGTGAGATTTACTGGTATGGTTTCAGATGTGTGCTTTCAATTCTGCCACGTGACCTTGTTCCGTTTCTTGGACGCGCGCGAAAGATCACAATTAATTCTCCCGACCAATATCCAACACCTTTCTGATAATCGGCAGTTTTACATCAAAACTTACAGGAAATCGAAAGAACTGCCACACATGTGAATTAATGTACAAATTATTGTTCAGGTCAAAAAACTTTACGCACATTTGCCGATTCATCCATACTTATTAAAATATGACAGTAGAGATACAGCTGAAGTAGCCACCGTGATTGACGTCACTGAAGTGGATGAAAATATGCAAATGTGCTACATCACTCTTCTGAGAGGCAACTATTTCAAGAATTACAGATAAGACCATACTAGTAGCTTCCTTCTTTCAGTTTATTATTATTTTGTAAAATATGAGATATCAATGACTTGAGTTTAATACAGTATGGTGGCGCTAATTGTAATAATGTGTATGATGTTCTTTTTGTTTTTCTCTCTGAAGGAGAGTCAAGGAAAAATGTACTTCTCTCATGAGGCAAGTGACGTCAATATTATCAAAGGTTGAAGTTATTGTTTATTAAGGTAGTATGCGCCACGAAATTGAAAGACTTAAACTTTTGCTCAAACTTTCCTCAATGAAACTTTCAACCATTCTCTGACCAAATCAACAATAAAAGTCAGGGGTCACTGTGCAAAGTTTGGAGCTAGCCATACAAATTATTCGAAATTTTGCCATATTTGAAATTCAAAATGGCCGCCATCCATGTGTTAACTCTATGGAGTAAAAATAAAATTTTGGATTTTCGAAAAAAACTTTGAGGGTGAAAGTTTTTCTTTCTCCAAGAGCTTTAAAATGAGCCTCAACAAGTGGTAGATCAGAAAAGAAGTGTAGAAATTTGACAGTCCGAATATCTGTCCCCAAGGCGCGTTTTACCTTAAGCGAGTTGTTGCCACGCACATTTTCTGTGCGATGCTGTCAGCTGCTGTTATATAGGAGATTTATTGTTCGAATTGGATTCGTGAGGAAGGGAATATTTTCTCTAATTTGATTGTCAACGTTTGTTGTACTCTCCGAAATAATACAGTACCAAAATTTTTCAAATATGTAGATACATCTTCGAGTTTTTACACTCTTGCCGTTTCGATTAATTTGAACGTTAGTAGATCATACTTTAGATTGGAAGATCCGTCGCTCGAGGGCGCTCTCTACTCTCCGGGAGCGTAGGGAGCGTCCTCGAGCGACGGATCTTTCAGTCTAACCGTACGTGTGCATGCTTTTCATGACGTAATCCATGTTGAAACATAACCTTGCTTAAAGGCCAGGGATTTGATCCCCAGGATCAAGTCTCTTCTAGTCTGAGGATTACGGAGGTGTCATATTTTGTTTTCCATTGAAATTGTAATCTAGTCAGTAAATTTCCTGGCAAGACAATCCGACGCCTGACAAAGGCCTTTAAGCTTGCACGATTTAAATTGTCAAAAGAACATGTTTGTACACCTAATATACTGTTATACCAGTGTACTCATTTGAATCACATTTTTGCTGACCTTTGTTTGCGATTGATTTTCAATTCTTTGAAAATGTTCTTCTGTCTAATATCCCCGGGGATATGCATCTGGAAAAAGCCTCGGACACGACAAAAAGACAAGCAGTTATCGGTTCCCGGCCAATTCTTTAACTTGGTCAAGTCCATGTAGCCGCCGAAGAGTTCATACATTGAGAGAAATATTGAAATACTATGTTGTTTGCTTGTCGTCTGTTAAGTTGGGACACAGAAGATAGTCATCATCAGTGAATTGTAATTACAATGCTGTCTCGTTTGCTTACGATCACGCGTGCGACCGTAAATTTATGAGAGGTACGGTGAGTCTGGGGGTTTTGGGTCATATGTCATTTCATAGCTCCAAACTTTTCACCATAATGCTTTTCATCGAACGCAAATCGAAAGTTTCCATGGATGGCACTCTGGTCTAGGGATACAGTTTGATGTATTCTTCAGTAGTTAACCATAATACATTGTAATGGTTAGTCGTCGACATTTCTTCTCACTGAAGAGCTTTAGTGTTGTGCCGGTCAGTTTAAACGTATAAATTTTAAGGCTTTTAAGGGCGAGAACGGTGACTTCAAATACCAATGTTGTGACAGCATCGCCCCTGGATGGACCAATGATGATGGATACATCATACCTGTAAATTTCATTCACCGAGGGAATAATAGTCATGCAAATTGCATTGTCTGTTTTCTGCCGCCTTGAGGCGCCTCTGACGTCAACAGAACATGTATATACTGTTGCACCTGTCCTCTTTTGCATGAATAAATTACATTTTCATACAGACACAATAAGTAGGTCATTCTCCGGATCGAGTGTTAGATCACGCTCAGGTCAACTGGTGTAGGTTTCTTCCTTTAAGTCCATAGTGTATAAGTTAATGTAATAAAACGGTGTAAAGCGTGTTACTAGTAGTTGAAATTGGCAACCTCAGACATGGTAGTACAGTCTGAATGCTGGGGGTGTTATTTGAACAGCGCCCTCAGAAAAATAGCCTCGTTTTCATTTCAAAACAAAGGTCGCAGTAGTACGCAGGGGTCACACAAGCATGGGTCGCCTAAACATGCCTACATTCACGCTATACCGCGGACCTGAGTGAATGTTATAGGTAATATGTGTTTTTTAGGAATTTGTTTCTGATATAAACAGTTTGTCATGTAAAAATAAACCTACCTTCAAAAGATTGTCGATGTGTATACTGAGTAGTTTCTGTTGCATAACACGATTTGGGTCTGTCTATGAAGGAGAAACGGGGCTAGTAAATGGTCTTCCGGGTCTTGAACACCGATCAAATTTCAGCAGTGTCTTTTTCAGTAACAATTGATTGTGTATACCAATTTTTAACTTCACAGAGCTATTTTACTGGAAATGGTACACTTTTCAATAGACCCTTGGCGAAACTTCGTCTAAAAATTTCACCTATGAATGCCGTTTTCTAGTACTTGTTACAGTGGGCATTATACATTCACCACAGACTAGATGGCCTCTACAAACGAGAATAATTTTATGTTAACTACAACTACAGTTCTTTAGTATATTTTTTTCTCAGAATTTTAGAATTTATAAATTGTTTTATGTATCTTGAAGTCTGTTTCTATATATAGGAAAATGAGAGCAACTTTACACATCGTTTTCTACCTTTGATAGTGATGCGGTATATTGATTCGATCAATGTGGTTTAATGATATGGAGAAACTGCGAGACACCGGTGAATCGATAGTGCTTTGACCCTGGTCATGTGATCTGGGTCCCCGGGAAAGAACCGGTTATGTGTTGGAGCTATTTATCCCACATGTTAATTTGATAGTAGCGATTGTTCATCAACTAGAGATGCTAGTATGGATATGTTGTGGTCTGAACTTTGAGTGGTTTGTTGGTCAGACCGTTCGTGTTTATTTTATCCTCGTGCTTGATTTGTGCCTGAACGAGGATGTCTCTTAAGTTTTTATTCCTTTTGTATGCTATGATAGGTTTTTCTGGAAAAACTTTGACCAGTGTTTGATCGGCTTCTATTATTTTCCAATTTTTTGTTAGACATTGTTTGATTTGCCTGGTTTTGATGAATGGACTGAAGGTCGTTGTGTAAACCAGTTTTGTTCTTATGTCATATTCCTCTTATCTTTATCGGTGAGGTATCGTTGATGGTTGGTGAGATTAACATCTTTCTTTATACGAGATATATCTTTTTTTTCTATAATCTTGTTGTTGAAGTTTGCGTGTGAGAAAGTTGACCTTTTCAATAAAGTCCATGTCGTTGTTGCAGGTGCAAGCATATCGGAGAAGTTCACCTTTAATGAAGTCTTTGAAAGTGCCGCTCGGGTGACACGAATTTCTCAATAAATATTGGAACATGTCGGTTGGTTTTGTGTTGGTTAAATTAAAAAGAAAATTAATAAGTTCTGAATTCAATATACTGCAAAGACAACAGCTTTATTCTAAATAAACCTGAAGTTTGATCAATACTTAAGCCTCAGAGACTTGACTGCAACAAACTGAGACAAATCAGACACGAAAATTACGTCAAAAAAGTTAAAAGTGAACAACCATGAGGTCACATGCACAAGTTTTTCTACGGGAAGCCCCAGCTGGAAGCTTCGAAGCCATCCTCGGACTGTGATGACCCTGAAAAAAAAAAAAGAGGAAAATAATTAAAAACAACTGTGACACGAATTTTACGTATTACAACCTAAAAGTGTCACTTGATGATAGTTTCTCCCAAAAAAGTAACATTTGACCTAAAAATACGCACATTTTTGGGATTTATTTCACTATGAGAGCGTATGCGAGTACACAGTGTACGTGTAAACGTACAGTACACTAATGTTGATTTGGCGCCATATTGGATTTTAGCGGCAAAACACAGCGGCGAATTTTGCCGCCCAACATCAAATTCCTGGCATGAACAGACAAAATTCTGCGGTAAAAAGCTAATTTATAGTATAATTCCACGAACTATGCTTGATTTTGGGCCTTAATTTCATGCTACCGTAGTTGGTACAGCAACACAAGTCCGCGCTCGACATATAACATCGTACTATGAAAAATCGCAAAATTCACTTTAATTTTTCAAACAGAGCCCCGAAAAGTCACTTACCTTCTCAGAAAATCCAATTGAAGAGATGAAGTTGGTCTCCAATGATAATTATCGGCGTAAAAATGAGGATTTGGGAGCGACTGAAAAACTGTGATAGCCAGCCAACGGTCACAGTGTAGACTGAGTTGCTGAGTGCCGTTCGAAAGGAAATGGTATTTGCATATGCAAATTGCACCCCTAGCGTTCAGACTGAGTATAATGAGCGCGTCTTTCTGCAAGCGCTCGACGGTTTGCTTATCAGAAAAGGACAATGCGTCATACCACTTTGGATAGAGGGACTGTGGTCATACCAATTAAAGATAATTGAAATGTCCCGACTTCATTATTACCAAACAACTTAGTCTCGTACATTTGGTGAACAGTCTCCTCCCGTCAGCCCTGAAGCCATTCTCCGTTCTTGTCTTCGAAGCAGCAGCTCTCGAACGCCGAACACTGAGATCACACAGGCTACCACGGCAACGATGCTTTTGTTGTAGATCCCAGCACCGAACAGCGATGGGAACGCAAAACAGAGAAAGAGGGTAAGAACCGGAAAGGAGATGTATAAAAACGTGAGTTTCCTGGTCGTAGACCATTTGTCCTCCATGGTCGCCGTATACCGAAGTTTTCGAGCCGCCAATAGCGAGTTCCAAAAGATCGCGTGTACGCCCACCGTTTAAGGAGTCAAAATGTTAATATGTTCAAAGTTCAAATGTTAATATGTCAACCTCTTGCCATAGGGTTTACGTACATCGATCTATCAGCTATGCGCGTTTTCAAATTACAAATTAGTCGAGACACTTGCCTTGATGCTGTTAATGGCGAGTACAGTCTACCTTTCAACACGCTACACAGAAAACGAATGCAGTCGATAGAATGACATAACGATTTGGTTGATTGCCAGAGGGGAAATGTCTCGATATAATTTAGAAATTGAAATATTAATTATGGATAACGTGTAAATTATTTAAGTGGTGGACACAATGGGAGAACGGTGTATGTCACAGAGTTCATGTGTAATTTATGATCACATGAGTTGAATATATGCATAGGAAAATACAATTAAAGCATTATGGGATTGTCTTGCGTTTTAAACATGTCTGACTATTAAGATAATGCATCGATAGTGGCGTGTAACTAGTTGGCCATCAAAATACATATTTTAGTTATAATTGAAAAAGTGGACAAATTAGGTACAGTCCTGATTAACAAGCAATGCAAAGTCTCCTCTTTATTCTCTATATTTACTGGGGATAACGCAAAACAGAAAAACCGAGCAAATAAACATTTGATGCCGCTGTGCGACAAAGCTCACACATATTTAATACAAACAAGGTCAAAGTTCATGATATATTTATCATGGATAGAAACGGAAAAATTGGCCTACAAATGGCAGTAAATATATCTATCCTTGTCGAAGATATCAGAGGAATTTGACAACAGCAGCATCCGTCTGGTTGTCAGTGTGTCCTAACCGGTTAAATCCCATTACACCGGAAACGTCATCCATTTAAAACAAAATTGTGGATTTTGATTGGGCTATGAAATCGTGGCAATCGGAAGGTTTATTCCGCCATCTTCGGCCCGTGTATGACAAATTGACAAGTTTGCAAGTCATATGAGTATCATCCATTGTGTTCGAGCACAAACCCGAACGGGTGTGCGCGCGCTGGGATCTCTCTCTCTCTCTCTCTCTCTCTCTCTCTCTCTCTCTCTCTCTCTCTCTCTGCTTGTGCATGATGTTTACGTGATCAGTGTGTTTTATACGGTTTGGGGTGGTTCTTTCTGCCAAATTGTATTGCTTCAATTTCGCGACAGTCTGCAAAAGGTTATTCCTTCGAAGTCCGACCATGCACAGTACATAGACATTACTTGCACAATAGTCACGTGACAGGCGTTTTGCTGTACCTTCTAAAGATGGTCCTCTCCTTTATCGTATACACGCTGCAAATTTCTGGTTGAAATTTATGTATTGACAAGCCTTAGGCAATACCCTTGTCCGTGTCTGCGATTTTTTCTCCGAGTCTCCATTCAAATTATATGGCTCGACAATTACAATTCCTTGAAAGGCACCTTAGACTAACACTTTCAATAGCGCATAACAAAAAAAAAAATAAAAAAAACAAAGGCATATAAAGGAAATCCCATACACTGATTTGAAGGATATTACCAAGGCTTGTCAATGCACAAATTTCAATCGGAAATCCTGCAGCATGGTCGCTAAAGGGAGGGAAAATCCGATGTTTGGAAGGTTCAGCAAAACGCTTGTCACGTGACTATTATGAAAAAATTACGGTGTACTGTGCACGGCCGAATTAACCAATATCAGGGCTTTCAGAAAATATATAATTTATTGGGGTTTGGGACTTCTATAACTGAGAAACAACTAAAAATCTGAAAGTGTATATTTGGTGTGTCGCTAGGCATACCAATATACATGCTGTGAGTTACCAAATTTGATCGGACATATCACAATGACTATTTTAAAGATATGTTTCACAAAGTCAATTAATTCCTGAATTGTATGTTACAGTATTGTACTTTATTGTGATTCAAACAAATACAAGTTTACAACAGCAAGGTTACAGACGATGTGTCGGAGCCAAGAATTTGTATTTTGTAGGTAGATATATGTAGGTAGATGACGATAACAAGTTTAGATGCTCGCTTTGTTATATAGCAAGAGTTTTGTTTTCGAGATGTATGGTCCAAACTATATACGATCGATAAAATCAAGTTCACAATCAAAGAATTCTTCTCATGTACGGAGAGCGATTGACAGACTCTGAAAAAATAAAAAATATACATGACATTCAATAATTCAACGAAAGGGACATGCCTTTATGGGAGCCTTCGGCCGAAATGTCAAATTTGCGTTTATTCAGTAATAGCCTACAACATTACATATTATTAAAAATAGCCGTCGTACACTATAACATTTAAAAATCTAGCTTAGGTTCAATTCAAAGGTCAAAGAAAGAGGTCAAGAAGTATAGTATAATACAAGTTTGGGATTGATATGGGGATACGGATCTTGACGTTGTTAGAACTTTGAACCTGCGTAGTAGACAATGACGACACGGCACAGAACACAGAAATTCAGCTTGCAGGGTAATTTTTTTTGTCCTCTGTAAGGGCTGTAACGTGATGGTAAAACTCGACATGAAAACAGATATTTCCATGTAAAGGCAGGTGAGATAGAAGACAGGGCTGTTCGCTTATGAACTTATAGATTTAAATGCTTCATTTTCTCAAAAGTCCATTCTTGAGATTTACAATTGAAATTATATCACAAAGTGACATTGATTCGATAACTATCTATTAGATATTGACTTTTCATGAATAGTGGATATTGTGTAAAATAATGGGTCAATATATAATGATATATTAAATTTACTGGTATGATATTTTTTATCAATTACATCTGAAACAGAGATTTTCTTTTCGAAAACTTAATTTTATAATAAATTGTCATATGACCGTGACTGTAAAAGAAAATAGCTCAAATAATCAATGAATATTCATTAAGTTGTATTATTGATCAAGAGTAATCAAACAGGGAGACACAAGGCGATTTTTCGGTGTTAGAGAGACAAAGCGTGGCGAAGAGAGGGAAAGAGATACAGACACAAACACAGTAGACTGAAAGATCCGTCGCTAGAGGGCGCGCGCTCACTGCGTTCCCCGGGGATGGTAGAGAGCGTCTTTGAGCGACGGATCTCTCAGTACACAAACACAGGGAGTTGGCCAAAGTGTGGCTTACCATGGCGTTTAAGCTTTTCTGTTGTAAAGCAGAATGTTTGGTGTGCCGTATTCTGGTTTCGAGTCAGACACGACGTCTACGGTAGCATCAGTTTTGATTTTGTCCCAAACATCCACTGGCTCCATGTTCGGCTCGTTACCAAGGATGACTGCTGCAACTCCTGTTACGAAATATTAAAAAGAAAATTGCCATCATTTATAGTTTTAAATTAAAATTCAGAACTTTGAGTGAAAACCGAGTGGTTTTGGCTGTGATGTCTTGCAAGATGACTGAGTGCCGCACGTTGTGGGTCCGAATCCCATCGAAAATTTATTGAAATCATAAATGGCGAACGAAGAGAGAAAAAAATTTAATAATCTCACATAATCGACCTTTTGCAAAACGATACATATATAGAGAGCAATTTTACTGTAAGCTTCTTAATCGAGTTCACTCGTCAAATTGGAAAGACATCTTCGAATAGAAGTTGAAAGCAAATCACATCAAGTAATACCAATAGTATTTTGACACGTGAAACATTGTGCGTACACTCAGAACAAGCTATAACCAACCTGCTGTGTGTGGGCAAGCCATAGAGGTACCACTTTTTACGGATGTCGATGTTGGCGAGTGCCAATCACAACTAGTGATTGAAGAACCGGGAGCGAAGATCTTCATGCAAACGCCCCAGTTTGAGTAGTCCGCTCTTTGGTCACTGGAGGTGGTGGCGCCTGTAGCCATTGCCTAAAATGGTTTTGAGAAAGGAAGGCTTGATGAAACACTTGGGTAGCGGATCACCGTTTATGAACACCTTTTGACATTCACAATGAAATCCAAAGACCAATGAATGTGTAAATTCTCTGTTGTTTGTGGGTTATGTTCGGGAGATATGGCCCGATGTGTTTTGTTTCATAATTGAGGGAAAAGTCTACCTCATTGTTTTCATAAACCCTTGACTAGGGTAGGGGGCTTAATGAGGGGTACTTGCCACTTTAAACTGATATTTTGAAAGACATTTGACTTCTGTGGCCGGCCTCATTGGATTACATCAAAAAACAAGTTGATGTACACAAGTCATGTGCATCACGGCTTTTAATGGCAATTCTCTAAACTCAGAAACGCAGAAAACTTGCGGGCGAAACAGTACAGGGGTCTTGTATCTAACAAATTATGAGCCTGTAATACAACTCAATTGCTTGCCATCGAAAAGTGGGACCTTGGGACGTGGGAAAATGAACTTTGGTGAGAGGGTTATGCCTTCACCACAATGGTTTCGCCTAAACCCATTGTTATCAATCGTGAAAGGACAAGGTTACAGGGAATTTAGGGGGTAAACAGATCCACGAATTCGACTAACCAGATCAGCACTAGCTGGTGACTTGATGCACGCGTCACCGTGGTCTCTGCCGTCGTTTCCGGCAGATGCGGCCAACGGGAATCCAGCCATAACGACTTGGTTAACCAGATCGTTGTACGATTCAGACGCTGAACCTCCGATGGACATGGAACAGACACCGGGTCTTACACCATTGTCGCGAACGTACTCCAAAGCTAAACAGAATGAAAACAAGATTTAATTGGCGCTGGCTTATGCATCCATGGTATAATGTTGTCCATTATGGTACCGGTAAAACAACGAAACTAGTTTGGCATATTTCCATGAACTGGCACTTCTGACAAAGACAAAAAAAAAATCATAATTGATACTTACTCACCGTTTGCATCTAAATTTAATTGCTTGGAGTAACAAAAAGTAAACGTTTGTATCTCTTTTATTTGCCTCTCATATAGCTGTGAAATATTTTTGTTTTGATTATGTTCAGTAAAGCAAGTGCTCAACCCAAATATTGAAAGAGTTATTCTGTTAACTTTAGGGAGCCGTCATTATATACAGCCGGGGGGGGGGGGGGTTTCGGTGGAATTTCGTTTGAAAGTCAGAAATTTCAAGTACCCCCTGCCAACCATGATGAATTTGAGTAACTCCCCTCTCTAACACAGACATTTTGACTGAGTCCCGCCGGGCTTGGAAAAGTCAATATCAATACATTTATTTGTATAATTTATGCCTACGGCAATAGTGAAGACCTTTCAAATCTTGGTTTACCCTGCTACATTATCATCAGTTGCCTCATGACGGTTGGAAGAGGTGAAATCACCAAAATGAAATTCAAACTCACAAGAAAATATAGATTACAAAAGCTCACCCTATAACCAGTATCCGACTCTATATTATTGTTTGATTTGGATGGGTATACTGAAATGTCAAAATATTCCTGTGATAATGCAGAGTGAATTCACAACGGTTCATTTCTGTCCTAAATCCTGTCCACCAATAATGGTATTCGCTGAAAGCATTTAATTTTGATGCATCGTCCATCGAGTACCAAGGCAAAGTATGTGCAAGTTGGTAACTGTTGCAATGGACACACTCATATACAACACCTGATGCAGCCTGGCGCATCAAAATTAGTTATGAAATCTACCATACCAAAGTATAGATGCCCTCTTGTAAAATGTACTACATTGAATTTATGTGACCAATAGTTGGTAATTCATCAAGCAGTAAGGTTTTCATCAGGCAGGTTTTGTTTCTGTTCAAATCATACCCAACATGTAAAATTCTGCTTCATAGTGATTGAGATATTCACTAAGTTTACACTTTTGCTGCTCATAAGCATACTTTTTTTGTAAATGTTAACTTCATATGACAAATTCCCATTTACAGTTGAGCATGCATCTGGACACCAAATACAAGGGTGAAATGTGCAGCAGAACAATTGAATGAGATATCTTGCAGAAATTGTCCCAAAAATACAATATTACAGGTTTTGTCACAATTTGAACAAAACTGATATCAATCATCGCTATTGCCAATGTCAAATTTCAAAGCAATCGGAGCAGCAATTTCAAAGACTTTTAGACAAAACAAGAAAAAAAAAATCGCCCAAGATTACAAATATGCAAAGTTCACCACAATTTGAACAAACCTACCAGAGATTAACCCTTGGGCCATGCATACCAAGTTTCAAAACAATTGGACAAGTGGTTTTAGTGAACGAGATTTTTTTAAACCAAAAGACAGGTAAAATTACCTCTTAAATACAAAAACGAAATTTTCACAATTTGATCAATTGCAACTTAAGTCACGTTCAGAAACCTAGATACTAAGTTTCGACAATATATGCTAGTAGTTACAGAATTTTAGCAATTTGCAGGATTTGCCTTTTTTACCAAATTTGCGTACTTTTGATACAAATATGTTGACTTGAACATTCACATCTCCACCCCTTAGTGCACCTGTTTACCAAATCGTAAGATTGTATAGGTGCTGCGGTTTTTTAGTTTTAGATATGAACCAACATACATAGATACATAGATACATGCATACATACATAGATACATAGATACATACATAGATACATACATTGATATATAGATACATACATATATACACAGACATAGACACATAGATACATAGATACGTAGATACATACATAGATACATAGATACATAGATACATACATAGATACATACATACATACATACATACATACATACATACATACATACATACATACAGACATACAGACATACAGACATACAGACAGACAGATTTTGAGCAACCTCCCTTTGTAGTTTTCAATTTTTAGTGATCCCCCTCACATTCCTCCGACCCCCAGGCCGTAAACAATGACGGCTCCCTTATCGATAAAGCATGTTATGTTCAACCTACTGAAAAATATATCTAACTTCACTATTTATCGAATGAACTGACAAAATATCTTTGTAGCGACAAAAACCCATGGACTATTTTTTACAGTTAAATCATGGAGGTAGAGCTTTGGATTCTATATCCATGATGATATGCGGTAAAAAGTTCCTACAAACATGTCATAATGAAGAATTTGTGTTCGATATAACAAGCATTAACAGTTTTCATTCTTCTCCTAAGCTAAATTGAAATACCAGCTACAGTGGCATGAACACATTGCATTTCGCTCAATATGCATTTTCATGTATGTCGACAAGTACATCGGGTTCCGTAGTCCGGACGAAAATGGAATTTTCAAAAAATAATACAAGGACACTAATGGTTCAATTTGGATTCTGGGCAACGCGACATGCCTTTTCGGTTGAACGAAAATTGTATTTTTGTATTTCAGGGTTATTTGAACACTATTTAACGGGTTATTTGAACACATGGCGATATATAGCTCTAAGTCTGCAGTCACAAATACCTCTGGAGGGGGGTTGATTCAAAAAGTTCTCAGGATTTTTTCAAATGCCCCCAACAAAATCACAATGCGTTCAAATCCCTCCTTCTGACTTGCTATAATTTTGAAGTCCCCAACGTCAAAATGCAAATATGTGGCAGATATAGTGTTTCGTCCAAAAATATCAAATCATAATACATGGGAGTCTATTTGAGCAAACTATTAATATTTTTCTCATAATAAGCTGTATCTCTACTGTTATTTGTGTTTGATAATACATGCATGTAAATGCACTTTGCTTGAAGTGGCAGGTAAAACGCGCATTTTTCATTGACGTGATTCACTATACGTGATAGTCTATGAGAAACACTATGAATAATTTTTCCACAATAAAACTAACAATATGTGTGCATTGATAGACGTTTGATAATTAATATAAATGTACATAATTAGAATACGGTGGTTACAAGTGCATATTTGTACAAGAAATTTCATTTTGGAATTTCACTGAAGATGTTCGTCAGCTACTTAAGGAGGGGGTCAATGACAAAATTATGAATATTTTCTTACAATATAAAACTTACTACACTTGTGCATATAAAGTGGTCGGATACCTTACATAAATTTACTTGATTAGAAGAGGGTGCTTACAAGTACATATGTGTACAAGAAATTTGATTTTGGAATTTCGCCAAAAAAGTTGATCCACAGTACATGGGAGTCTTTGACAAAACTGTGAAATAATTTTTCCCAATATAAAACTTGCAATAGTTGTGCATATATAGACCTGTGTAATTGACATAATTGTACTTGATTAGAAGAGGGTGATTACATGTGAGTATGTGAACAAAAATTTGATTTGGAAGTTTGTCGATACACTTACAAAACGCTGTATAATTTTTCCCCAATTCATAAATGTACTAAATTAAAAGAGGGTGGTTACAAGTACATGTGTGTACATTCGATTTTCGAATTTCGCCGAAAAATGTTGAACCACTATACATAGGAGTGTATGACAAACCTGTGAATAATTTTTTTCCCGCTATAAAACTCGCAATAGGCCCTATTTGTGCATATATGGACCCTGCATAATTGACATAATTGTACTTGATTAGAATAGGGTGGTTACAAGTTCATATGTGTACAAGAAATTTGATTTTGGAATTTCCCCGAAAATGTTGATTTAGTATACATTGGAGTTTATGAGAAAACTATGAATAACTTTTATACAATACTAAACTTACTAAATCTGTGATTTTAGAAGTGTTTGACCATTGATAAAAATGTACTTGGGTATTTGAATGTTCAGATGCGAACACGAAATATGATATTGGAATGTCACCCAAAATTATTATTTCACTTATCATGGTAGTCTGCATGTAAAGTTTTAAATATTTTCCCTGACAAAACTTTCTATATCTGTAATATGTGTAAAGACCATAATCATTGTTATTGATGACAAATGAATTCTCGTCCGGACTTGAAGTCAATTATAAACAATAACAATGCTGACTTTACACATATGGCTGGGCTAACCCTCTCATCACGCCTCAGGGAGTAGAACAAGAAACGGCGGTGGATAACAAATCAAAACCACCCAAAAATTTGCCAAACGTTGGAGCTCAAATTAACAACCCAACACATATTTCATATCAACCAGAGACAGTTTTTTTTCGAGTCCCCATTCAAGATAAATCTTTTCAAGTGCCCCCATATACCCTTGATATTTTCAAGGCCCCCGTCAATTCTCCCACCCCACCAGAGGTGTTTGTGAATGCAGCCGAAGCATATATATTCAGGTCTTGGGTATTATCAAGGACGTAGAAGTAAGGACGTATTTGACTCACCAGCAAGAATTCCAGATCTGGGACCAGATCCGGTGCAGCGGAGTACACGAACATTCCACAAGTTGACTGCTTTGGCAACACCGTGTTGGAAACCACCAACGGTACCGGCGCAATGGGTTCCGTGTCCGTTGCAATCGCCCTCTGGTGGCTATTAAAAGGAAAGAACACGTTTTGTTTTGATCGTGGATGGTCATGAATAAGTGACGCAGACACGGATATTCAGAGCTCAAGTAACTTCGTGTATTTCACTAAAACGAGTGACATGTTGGAGAGGGTGCGCATGCGTGCGCATGTTACATCCTTGTTCAAGAACACATTATAGCTTTCTCAAAGTACTGATTTTTACATATTGTAACATCCTTCCTTTTTTAAAGGATAGTAGGGAGTCCTGATATGATGTTAATTGTTCATGAATTGGAATGTTCATATCAATTGTCCGCGTTACCGTACTCAGGCCTCTGGTGGACATAGTAATAGTGAACTTTTTTTTTTTTTTTTTTTTTTTTTTGAACAAAAACATTCTCAAGATGCAAATACAACAATAAACATGATTAAAATATCAACTTTGTTTCAGCATGCATAAGATAATATAAAGTTTCTTTGAGTATCAATGTTTTGTTGAATTTGTAACGAAAGGTTTATGAAACATGAATAAATTTGGCAACTGTAGTCATAGTTACAGTAGTGTGTTAAAACTAGCATAGAACACAGAACAAAGTTTTCAAGTGGTGTAGTCCTTCCAATAGGTTGGTTGTTTTATTATACGGCCGCTTCTGGATTTCACTGGTGATTTAGACAGTGTTGTTTCAGTCGGAGGGGGCGGAGGCGACGAAGTTGTTTCCTTGGTAGCTGGCAGACGTGGTGGTGGAGGGGTACTTGCAGGCAATGGTGGTTTGATGGAAATGGGAGCGTTCAGGATTGCGTCTGTTGGTGCCAACTCTTTGGTATCTGGTGGTTCTGTTGTTTTCTTGAGGTGCGCTCGATTACGTCGGTAGATTGTGTTGTCTGATTTAACTTCATATGATCTTCCATCCAGGCGCTGTGTGACGATGGCTTTTGGCCATTTCTTTTGTCCTAGGATGAACGGTTTCATTCTGACAACATCACCTTCTTCTAGCGTTGGTAAGTCATGTGCATTCCTGTTGTAATATGCTGCTTGTACAGTTTGCTTTTTCTTCATTCTGTCTCGTTCGCTTTCCGAGTTGAATGACCTTGGTTTCAGTAGACTGGCTGCGGTTGGAAGTAGTGTTCTGGTCCTACGATTCATTAGGCGTTGTGCTGGACTGGAGCCTACTTGTTGTGTTGGGGTGTTGCGTTGATCGAGTAGTGCAAGGTTGATGTCGCTGTTGGATTTCTTGCACTTTCTCAAGAGTTGTTTGGCTTTCTTGACGGCTGCTTCGACCTTGCCATTAGCTTTGCTGTTGTATGGGCTTATGGTGAGGTGTTCAAAGTCCCATTGCTTAGCGAATTCTGCAAATTCAGTAGATATGTACTGTGGTCCGTTGTCACTTACAGCTTGTTCCGGTATTCCATACCTGGCAAAGTGCTGTTTGGTTTTCCTTATGATGGTTGAGGACTTTGTGTCTGGAAGTTTGTCCAGTTCATAGAAATCGCTATAGTAGTCTACGGTTACGAGGTAGTCACGATTGTCATAGGTGAATAGATCTGAGGCTATTTTTTGCCATGGTCGTTGTGGAATCTCGTGGTTCATCAGTGTTCTTTGCACTGACTAGTTTCATATGTTCTGCATGTTTCACAGGCTGAGATGTAGTTCTTGATGTCTGCACTCATACCTGGCCAGTACAGGCATTCGCGCGCTCTACGCAGACAACCTTCAATGCCAGTGTGTGATGAGTGTATGCGGGTCATCATGTCTTTTCTTAGGCTGTGTGGTATGACGACTCTTTCCGATCTGAAGATGAGGCCATCTTGGATGGATAGTTCATCTCTGAAGTTGAAGTATGGCGATACTTGTGTTGGTGCTTGGTCCTTGGTATCTGGCCAACCGGACTGGATTACCTTTCGGAGTGACTGCAGGGATTTATCTTGCTCTGTTGCTGTGCGAATTTGTGACAGTCTCTCCTCACTTATAGGTAAGAAACTGACCATATTGATTTTGTCAAACACAGTTTCTCTGTTTGTTCCATCAGGAGGTAAGTATGCTCTGGATAGAGTATCGGCTACGTGCATGTCCTTACCTTGCAGTAGACTATCTTCACGTCATAGTTTTGGAGACGGATCATCATTCTCTGTAATCTCTTTGGTGCTCTGGATAGCGGCTTATTCTGTATTGACTCCAGAGGTTTGTGATCACTGTATACTGTGGTGTGTCGGCCATAAGTGTATTGATGAAATTTCTCCATCGAGTAGACAATAGCCAGCATTTCCTTTTCGATCTGGGCATATCTCGTTTCGGCTGGTGAAAGTGCTCGGCTTGCGTATGCTATGGGGCGTCCTTCTTGCAGTAGTACGGTACCTAAGCCAGACTGACTACTATCACATTGTACTTCAAGTTCTTTGTCTGGGTTGTAGTATGCTAATACAGGCGCTGACGTCATCAGCTTCTTTACTTCATGAAGTGCAGCTTCCTGCGTTCGGTCCATTCCCACTTAACATCAGTATGAGTGAGTTGTCTGATGGGCTTCATGACGTCAGATAGGCGTGGTAGGAAACGACTAAGATAGTTTACCATACCATTCAGTCTCTGGACTTCTTCAGGATTCTCTGGCCTGGGCATTTCTATGATTGCCTTTATCTTGTCTGGATCAGCTTTCAGGCCGTCTTCAGTCAGTAGGTGTCCGTGGAAGGGTATCTGTTTGCATCGTAGTTTCAACTTGGCTTGCTTGAGTTTGATGCCTTTCTCACGACATCGTTGTAGTAGCTTGTCTAAGTTGTTATCGTGTCCTGGGTCAGTGTCGCTGTGGACTGTGATATCATCAGCAATGCATAGTACGCCTGGTAGGCCCTCTAGTGCTTGGTGTAAGCGTTTCTGGAATATTTCGCTGGAGACATTGAGGCCAAAAGGCAGTCTAAGCCATCGATATCTTCCGAAAGGAGTAATAAACGTGGTAAGTAGACTGGATTCCTCATCAAGAGTCAGGTGCCAGTATGCGGACGACAGGTCGACTTTGGTGAAGACCTTTGACTTTGATAGTTCAGGCAGGACATCATCAAGGGTCGGTAGCTGATAGTGCTCTCTTTGAGCGCTTCGTTCAAGGGTTCGGATCGATGCAGATCCTAATTTCTCCGACTTCTTTGTCGTAGCTACAAATTGACTGGTCCATTCAGTGGGTTGGTCAACTGGTGTGATGGCTCCAAGCCCTACAAGTCGGTCAAGTTCGGCTTTCAATTTGTCTTTTACGGAGATGGGTACTGATCGACATGGCAGTGTGACAGGGGTTGCATCTGGGTTAACATATAGATGTACTTTGCCCTCAAGTTGTCCTAGTTTATCATCGAAGACATCAGGGTATTTGTTGACGATGTGTTGCTTGTCATCAGAGGAGACTGAGTTAACTGCCTTTTGAAGTTCTCTCTATTTATGGTTAGCAGCTTCATCTGTTGTGTCGCTTGTATGCCTAGGAGTGGAGTTAGGTTTTCTTTACAATAATGAATTCAACAGAGTACTTCTTCATTCCCTTTGGGTTGCGTATGATCAGGCGACATACTCCGGCTGGTTGTAGTTTAGTGCCATTCCACATTACTAGATTATTGTGACATGTTTAATGTCTCTCTTACCGATGTACTTTATGGGCAGGATATTAGCCGTTGCTCCGCAATCTAACTGGAAACGGACTGGCTTGTTATCGATAAGAATTTCTGCCGTGAACTTCTTTGTCATTCACTGAGTTGACCTTCACAACATTTATCCATTCTGGTTCAGAGTCACTGGATTCACTGCACTGGTTGTCTTGCACAGTACGTACTTTGCGAGTTTTCAAGCATTTCTTGGCGAAATGGTTTCTACCCTTGCATGATGTACAAGTCTTTCCCCATGCAGGGCACTTCTGTTTACCAGGAACATGGTTGTATCCGCAAAATTTGCAGTCAATACTATTCTGTTTGGTATTTGGAGCTTGGGCTTTGTGACTCTTAGTATCACTCTGCTTCTTCTTTCTTGGGGAGTGGGCTTTGCCTTAACTTTGTTTACTTCTTCTGAACCTCCCATCGCTCTCAGACGTGATGCGGTGGCTTCAGCACCTCGGCATGTGTCGATACAATGGTTGAGTGTTAGTTTGCGTTCTTGCAGGAGACGCTTTCGTACTGCATTGTCCTTTATACCAACAACTATTTGATCTCTGATGAGCGAGTCGTGTAAGCACTGACAAAAGTTGCATGTCTTGGCTATGGTTTTCAGTGCTGTAATGTAGGTATCAATGCTTTCATTTTGCTCTTGGACACGCTTGTTGAATAGATATCGTTGGTATGTTTCATTGGTTTCACCAACAAAGTGGGTGTCAAATTTCTTGACAATAGTGTCTAGCTTGGATTTGTCCTCTCCCTCTGCATAACCAAATCCATTATATATTGCTAAAGCTTCAGGCCCAATGGCATGGAGAAACAGGGCTAACTGGTATTCAGTTGTTTGAGTATTCAGCTGCGTTATCACACTATAATGTTCCATACCTGTTTCCATGTTTTCCATTTCTCGGCTGAGGTGGCGCTGTCACCTACATCCAACTGAGCAGGCAATGGAATCTGTGGTGCGTTGGGCGGTAAAGTAACACGAGCGTTCTCTTGGGGGTTTGCCATAATGAGTATTGCAGCGATCGGCTTCGGTATTAGGTTTCTCAGTACTAACGACAATGTTTCAGACAGTGCCGGGTTTCAATGATAGCCGTGTGTATTAGAAACACGTGTGTTCGTTCATACGGAAACAGTCCGATCACAACTTACAGTTTTGTTGCCGTAGAAATTCAGTTCTTCGTCCTTGGGTCCTTTTCTTTGGTTCAAGGATTCATCTAGGCTTCAAGTTTTACCGCTGCCACCATGTTTTGATCGTGGATGGTCATGAATAAGTGACGCAGACACGGATATTCAGAGCTCAAGTAACTTCGTGTATTTCACTAAAACGAGTGACATGTTGGAGAGGGTGCGCATGCGTGCGCATGTTACATCCTTGTTCAAGAACACATTATAGCTTTCTCAAAGTACTGATTTTTTACATATTGTAACACGTTTCATGAAGTGTCCGGACGCGGTACGGTTTTGAAGAGGTCACAGTAACTCTAACCACGGTCACTCCATCAACCATACAAGAAGTGCGGCGGAGATGCATGGACACTTAAAACAAAATGATTAATCAAATCGAGGGTGGGTGTAAGCAGGCTATTAGGTAGCCCTGCGTACAGGTCTGTGTGTTCCCGGCGTTATACGGCCTCCACCACAGCCGTGCAACGGTCCATAGAGATAACTGACGAGATTCACGATGGCGATCTCCATGGGTAAACAACTTGTCGACTACGTTATGTTTCAGAAAACGAGCGGTTTTGAACGTTAGGAGAAATTAATCGCATCTTTTCTGGGGTCGGTTAGGAGGTAAAGGTAGGCAGGGAAAAGGTTTTGCCCCGATAGAGCAGAATTTCGGCCATAAAGACAGTTTTTACGTTGCGGTCCGGACCCGGACCGCAGTCTCCAGTTATCTCCATAGACCGTTGCAGGGCTGTGGTGGAGGCCGTATAACGCCGGGAACACACAGACCTGTACGCAGGGCTAGCTATTAGGTAAGGGACCGTTCAGTTTTTACGGCCGGGGGGGGCCCCGGCAAAATCCAAGGGGGGGGGGGTCATCGTAATTTTGGAATCCGCAAAGGGGGGGGGTCATTGCTTTTTCACTGGTAGGAAAGGGGGGGTCACCACATTTTCAAAAACATAATACCAACAATAAAGTTCACTTCATGCCATGGCCATGATCGACCCTCTTTACCGGCGGGCCGCCTTCGGCGGTCCACTACAATAAATATACATTATGTATTACCCATGACCCTCTTAACGGGCAGAGGCCTTTGGCGCCCCACTCCAATTAGGTTTACTTCATGCAAAGGCCATGATCGACCCTCTTTACCGGCGGGCTGCCTGCGGCGGCCCACTACAATAAATTGACTTTATGTAATACCCCATGGCAATCTTACCGTAAAATTCCCAATTGAAGCCGCGGCTTGTATTAGAAACATTTTTGAGGGACCCCTGGGATCACGCACTGAATAATGGTAATGGCCGCGCGCCTTCAGCGGCCCTGTCCAGTAAAGTCTACTTTATGCAATAGCCATGATCGACCCTCTTTACCGGCGTGCCACCTTGGGTGGCCCACTAGAATAAAGTTGACTTTACATAATGGCCCATGACCCTCTTAACCGGAGGGTTGCCTTTGGCGAACCACTCCAATAAAGTTTACTTTATACAATGTCCATGGACATGAGTTGTCTATGGAAATGAAGTTAAAAATTGCCTTACAGTCGTCCTAATTAACAGACGTTTCAATGGATGTGGCTGAGAAGTTTGTGCACTGGCATCTCTGCTACACGAATAAAGTGCGCCGCGTACCGGAGTTCAAATCCAAACCATGCGGGTAAATTTGACATATGGGTTTTTGCTATTATTCAGGGGGGGGGGGGGTCATCAATTTTTTTCGCCTGACAAAGGGGGGTCATCTTTTTTTCACAAAAAATGCAGGGGGGGGGGTCCTATATTTTTTTGAACACCGGCGACAAGATTTTGCCGGCCCCCCCCCCAGGCCGTAAAAACTGAACGCTCCCTAACTTGAACGGCTATCGTAGTTTTCTATAGTTGTTTATTCATGAACGATGACAAAACGTTCAGTATTTACATTTCGCAATTTGGATGTTCTTGCGCAATTTGTGTACGATCCCCACACAGATCGTCTGTCCGTTAGGCCTGTAACATTGATATGGCCTATACTTCGCATGGGAAACATACAGGCTGAGCTGACAAGCTCAACACTGTAGCTCAATATGCTTTAGTACGGTGTCTTAATGAGGCCACAGGAGTAATTTTTTATCTCATACCTGTAGTTATTATATTTCATACCTGTAATTTCTATTTCATGCCTGTAATTTTTACTTCATACCTGTAATTTTTATTTCGTGCCTATAATATTTATTTCATGCCTGTAATTTTTTTTTTAGTTTTGTGACCTTTGAACCTACCGGCACTGATCGCTGTCAGCAACTTTCGCCTCAAATATTGCATCGTTGAAACCAACAAATATCCCTATTTACATGCGCTACTAAGTTACCCTCAAAATCGACAGCATTTTATTTACTTCACGCTGAAAAAGCTTGTTTCCGCACGGCGCTATATAATCGATGGCTGCCACTAGTCAAACATCATGAGCTGTCGTCATCACCCCTTTTTCAGCAAATTTTCCATTTCAGGCATGAAGTGAGATACATGTTGGATTTAAGAATGCTAAATTTTGGGCAAAAAGTTGGCTTTTGACTCAGGATGACGGCAATAAATACTTGTGGGTTCAAAGGTAAAAAAAGAAATACAGGCATGAAATACGAGTTTTGAATTTCATACCTGCAAGTTTTATTTCATAACTGTTTCATGCCTATAATTTTTATTTCATACCTGTAATATTTTTCATACCTGTAATTTTTTTTAGTTTTGTGACCTTTGAACCTACTGGTACTGATTGCTCTCAGTCTGGGTCAAAAGCCTACTTTTACCTTTCGGCTTTTGACCCAGGATGACGGCAATAAGTACTTATGGCTTCAAAGGCCATAAAAACTTTTTAAAAAAGCAGGCATGAAATATTAATTACAGGCATGAAATAAACAATTACTCCTGTGGCCTCACTAAGCCACCGTTCTTTAGGCAGTAAAACAAGAAACAGTCGTTTGCATAAAACACAAAAATAGCGAAAAACTCATCAAAGATAATAAGTACTGGCCCTGTAAGACAGTGTAACAGCATCATCTTAAAAGATCCTATACTGTCGACTATTGTTTGTGCCATATTCGTCGCTGCAGCAAAACGGCGCAAGGCTGAGTGAGACAAGGACCGATGTCTGGCGCAACTCCTCGTGCCTTCGGCACTCGCGGTCATGCGCCGTTGGCGCTACATGACTTGCGAAGCCCACCCCAGTCCCATATGAGCGAGAGACTGTGAAAGAAAAGGCACAAGAGACTGAAAGTTGCCAGAATAGGGAAGCTCGTTTTTCAGCTTTATGATAAAAGTTTTTCTGCTTTATGATAAAAGTCTGTCCAGGAAAAACGTTTCGTGCATTTTTTTTTTCAAAGAACGCGAAATCGTCAGAATTCTTGAAAACTAAAATTATGTCCACGAAAATCATGTACTAAAAATATATTGCTTGAATATAAGTCATGGGATTTCTATCTATCGTAGTACGATATCAGATGAAATAGAATTAAAATTACAACTAGACAATTTTTCCTTGAATTGCTTTACTTATCCGATCTATAATGTAAATTAATTGTTATTATTACCATTGATGGTTGCAAATTCTCAGCACCTATGAGTTCGTAAGCAATTTTTGTTTGTTTTTAACCTTCTCGTGTCTATTTATAGACAGAGAAGGTATTAGAGTTGAAAACCAGTATGCTGCTGTCAAGACTTCAGTCTGTCAAGACTTCCGTCTGTCAAGATCCGTTGACGTTATGCCATTGTGATGGGTCATATCATAAACTGGTGGGGGTGTTCATGGCTCAGGTTGAGGTGTGGGAGAACGATTTTGAGCTATGACAAAAATCAAAAGGGACTTAGCGGCATAGCCACAGTGTTAAGCCTTTCTCCAAGGTTTCTTAGTTGACTACAATCTATTATAGACTACTGAGCTGACGTTAGGGGTACTCACTTTGTGTTTGCTCACTCTGTGAGCGCTAGTGTTTGGTACTGAGTTGCGTGGATATCCCTCATGGCCTCACGTGATCTGGGCCTGTTGCATAATCTGCAGAGATGATCATATGCCTCCGAGTCTGAAAACTGTCATTGTGTAAGCCTGTCGGCATTTTCTTGTTCATTTTTCTCATTTAATTTTGCAAAATATCGGCGAGTACCTCAATATTTCAAGATGACCCTTTCTTCCCAATCGTTTCCTGGAGTTTCAGAGTCATATGAACGAAAATGAGTGAAAGTTTTAGACAGGAAAATCGGACGTCGGCCATGTTCAATGTTTACAGTACAATCAGAAGTTTACGTGGAGGAATTAACCAACAAACACTGTTCATGATGCCCGCCCTCTAGAGGCAGACCCTCCTATATGAAGTACCACATTTGATGCTTGTGGAAAGCTTGACCACACAATGGAGCATTTAAACTTTTAGAAAATGACAAACTGAATAAGAAGGTATTCAGAAAATGTCAAATACTGAGGAAAAATGCGCAAATATTCAAAATAAATAGGTTAACTGACTGGTCAGCTATAAAAAACAATGAAAATGTTTATGATCAAAAGTTTTTGAGATGCGCACATTTTAACAAATACAGAAATTATTAACATAATAAATATGAGACAGGTTGGAAATGAGGAGTGAGAGACAAAGGCACTCCTATTGCTGCATGTGGATGCAGCCACACCATTTCATTTACAGCATACTTATTCACTGTGTTGTGTTCAAGTTCCATATTGTACTGACTGTCATACAAGGATAACATAAGCAAATCAAATCAAATTAGAAAAGGATCAATGCTGTCGTGTGGATTTTGCTGAACATGGCTGATTTTAATATTTCGCCCTATATATTTGGTATCCAGCAAAGGCATATTTTGATGTAAAGTCAAAATTAACACTACATTGCTGACAATATATTTTACCGTTTCTGCATGAAATTTCTTTTTTTAAATTATAGTATATTAGTACTTCAAACAGATTAACAGTTATTGTGATGTCAACCCATAATTTTACATCACAAAGACTGTAATTCTGCCAATTTTTTTTGTTTTTCAGTCATTTTATAAATTTTGCACTGCACAAGATGATTGAACAAATTGCAATGTTTGAATTTGTAAACTCAAAGAATAAAAATCCTTTGGTCACAGATTAAATTATTTTTTGAAAAGAAATTTACTCTTAAACACTTTTAGCATATATTCTTTACACGGTCATGTATTTCAAGGAAAATATGCCTATTAAAAACAGTAATTTCTTCACTTTCAATTTTTTTCAATACTATGAAAATTATCAGCCATGAGGTTATACAAACACAAGACTAGATAAGCGTTTTTCATCATTTCCACAGGACTCTTTGGAAAATCCATTAAAAACAGTTAAAAGTGACTTAAAATGATCACTTGGTATACATTTAATTTACAGATGCCAGGTTGTGTATTTCACATGCACTCAGGTCAGTAAGGAAGTGCGTCATTACTATTTTGGACTGTTAATTCTTATTTCTGAATTATTTAACTTTTTTTCCACATTGAACTATCTTTAGGCAGTTTATACTGTAGCTTAGAATTTTTTTGATTGATGTATTTAATCATTTTTTGGGTTCTTTGGGTCCATATCCCACCTCATGCCCCTACATCATCAACTATTTACCAACAACTCTTTGCCAACAACCAATTACCTGACCTGGCCACACATTAGAGAAGGTACAGCGACATTGACGGTATTTTTATTCCTTAGCAGTCTGTCAGCTCGGGCGTTAATTGTACGCCCTCAACGACAGAGTCGAAAGAGGCCAGGCGGCCAGTTCTTGCAATGGACACCTAATCTGACGCGGGCCCCATCAGGGACCGGACAGAAATTACAGGGGAGGGGGTTCAAAATGACGCTGCACGAAAAACAGTGACCCTAAAAAGCGTTTGCGCAATAACACTGACCCTCTAACTGCGTGTCATATGCCATATCAATAATGTCTCAATTTTAATCTAATTTCTCATTTGACCTTTGAACTTTCACAGAATACTTTGAGCCTTTATGCAAGGTTTTTCAGGTAATTCAATGAAACAGATCATATTTCACAATAAATAATTTTATAAACTACTTGCAATACCATTGGCTATTCAAAATCATAAAGGGCAATAGCTGTATTAAAATGTTTACCTACATGTATAGTTTTGCCTGTAATGTCACAAACAGCACTATTATAATTGTTTGTTAAGAAACTTATCACAGCCTAAAAGTCACCATTGAACAACATTGACCTATAAATACATAGATATAGCAAGGTTTGTTGGGGAAAATGTTTGAAATTTTGGGGTTAAATTCAAATATTTGTTGTTCACACCTGCACTTTCAAACACCTTATCCTGATCAAGAACATTTGTATCAATTGTCAAGCACATATAAAAGTACAGATTTAGCTAGTTTAGTATTGTAAAAACATTATTCATAGTTTTCTCATAGACTACAATACATAATGAAATTTGTGGGAGTGAAATTCCAAAATCAAATTTCTTGTACACATAAGCACTTGTCACCACCCTTTTCTAATCAAGTACATAAATATATGTCAATTATCGAATGCCTACAAATGCACAGATATTGTTAGTTTTGTATTGGGAAAAATTATTCATAGTTTTGTCATAGACTCCCATGTATAGCGGATGCACATTTTCTGTGAAATTCCAAAGTCAAATTTCTTGTATACATATGCACTTGTAACAATCCTATTTTAATCAAGTACATTTGTATCACTTACCAATGTCTATAAATTAACAACTATTACTAGTTTTATATTGAAAAAAAAATCATACTTTTCTCATAGATTCCCACTGTAGTGAATCACCATTTGCGATGAAATCTAAACAGTCAAATTTCTTGTACATACATGCACTTTGTACCTCCCTCTTCAAGCAAAGTACATTTACATGAACTATTAAACATATATAAAAGTACATATATGGCTTGTTTTGTAGGGGAAAATTGTTGATAGTTCTCCCAATGGACTCCCATGTATTATAATTTGATATTTTTGGACGAAGCGCTATATCGGACGTATCTTGGCTTCTAATAGTTGCGTAAAAATGGTGACTCTCCCCCAAAGGCATGTGTGGAATTTTATGACCCTTCAATTGCACTAATCTTGCAACCCATTCCAAAAAAACACTGCCCCCTGTACTTTCAGTCCCGTCCCAAAGCCAGAGAAGGGCTATGATAAAGTCTTTTGCAAATAATACTTATTATTTCAATAATGAGCGTGCCCTTATACTGTGCTCCCCCAAGTATATATATTGTTATACTAGTTAATTACATGCCACGATGTGAGTGCAAATCATTGCATTGATTTGAGTAGGAACATCCGGGGAGTTAGCGGGCCTTGTGAAAGATGTACAGACCGCTTTCCATAGGTACCGATCCGGTGAAGCCCTTCGACGTCGAGGTATACGCTTAACGCTAGATGTGAAATATCCATGCGCGCACTGCTATTTTGACTTGTGTTAAAATCTATTTGATGCTGGTCGATATGTGGTAAAATTGTTTGATTATGCCCTGCATGTAACTAAATGTCAGCTAGCGTTTACAGTGAAGAGGCATGTAATAAAATTATTATTGCCTGAATACATGGTTTTATGCGCCCTCGAAGCAGGAGACAATTTGCCCTCCTGGTGTCGGACAAATTGTCACCTACTCTCGGTCACATAAACCCATCAATAATATATAATATTTAATGCTTATTACATACTGGGTCTCCGATGGCATCATAGAAGGGGGCGGCTCTACCGCCGAAGTCAACATGATCGTAGCGGATACCGGTATCGAATACATATGCATTTACTCCGGCGCCATCACCTGAAATAAACGATCAGTTGACGTCGCTTAGCAACAACAGAAATATGATTACCCAATACGCTAATGTTATCTATACCTAAACTTTTAAGGCGCTGCAAAGTTAATCGTCTGTTCTTTTGAATAAAACTTCTTTCACAGCCTTGTCTGTCATCACTCTGTTGTCTGTCTGTATCTGTCCCTCAATTTCCGTCTGTCTGTCTGCCTGGTTCTCCCCACCCCTTATTCTCGCCTAATTACACCCATAAGTCAAATGATACAGATACTGTTTACCTTCTGGTATGAACATGTCGTCCAAGGGCAAATTTCTCTGATCTACGCGATCTAACCCCCAACTAGCGATACTCTGATCGGTGAATACCAGACCGTCTTGTTCGATGTATTTGACAGCGTCCAAATATCTGAGCTGTACGATAAGAAGACAGAAATTAAATCCCTATTATTAAACTTACTGTCAAACAAGAGTCTGCAAGGCTCAGACGGGTTGATTTTCCATTGTACGGGCGTGCATTCGTATGTATTATCACCATTTAATACATTTGTGATTCTGTCTGGTTGCCATAGCCAACCAATAGCTACAAACACTCTAACAAGACGAACTTAAAGGGATACAGTTGTCGGAACTGCGCTCAAAGATCGTATGGGACCAATAGGACCAATGCAAACACTGTATCCACGGTACGATGGTGATTGATGAAAGTTAAAACATGTCTATCATAATCTACATCGTGTATTTTAAATGTTGCAGCTATGATAATGAGGTGCATCTAAATTTCGTGCACGAACTACATTTTTGTAAAAAAGGAAACTCGCAGAGGCGCAGTTCCGACGACTGTTTCCCTTTAGGCCTAACCAAAGTCATGATTTTTTTCTTTCATTAGCATTACGAAAAAAAAGCGACTTTGTAGAAGCTCTGGAATGAAGATCTCCGTGAACGTGAGTGCAAAAAGCTGTACGAAAGATATCGTGGTGATAACGGGTGATTCGGTCCTGACTTTGGCAGTTGGAATTTGAGCATGGCTGAGTTACTAGTCTGAGTGTGTGTAATCGTTTGATTAATTGCTGTAGTATGTTAAACAGACAAACATAGACAGCTATATATTTGTCTATGGTTAAACCTAACGTTACCGATATTATAATAAGTAAACGTGAAGCAACGGGATGGATTCTTACATATTCGACTGCCTCGGGAAGCATTTCTCCTGTAAATCCATTGAGATGATTGAGTCTTCTCTGAATGTCGACATGTGGGAAGGCCTTCTTCAAATTCCCGATGACATTTTCCTTCACAACTCCTTTCTTCAAGTGCAATGGAGAGAAAGAACACAGCAATGATGAATAATGGCTTTCCCGAATTCCGGCGCGTGTCAAGAAGAAATCTTCAGACGCCAGCCAAATACAAAACATCGATTAGACTTCATTCTTAATGAAATGTTCTCCTGTTGTACAAAGTGATCTGTGTATTCATTCAACCATCTTTTCGAATACGAATTACCGTTACTTCCTGTAAATGCATTGTATACATCATAGGAGGGGAGAACCGGGCGACCTCAACTTTCCTGAACGACTGCTTAATGAACTTGTGTTTTGTTTTAGTTACATTTGTCTGTCAAATCAATCAAACAATTTGCGAATTTCCTGCTATAGCTAATTTGCATATTGCATATTGCATATTGTAACAATGATTTCGTGTTGGCAGTTATCGCGTGAGTTCCATTAACACTCTTTAACACCTGCGCATATTACATGGTATGCTGGACATATCACAAGACAGTCTGAGCATATCACATGATATCCTCCGTGTATTATATAGTAGTCTAAATATTACGTTTTTGCTCAAAATACTCAGTCCCAGAACTATGTGTAGTTGTATGTAATTTGAGATTTCTTAAGACATAGAAAAACACTTGAAGAAGGTCTCGCAAGATAAAATTCTCTGAATAAAGTTAAAAACAAATAGATGTGTCAAAATTGTGGAACAAATGTCTTTTACCTTGAGGACAACGATGTAACTGTTCTCAATTCCTTCAACATCGGAATAGTAGGTAATTTTTGCTGGAACAGGACCCGCTACCGCGTAGCCCACCAACAGGAGAACGGCAAAGGTACGGATCATGTCTGACTGATGTCAATATCTAGTCAGGGATTTAAAATAATAATAAAAAAAAAACAACATCTGTACGTGCAGGGAGAGGTACCATGCCCTATTGTCTGGAGGTAAGTTAACTACAACTCTTACACCCCGGTCCTACATACGTCTCTTCACCGACAATTCCACAAGAAATCCTAAATTTCCATAAGTTTTGTATACGTATTTAGCTCAATAAAGTTAACTTTGTTAATGTTATTTGATTTCCAACTTTATACAACTGATCTTTGAGGGGACAACAAAAAGTTATACCATTGATCTTTTAGGGGACATCAAAAATATACCAGTAGATCCGAAACCATGTCTGTACTCACAATAGTATTTAATTAACAGTACATGAGTATTGTAGACGGTCATATTAAACACCTATCCTGATCATGAGGGCTACAGCGCCCGTCTATTACCCCGAGGGGCCGTCTGTTACCAGAAACACATCGCCATTCCCCGAGGCCGTAGGCCGAGGGGTACAGCGATGTGTTTCTGGTAACACACGGCCACGAGGGGTAATAGATGGGCGCTATAGCCCGAATAAAGACCAGGCTAAAGGTGCTTTATAACACACCACATGCTCATGTTGTATAGTTATATAGTTTTTAATGTGTTTGATATTTTGCACCGCAACCATCCATTGGTGACAAGTTTTACTCATTGGGCGATGTTTCCACAGCGGTTTCGCTGATTGTACATGGTACCACTTTCTTTCAAAAATATTCTAAGCATACCTAGTGACATCCTTAGTAAGTTGCACTTTAATCTTTTCCGTCGATGAGCCGTTCGATTTCCTACGCTGTTCGAATGTTGGAAAAGTTGGAAAATCTGTTTTAGAGAATGTGGCGTCACCTTACCCGGACGCACATCACGTTCTGGTCACCCCCAATTGTTGCAAAGCTGCAGACGACACTACGGTCACGTGACCGGGCACTTTTCCAAATTTGGTCAGAACTATTTCCCTATAGGAAATAGCTTTTCAAAAAATACCCTCTGACATCACTTTTGTCGAACCGGTGGGGACTGGATGTATCTATTTTCTCGTCACGTGACGTATTCTGGCAAATCGCGGCACGGAATGAGCATGTGGCGTGTTATAAAAATATCTACATTTCAATGACTCAGGGTTGACAAAAGTTCTAACTTTTTTATGTTATCTTGATGTCTATCGGATATTGCTCTTGTGGGGTATCGATAGTAGCAAGCTAACTATCATATCAACCAACCAACCAATAAATAAACCGATAGATAGATAGATAGATAGATAGATAGATAGATAGATAGATAGATAGATAGATAGATAGATAGATAGATAGATAAAACAGACAAAAATGCTTAGTATATGTGCTGTACCACGGCTGTCGCTGTTTATTCGACTTACTTGACTAAAAGATAAATTAGCATAAATTTCCATGTGGACTTTCAAATGCCTTTTTCGTGGCGTTAAGCTCAGAGTGTACCATTGCTTAGAACGTACACCATTGTGTTCGATTTTTTTACAATGAAACAACTGAAAAACAGTTGGACAATTGCAGAAATAACAACAGAGGTCCAAGCTGGCACGCCAGGCATCACCCCAAAGTAGAGGATTGATATAATTGTATGTCCGTGTGGAAATTAGTCCCAAAGCATTCACATTGTACTGATTGTATACTGTATACGTAGTATGGGATATAAGTCTTGTGTATGACGGCTACTCGGAAAGACAAGATTACGTTTCAATGTCAACGGCGGCCAAATTCGTCTAGTTGAAACACGTTTTAGCCATTCGAGTTTGTGGTTGACAACGTAGATGATCTTAGACACACAACCGGCTGCTTTTCACCGCAATTTTTAAACGAATTGTACGTTTTTCGAGTAAACACTATTCCTCGGCTTCGATTCAAAACTCCAGCCTGAAGTTGCTTTTAGCATGAGCTGTCATCGTTAAAAAGGGCACGCCATTTCTGCGATTATGTGTTTTCTATCGACAGAAAAGTTTTTAAATCGCAGAGTGTGGTTTACTGTTCCTCAACGCGTATCAACGCGTCATATTAGAATAGCAGCTGGAACGACAGATTTACATAACATGATGCAATATTGGTGAAAATTATTTTTAAAAATTGTATTTTACCTAAAAAAATATTAGAACTCACAAGAAGTTTGTGGTAAAAATGTAGACTTAAAATATTCTAACATAGAACAAGTAAAACCAACTATAAACTTCGCTTCGAATGTCAGAGCAGAAGCCATGCATACGTACCTGGTCCGTTGTCTTCCGAAAAATGAGTTCTTACTTAATCCAACCATGGGGTATATGCAGCTGCTCTAAGTGTTAAAGTAAATACTGATAATAGTGAATTTATTTTGTAGATAATATTATGACAAAATAAGAAAAATATGAAAGATTTATCTCCAAAGTGGACTGCTTGTCGTCCATTGCAGATAGAATAACGAGGTCAGATGTTTGCTTGGTCATATGTCTGCGACTTATGGCACAGAGCCCCTGCTTTCTGGTAGAAATGTTACAATCCCGTGGAAGAACCTGTAGCCTGGAAACTGTCACTCTATTCGGCATTATTCAAAATTTAATTTCTCTGCATGCGATAGAGGGCGCGTCATTCGTCTTTTCTGTCACCAACAAATTGATATCTGGGTTGACCGGTTAGGTGTGGTCGGATAATTTATCTGTTAAATTTTCAATTTATGTTTTCTCAATTTCACGTAAACCATGAATTATTCATTATTTATCTTTCTGGTTTCTTAAACTTCTGAGGAATATGAAACAAGTAATATGACTTATTAGCACTTTCTGCATGAAAGAACTTGAAGGTGTATTGGGACAACCTATGCGATCATTTGGCTGTGAAAAGATTGAATGATAATGGTAAAACTTTAATGTTAATTACCTACACCTACAGTCGTCTAAACTTCTGAGATCCTTCTCCAATTTTTGCATCATATTTAAACAAAACGTGAAATCATGGACTAAATATAGCAGTCAAACACTAATATCAGTTTACACAAGTATTATTTTTCACAGTTCTATCCCGGCGGCCAATTTCTGAAACTTTGACTGACAAAATGGTTTTCGAAGTCTGATTAAGTGTAGAACGACTCGTAGTTCAATAATACATTTGAATTCGGAAACCGAGTTCATTATGTATCGCATTTATTTTGGACTAAGTGTACACCACCTAATGCTTGACACACGAACTTATGTTTTCTCAACGGTAACAAACCAAATTACTTCTGTCTGGCATTACAAGCATTGATATTGTAGACCAGTAAAGCTCGTGCATTGTTTCCTCCACAGTGAAACGTGGCTTAGACTGTCTGTTTAATCAGGGTAAAGACAGGATGACTTTGCAGCTGTCGTTACCTCAGGAAGTCTCAACTTATCTGAATTGAAGATGACTTGGCGGGAATTTATCGCTCTATTTTGTCCACGTCACACGACTTTGCTAAAACTAGCGCGCACAGATGTGTCGTCCTTATCTTTTCCCATTACTTCGTAAACATAGTCTAATTTAGGCCTACTATGGCGCGTAATCAAGGGCAATATTCGAACTCCCAATTTTCAACTATACAATTCAACATTCAAACTCCCAATTTTCAACCATACAACTCAACATTCAACATTCAAACTCCCAATTTTCAACTATACAATTTTCAACTTTCGAACTCCCAATTTTCAACTACACAACTCCACATTTTCAACTTTCGATCTCCCAATTTTCAACTATACAACTCCACATTTTCAACTTTCGAACTCCACATTTTCAACTATCGGAGTCATAGGTCCCCCTAGACCACTAGCCAGCGAACACAAGCCAAAATGAGCATACATATAGTCAAATACGACTTTAAAAAATCGTCGGTGTCATTTTACATGAAACTACTTATCACTTTGTTAGGGTTAGGGAGTCCCAAACACATGGTGACCTCGCAGTTAGTTTTGAACATGGACGGACGACACCGAGTTCGTTCGTGACCACGTCAGTGGTAGTTTGTCTAGGCTGCTACTTGACCTTGACCAGCCCGACAGACGGGGAGATGTGTCACGTAGGTGTGAGCACAGGTTATCGTAACGTTGGAAAGTCGTTCGAGGCGAGCGGCCGCAGGTCGCGTTTCTTTTTTCCAAGTAACGGCGACCCGCGGCCGCTCGCCTCGAACGACTATCCAAGCAACCTTAGGGGAACACCATTTGATTTCTGGGGGGGGGGTAGGAGGATTTTGAGAAAAAAAATTGTTGCCAGGTGAGATAGAAGAAAAAAAAATTGATCCTGTCATGGCCTGAGAAAAAAAAAATTGTCATAACAGACAGAAGTGAAAAAAAATTGTCACAATGCACCAGAAATTAGCAAAATTTGGAAACCCTATTCTCATGTATTCTTTGCCGGCGCGCCGCCATAGGCGGCGCAAATTTTTTACCACAGGCAATTCTTATGTTTTTTCCCGGCACTTATGATATAAGCATGCACTACATAGGTCTACTTTACACCTCAGTACATTTAATGTTTTCCTTCCCTTTTCTGACCCAAGAAATCATATTTCAGGATTTCTGTTGCAATATCTCAATGGCATAGGCACTATCTAAAGGGGACTTTTTGACTTCTGTAAATAGCGCTGTTCATGGTTACAGGTTTGTTACTAAATATAGCTGTACGCGCGCGACATCGGACACGCAGTTTGAAATGCGGACAAATTTATCAATGTTGCATGCGTGGCTGTTTTTGCAGCTTGTACTCTGAGTCGTGAATATGTATTTCAGTATTCACTGTTACTCTAGCAGTCGCCCACTGAGATGTATTTTCGTCGTTCTTGCATGCGTAATTTTCAAAAGCGTAATCTAAAAATGCGGACAAATATTTATTTTTGCATATTAATGAGAGAACAGTGACGTAAACTGTGAACAGCCCTATTGTGAAAATTTTAAAACACAAGACAGGAGTCAATAAACTAGTGTCAAAATCAATATATTATTCTCTCAATATAAATATATTAGGAAGATGTACAAGTTGACAATGAAAAATTGAGGAACAACAAATATAATGAAATACAAGGTAGGGGGTCACTAAAAAATTGAAAACTTCAGGGGCGTTACTCAAAATGTGGAGAGGAAGAAGGGGGCGGGGTTACTCAATTTTTTTGCGAAATAAATTGAAACACATCTCAGATTGCACCATTGCACACATCCATTTCTCAAAATTTTCAATGCGAGAGGGGGGCACCCCCTCTCGTGCTCTCCCCCCTCCCTTGGGTCTTCTAACAGTTTTACTGGTAAAAGACAAATTTAAAATACCTATCGGATTGCACTACACTGCACCGTGGCGCACATCAATTTCTCAAAATTTTCACAGGATCTAGGACAAAACTGAACTGTTGTGAATTCATCCTTTATTATCACAGAAACATGTTTTCATTTACCTCAGTTCAATGACCATTTTGACAGTTAAACATACCATATTCATGCTTTTCATTAGAAGCTGGCAGCTTGAGAAATGACACAAGAAGGTCACAGATTTTCCGTTCCTGTATATTTATTTATCTTCAGTCTCTGGCAAACAGAACTGTTTTTCACAAATTGTATTGTCATTGTTTGGTTGTTGAATATTGTGACACAAACACTGATCATGCATAAAATGTAAAAAAATATTGCAGTGTTCAATGTCATTTTCAAACAGTTTTACCTAGTGCAAAATAACCTGAAACTCCTCTCAGATTGCACCATTAAAAAAAAACACATCAATTTCTCAAAATTTCCAATACGAGAGGGGGAAACCCCCTCTCGTGATCTCCCCTTGGGGTGTTCTGACAGTTTCACTTAGTAAAAAAATTAAAAAACTCCTCTGAGATTGCACTAGACAGCACCATTGCACTCATCAATATCTTAAAAATTTCCATGCAACATAGGGGAAACTTTCCCCCTAAGCCTCTCGCGTGTTCTCCCCCTGTACTTTCAAATTCTGCCCAGTCAGATATCCTAGTGAAAACCCTTTCATAATATCAATCCAAATTAAACAATATACCGGTACTATATGGTTAGATACTGCGTGAGCTTTTATATCTTTATTTTATTGTGACTTGCAATTTCATTTTGATGGGTTCACCTTTTTTGAACCATCATGAGATAACTGATGATAGTCTAGCAGAGTACATCAGGATTTCAAAGGTCTTTACTGTTGCTGTATTTTGTAAATTTTACAAATACATGTATTTGTATTTAACTTTTCTAAGTGGGGGGATCAGTCAAAATTTCAGAGTTAGAGAGGGGAGTTACTCAAATTCATCATGGTTGATCGGGGGGGGGGGGGTGTCACCCGAAATTTCTGAGTTTCAGGCCGTAAATAATGACGGCTCCCTTATTTATATACAAATTACAACGCATCACAAACTTGATGACAAAGAAAAAAAATTGCATTGCTACTCCATTTGAAAAAAAAAATTGATGCAGCTCTGACAGTAGAAAAAAAAAATTGCTGTCACTGTGACAGGAAAAAAAATTTGCTCCCATTCCCATTTCCTCCATATCCCCCAATCAAATGGGGATCCCCTTACGATAACCTGTGGGTGTGAGAGTCTTGTTAGACTTTGTCACAGTTGTGAGCGTATTGTCCAGCTCGTGCAAGCCGCTCAACGTGAAGTACATGATGTTGAACACAATGGTCACGGTGTAATAAAGGGAAAGTGGCTTCACACATCAGCCATCTCGTCCTGTATATGCTTTGGTGTGTTTAGTGTCTGAGTTGTGTTTTGACTGTAATAGTGTGGAAATTAACAAGCAAGTTGTTAATTTTAAAATAAGCCATGGCGAGCCACGCACGCATGCTCTTGTCATTAGACGACATGATAGCGACCGAATTAGGCCTGAGTGATGGCTGAGGTCGGCGGTAAATCTTGAAGTTATAGCATCACAAGTGTTTCCGGTTCATATTTTTGGACCCTCTAGAACATCACATAGGAATAACTAAAACTCCGAAACGTCATGTTACGTCCTATGACGCGTTCTGACGTAGTATAGCCCAGAAGGAAAAACGTGGGTAACTACAATGAAGCAAGTTAGGGATGCCTAGGGAGAATACGAATCCCAAATGTTGAGTTCGAAAGTTGAAAATGGGGAATAGGAATCCCAAATGTTGAGTTCGATAGTTGAATGTTGAGTTGTATAGTTGAAAATTGGGAGTTTGAATGTTGAATGTTGAGTTGTATAGTTGAAAATTGGGAGTTTGAATGTTGAATGTTGAGTTGTATAGTTGAAAATTGGGAGTTTGAATGTTGAATATTGAGTTGTATAGTTGAAAATTGGGAGTACGAATATTGGCCTTGATTACGCGCCATAAGCCACTGGTCAGTTTCTTCGGCCTGGGGGGGGGCCGGTGGATTATTTTTTGCCGACGTCAAAAAGTGGCTGACCCCCCTATTCCAAATTTTGAAAACAGGGTGACCCCCCATTCCAAATTTTGAAAACAGGGTGACCCCCCCCCCGCACGCGACAACTATAATATGTAATAATATAATACTATAATATATATATGTGAATATATATATATATATATATATATATATATATATATTATATATATATATATATATAGTTATATTTTACATACATTTATATTTTAAGTAATTCTGTGTTTTAATGAAATTGTTGAATACAGTACATTTGAATGAGCTGTGAATGTATTTCACACTTTCTATGCTTAACCAGATGTCCTGAACTGTTGTACAGAAATGGATGTCAATCATCAATATCAAACAGGAAAAAGCAGTAAATCAAAAACTTTGATGGGTGTTAAGACTTGCCAGCCATCCAATTAAATCTCCTGAGGAACCATAGAGAGGCAAATTGTAGCCAAATCTGATGTGTGCAGAGTCTGAGATGACCTCTTCTTGTAACATTGATATTTGTGCATGTTGCTTTCTCATACTGAATTCTCATAGAGAAAACAGGAGAGTATCAGGAATTTGTCATGCTTTTCATATGAAATGCAGATTTCAAAATAGTACACTTTCACTTAGCAAACATCAAGATATCTCTGGCATATATCTCTGATTTATTAAAGTATGGCGCCCGAAGGGCGCGGAGAAAATATGAAACATCCTGATATCTCTGATATATATGTCTTGTATATTAAAGTAATGCACAGGAAGGGTGTGCTGAAAAATGTCTGATATATTAAAGTAATGCGCTTGAAGAGCACGCTGAAAAATATTGAACATACATATATCTCTGATATATGTATGCCTGATATGTTAATTAAAGTTGGGGCGTGCTGAAAAATATGTCTGATTATTAAAGTTACGCGCCCGAAGGGCGCGCCGAAAAATGCAACTGGATGAAATTTGTGGCTGACACGATGCATTTTAGGCAATGATGAGCCTGTGTCGAAATTCAAAAACACACTGACCCCCCCTATTGGGCATTTCAAAAACATGGTGACCCCCCCCTATCACCAAAGTCAAAAACAGGGTGACCCCCCCCCCATGAATCCACCGCCCCCCCCAGGCCGAAGAAACTGACCAGTCCCTAAGCCTATATTGTTCACAGCATTTGCCGCCAACTGGTAAA
Organism: Ptychodera flava; assembly: GCF_041260155.1. Classification (NCBI taxonomy): domain Eukaryota; kingdom Metazoa; phylum Hemichordata; class Enteropneusta; family Ptychoderidae; genus Ptychodera; species Ptychodera flava. The sequence goes on along the minus strand of NC_091944.1, from coordinate 12,549,349 downwards.
TTTCGTCAATTTTACAAAATCGTCTCAAGGCTGATATACTGATATTTTCGACCTTAACCTAAAATTTGGAGGGGATTGTAGAGCTGTTCGTAACTGCCCTCCCACAGAATTATGATGCCCACTGCCCTCCAGTATCGACGGTCTGCCCGCTCCCAACAACAGTTCAAGCTCCCAACCGTGACTGCCCTCTCCCCACCACTGAAATTCCCCCCTGCCCACTAGAAATATTCCCACATGTACATCTCATTTGCGCGACTATTTATCTATCACCCAGACGTCCGTGTGTGGCAACCAAGATCAACGTAAAACTGTTCGAGCGAAAACTTATCCTTTCAGCATTCGGACATTGCTCCTCATCTAAGTTAGGCACTTAATCTTCCCTGAACTTAAGTTATATTAACCATAACATATTCCCCTCCCTCTACCTATTTTCCTGTACCACTGTCTGGAATTTCTCCTCACCCACTGTAAAAACTGAAATTTCTTCCCCGTCCACTGTAAATATTGACTGAAAAACTGCGCACGAACACCTATTTGCACGAACAGCTTTGTTCGCGGCATCTGTCACAGATACAGAAAAGTGATTAATGGCAATCAATATTGCGACCTGCTTATTGTAAACCCTCACAGCAACACTCCTGTGACGTGATGGTATGTTTGATATATTTTAAATATTTTCAAACAGTCTGCTTATCTGAATTTCTATGTGCTCTCTTGTGTATCGCTACTCGTGAAATAAAAAAATATTTTAGGCCATTTAAAAAAAAAATGTGTGGTTCCGATTACGTGATTTCCAAAAGTAGGGTTATTAGGCCGCGTTCAAAAAAAACGGTGAGGGGGGGGGCTGGAGGAATCGCGATTGAAATCTTATTTTTTTCAGATCCCCCCCTCAATACCCTCAAAAATTTTCAAGTCCCCCTCCCTCAATACCCTCAAAAATTTTCAAGTCCCCCCCATTACAATATAGCCGCATATTTATTAGGAATTCACGCAGAGTAAAAAAAAGATGAATGTGTCGTTCTGCACGCAAATGTTCAACACTATCTCTTATCAGCAGGTTGTAGAGCCATATACCTAGGGCAAGTTCTTAAATTGATTCATTTTAAATGCATCAATACACTTTTTGGATTTCTCAGTCCAAGCCGACTTGAGTTATTCACCTCTGGCAAGTTCAATGGCACCAGCTGAAAAGCACACTAAATGACAATCATGAGAGAGTATGAAAATTGTGTATTCCTAGCTACGTTTAACCAAATTGTGAAAAAATGAGCACAGTGATCTACCAATTTTTTTTTCAAAAGTACAAGACATGTACAACTTAGATGCCACTTATAAATGTTTTACAAAATTGACAATAATTGAAGGTTAAAATATTCCATGAAATTAATGTTTTAATCTCAGAAATTTTGGATGTAATAATGGCAAATTTGATAAAAATAAAAGATTCCATTTAGTCACACATTTTTCCATTTAAATTAGAGTCTTTACTATTCAAAGTTTTACTTTTGTGTATTGGTACAATGAGATATGAAAATTTCATTCACTGCATGAACTTGAAATGAATGGTTTTATATATTGATTTTAAGTGATTTTAGAAAAACTGACTTTTCATCGTATATTTGTATAAGATCAATTATGGTGACCCCATCTTTTTTCTCTAATATTTGATTGTTCTCATATGCCAGAATTCAAAAATCCATGGTAACTGTTAGTCCCCTAGTCTTCTATGTGTTACTCTCTGGCTGGATCTTGTGTACAAGTAGATGTATGTTTCACTGTCAATTGAGTGTCCTATGACCGAAACTCTTCTTAAACTACATCAGAGTCAGAGCTACATGTATCACTGTCACTGCCAGTATGTAGTAGCAGGGCAGTAGTTGTATTAACTTTTTATTTTGACAATATTTTTGTTCAGTTTATACAATTGTGTTCTTGTTCTATTCCCTACAGAATGTTGAGCTATCCAGTATTCAGCTTGCCAACACAGCCTACGTGTACCATGCATTTGCATCATTCAATTATCACCAATATTTAGACAAACGGGCTTTGTTGACAAACTGAATATTGTGTTTTTCAGCATGCTGTAGAGAGACACCGAGAAACTGTGTTTGATACATTGCATAGAAATATTGAAAAATAATCAACAGTTGAAGCTCCTGCCCCATTACAAGGCTAACTTGTTCTACGAAAATTTAATGGCATTCATATTTTTAGACTTTTCGAGATTTAAGACATAAAGTATAACAAAACGATTCTAGATTTTGTTTAATTATTTCTAACATTAGAACCATTGGACACATCAAAATGTTGGGAGTCAATATTTTCAGGTCCCCCCCTATAGGCAGAGCAAAACTTTCAAGTCCCCCTCGACTACCCCAAAAATTTTCGAATCCCCCCTGAATTCCTCCAGCCCCCCCCCCCACCACTTTTTTGAACGCGGCCTTAGGTTGTGTGATTCTTCATATTCTAAATTTTTGTTTCATAATTCTCGACTTGTAGTTGTTCAAAATATTGTAGTGGTGAATAGTTCCTCCATTATAACACGTTTTCAGATTGTATACCCTGCTCCTGTTTCACAACAGAAGTGTATAGGCCTACATGATCATGGTACTGCAAAAGTGACAGAATAGTGAGAAAAACCTGAGAAATTTGTTACCTTAAATTTACTGATATTTGAATTCAAAATGGCAGTCATCCCTGTGTTAGCTCTATTAGGAAAATTAAATTTCCAATTTTCACAAAAATATAAGATAGTAAAAATTTTATTTACTCAAAGAGCTTTAAAATGAGCCAACACAAGCCCAGGTCAGAGTAAGTATAATTGTGAAAATTCACACCTGTCATTGAAGCGCAATTCTACCTTGTTCAGCAGCTTGCTAAGGGAACTAGCATTATTAACGGGGGACAGATAATATTTACTGCCCCTCAACGACGTTAGCAGAAAATTTCAGAGCCCCCTTTGTTGGCAAGAAAAATTTTGGTGCCCCTCTCCCGCCCACATGATAAAAATCAACGACAAGTGAATGGTCCAGACTTGAATTCAATATTAAACAGTAACAATGCTGACTGTACACATATGGTTGTGTTAGTAAGCTAAGTACTTTACAGATCATCAAACTTCAGGAATTAGAACAAAGAAATCTACAGTAAATTCACAAAACCATGTTACTGGAAAAATAGCCAAAGTTACACGGTAAAGGGATGACTTGTGATGATTATGATAAGATGATGGGCACATATGGGGTTATTTTCAATTTTGCAGTTTTGAAAGTGTTTTCCTTATATTTGAGTCGGCGATTTAAAATTACATCTTCTGCAAACTTCAAATAATTTAGGAGGTTATCTAGATTTAATATCTAAAGTTGAAAAGCATATTCATTATAACATTTATATCAAGTTTTACTCTTTTTCCTGTTTGAAGATTATCTGTGACTCAGGTGACAGTACTACGACTGAAAGTCAAAAATGTCCCAGTGGTGTTTGAGCAATTGTTTTGTTTTCTGAAAACCTGCTTTTTGTTCACTTTCGTTCCTTGTGTAAAAATTGGAAGACGGGGTCCATGTACATTCAGTGAAAAGCAAGTTGCTCGAGACCATCATCTTTTTACGTTGAATGCATTGTGCAATAGTGTTTTTAATGCACTTTTATGACCCCCTGTGTAACCTTTACATCCTGGCATTTTTGTATGGAATAGCCAGTTTGAATTCAAACTCTGCAGGAGTCAACCGTACCGTTCAATTTTTGGACAACTTCTTGAACAAAAAATGTTTTCTTTGTTACAGAAGGGAGGGAAGTTTATCGTTGTGTGACCCCATACTGACAAAAATACCAGAATGCAAGGTCACTCTTTGGTCATATAAATGGCCTATTGTCACCCATAAATCTGAGTTGTTACTTAAAGGCCAGTCATAGTGTGTATAAGCTTACTCATGGAGATACCAAAAGGTACTGTTCCATTTGTGTGTTGATCCAGTGCACAGGCCCACGGAACGTTTCGTAGATCGTCGTCGGATGGGAAGTGACTGACACTGTGAGGCCGAAGGGCCGAACCTCGGTACTGTATAAGATTACCAGTACCGAGCTTCGGCCTTCGGCCTCACGGTGTCAGTCACTTCCCATCCGACGACGATCTACGGGAACGTTCCGTACGCCTGTGATCCAGTGTGGCTTCCACTGTTTATTAAAGTGCCAGTGTATAGGAAGGGGTACGTCTCTCAAGTTGTTTTCACAGCTGCCATTTAGTCAAACTTTTGGTTTTCTATCTCAGCCAGAGAATGCTGCAAAAGTTGTGGATGAGCTGTTTCATAAGTCCTAAGTGTTTGTGCATTGCCATTTGAACGAGCTGCTCACAGAATCTTTGTACCGCTCTATAAAAACAAACTCAATACTTCTGTTGACACATAGAACAAAGATTTTGGAGCAGTTCCATCCACTTCCATGTGATCTAGGTTGATGCCTATGGGTGTGAGAAAGTACCTGTATGTTTGTATATGTGTTCTTAACAATAAATGCATAGCAGAGAATGTTTTTTCCATACAGTTTATTTTTTGTGACTTTTTTATTAAGAGACAAAATATTTATTATCAAAATAGAGATAGTTACGTTTCGAGTCCCCTTTTTTAAGTGCCCAAATCCCTCCAAATCCCCAAACATACCCATATTCTCCAATTCCCCCCCCCCCACACCTCCAGAGGTGTTTGAGAATGCGCAAGCCTAAGACCGTGAAAACTTTACTTGTATGCAAGAGTTTTAAAGGGAGTTGAGTCGACATGCAAATGGTACACCAGAAAAGAATTCTAAAAATTTGAGAGTCCTGTCCCCGTGACCACTGTTGACTGTGGTGTTAACCACATGCGCGCGCCCGGGCGCTAGGCTTCTCGAAACCCCTATGACACAGATCATCAGATCATGGAACTACCAAATGACAAAGACCTGCGCCAACAGGAAAAGATTTTAGGGCTTCGTGAAGCGGCGAGCCCACGGGTGCCTGGCATTGCCCGTGTGGTATACACAGACCCATTTCTCGACACTGGCAATGCCAGGCACCTATGGGCGAGCCCAGCGCCTGTGGTTTTAACTCGCATTGTCTATCAAAATTTTACTGGCTTAGGTAGTCTGCTTGCTGCCCTTTGACACGATGACGTCATGTCTGAGATAGAAGTAGAAACCGAGACTGTGTGTAAGTAAACACCTGATACAGACATGTCCGTCGATGTATTAAAACAAACAATACCCAGTAAGTTGGACGTAAACAACGACCTGGTACACGAGAGAGGGAATGCAACTTTTGACCCAGTCCAGCTGACGTATTTGAAGGACGGAGGACGGGACCGAACCAGACGACGTCGGTTTTTGGGTAAGGTCGCCGCCGCTGATGACAATCGGCCGGTGAAGTTTATGCATGCAACTCAGGCGTTTGGCTCACGGTTTGCGGCGGCGTTGTAATACTGTAAACCTGACTCAAGATAAATGGACGCAAGCATTTAAATGTGAAGTAAAAGAGCTTTCCTTAGGCTCTGAACAGTCCCCCATTGCATGGAGGTAGCTACCTCCATGCCCTCAACCCTACGATTCCCTTGTCACTTCAGTTGTGTGACACTTTCTCATTTTCTGTGTCAACAATAATATCATTCAATCAATCAATCAATCAATCAATCAAACGAATCAATCGGTCATTATTACAACGCACACTGACACAGAGCACTACTTACGAGAGAGAGAGAGAGAGAGAGAGAGAGAGAGAGAGAGAGAGATGCAGAGAGTGGTATGGAGATACGCCAAGTGTTACAAGTAAACATTAAAACACCATCATAAGGATAAGAACATTCCAGTAAAGGCTTTCAGCAAACACCACAGTTCGGTATAAAATACAGCGAGATGAAGGAAATTGAATCCCATCTCCTGTTGCAGATCTTTTTGCTTTTCGTGAAATGCTTGGAAAAGCAGAAAAAATCTGTTCCACTTCTTTGATAAGAAATGGTTCTGTCAGAAATGAGGTTCATGCATAAGTTTGTAACTGTCACATCTTATAAAAATTCTGTTTTGAAAAGATGTAAACATGTTTTTTCTATTTCTACCCATTGCAGTTCACAAATTATGATCACTTAAAGGTATACAGACACCAGTGTAATCTAAATATGCCAATATATGGTCAAAGGGGCATTCCTTGGTATTCAAAATGCCCATTTGAGGGTGATGTTTCTAAAAAGCGGCCACCCGCTTTAAATCTGTGATTGGTTAGATTTTCTCTTTCCATGGTAACTGTGGCAAAATTGGAACAGGTGACAGTATACCTTCAATCTATATTTCCACAAACTTCCATGAATTGTCTAATCAGGAAATCTCCTAATTATTTTTAAGAACAATAATCAAATGCTGGATAAGTTCAGTTTGTTATTGCACCACAGGGAACTCTAACTGAATAACAGTAAACAAGTAGATAAAAAACAGAAAAATTAAAAAAATAGAAAAAGCAGCCAAAAAAGAAAACAAAGAAGAATAAACAAAAACAAAGAAGTAAACAAGCAGACAAACAAACGACCAAGGGATCAATTGTAGGACGGGCCATACAGTATATAGAGGGGACAGACCAATGCCATAGCAAGATGAATCTAGTCTGTTTCATTGAAGTCTCATAATTGATCCCTCAGTCGTTTGTTTGTTTGCTTGTTTACTTGTTTGTTTTAGTTTATTCTACTTTTTCTTTTTTGATCGTTTTTAGTCTCATAATTGATCTGTCAGTCATTTGTTTATTTGCTTGTCTTGTTTGTTTTTGCTTGTTTTGTTTATTCTAATTTTTTTGACAGTTTGTCTTTTTTTGATATTTTTCTATTTTTTATTAACTTGTTTACTGTTATTCAGTCAGAGTTCCCTGTGACTGCACCAGAAAATTGGCTAATAGCGGTGTTGGGAGGTGTAAGAAGCTATTCTGCAATGGTACATTGACAGTTTCAGTACCATTGAGACTTCTGCCATCGATGCCACCTACCACTGATACCAGAGAGCCAGCCAGTGTTAAAAGGTGGAAATGAACATAAAATTCTTCTTCTGATCGTGTAAATTGGTTCTATGAACAAACAACTGACTTCTTCAAGGACACAAGCATGGAATGTACGCACGGAAGAAATGCTGCATGAAGAGAAACATAAAATTTATCAGCACAAACATAAATGAAATTAGAATATATGAACAAAAACATGGAATGTATGAATATAAGAATGGCTTTTTACATATAGACAGTTAAATTCATAAACGTAAAAATAACTTTTAAACATTAACAAAATTTATAAATATAATTATCAAAATTATAGAATAACAGCATGTTTTTTATGAACATAAACATTAAATTTTAAAATACAAATATCAAATTAGGAACACACAGTTGTTTTTTGAATTTTGCGACTTTTGGCTTGCCATGTTACACCTTAACTGCTTGTCCTCAGCTGATTTTTGAATAGAAGCACAGCTCAGACTCAGATGAAAGTACAAACTTTGAAAAAGACCATAAGATAGCACACAATTAGAGATGTAGAAATGGCTATAGACATTGCCACGTGCTCTTTGCTGTTCTTGTCAGCTGCTAGTCGCCACACTACATCTGAGCTACAGCAATAGGATATTGCATTCAAATTTGTACACAAGCCACAACAGCTGACAAATCAGAAAGAGGTTTACAACTGCCAATTGTTACGAACTGCAGTTACCTGATTGGCTCTTGCAAAGTGTGAGATTTGAAGGGATCTTCTATTGCGGTGGTTCAGATGTAGTTAGGTGAAACAGCTGACGAGAACGGCAAAGAACAAGCAAAGGTGGCAACGTTGCCATCTCTACATCTGATTGTAATCAGTTGGACCACACATGGTTACAACCCTTTTCAGAATTAGAGCGCGAAGCCACTGCAGTGAACTGCAATAAAACTGCTTACACTAATTAGTTTCAGCTGTAGCCGTGGCCACTTTGTGTCGAACAAGGCTACTTGATAAAGACCAAAATGTCTGCTTGTACAAAGGCAAAACTAGCTCTGTCTGAGGCTCGAGTTGGAAATGAGAGTTTACGATTGGCACCCTGTGTTCAAGATTAAGATACAATGTAACATTACCATGCACTGGTCCATGTACAAATCTTTTTTATTTCAACTGAAACTAATTAGTGTGAGCAGTTTTATTGCAGTTCACTGCAGTGGCTTCGCGCTCTAATTCTGAAAACGGTTGTATTACCTCCATGCATAGGTCAATCTTTTACTGTTCTGCAGTCCTTATCTATGACAATGTCTGTATGCAAATACACGTAACAAAACAACACACAAGTTACAAGTCAGTGATAGGCCATTTTGATAGCAACCGTATCTCTTATATATACATGTGCCAATCTGCTTTTAATTTAATACAGTCCCTCCATCTGCAATCTCATACTCATAGTAGGAACAAATGACGTCCTTGTGTCTCCTTATTGTGTACATTTTCATTTAGAATATTTTGAAGATCAATCATTCTATGAAAATGTTATTATATACCAGCGATTATTATTGTTATTCTTGATGTTGTTAAGATCAATCATTAAAACAACATCAACAACAACAATAATAATAATTGCTGGTATATAATAACATTTCATATAATGCATTTAATCTACAGTTATCTTAGCATTCTGCATATAATCATATGAAATATGAAAAAATTGTTTATATTTGATGTAAGTAAATCATTTTTTTGGATTCATGAATATTGAGTATCATAAAATGCAATACCCTTCAGTGATAAGAATGCTGCAGTCAAACCTGTGTATAGTGCATAGTTGTCACTCAAGAGACCAAGAAAAAGTGACTACTATGTGTAGAAAATGACCTGTAGAAGAATGGTTGTGGTATTACTTTTTTTGGGTAGGTGATGTTCTGAATATTGAATATGGGATAAGACCAGTGTATTGCTAAACAGTACCATTGTAAGTCTAATAAAATTTGTGATTTCATTTCTGGAGAATAAATGCTCATGTGGAATGTGTGAAAGCAATCTTTCATTTTCAGTACTAATATTCACTATCATTTCATTTGTTTATCAATATACTCAGATTCTGTCTCCAAATCAAAGCATTTACAGGTGGCCACTGACCACGGAGATGGCCCGCTCTCTGTAAAAGGGTCTGTAGTGTGTCAAATCTCATGAGGTTACCTTGAAGTGACCACTATAAAGGTGAACTCCCTGTTAAAGTGACGGCTACAACAGGTTTGCGTGTAATTTTGATTTTATTAACACAGAGGCTTTGGCATTGAATGATCCTCAACTTCAAAGAAAGATTGACCCAGCATTTTTGACCCGAGATGACCAGTACAGCATGGCAGTGAGAAATGGTGTTCTAACGGAACAGAAGATAATTGAACTGAAGTTGTCAGATCCGGAAGAGAAGGAATGGTTCAGGGAGTAAGTATACTCTGATATGAGTGATTTTATTTGAATGTTATAAAACATAATATTGTAATAAAATTCATATATTATATTATTATTATTGTAAAATTATGATATTTTCAAATGGTTGTTACCGTAATATACTGTTTTGAGGAACACTCAACTGGCATTTTTTACTGTGAGTAGGGAATGTCCACAGATAATTTGTATATCCCAGTAACATTTGACAGTTTACTATACTTAATGTAATTAGTATGCATCTTGAAAATACAAGACGTTTGAAATCTTTAAGTGTACTGTAATTTTCTCAAAAAAACTTTGAACAATTTTATTTTGCAATGGTGAATGAAACCTAGTGGTCATTGAAATGTGAAATTTCAAAATAGCAGCTGCTCTTTATTTTTTAATTTACAATTTTCACAATAACAGTACATGACAGAAATCACACATTTAACAATTAGTCAACGCAAGTCGTAGACGAGCAAAATACTGATGTTGTGGGACACAACAGAATCCCTCCCTGCATTCCATTTTGCCTCAACAAATTTCTGGTGACTTACTATCCCCCTTGCCAATGAAAATTTTAAAACAGAGTTTCTACCTTGCAACACTTTCAAGCATATTCTAAACCTGTTGTGTGTAGAGACATAAGATTTGTAACTCAAAAAGTAAAGAGTTTAAAATTAACAGACCCTGTATATGAAAATTTCTCAATCCTCGGCTGATCTATTTGTTATTGTTTGCAAGTTCTGAAATGCAAGGAAAACATTGCTTTCTATCCAATGATATATAATTATTAACTTTCTATCTCTCTGTCTGTCTGTCTATGTATTTATTGCAATCTATCCACCCATGGGTATATTTCAGTGCTGCAGTGAGGCTGCGAGGAGATCATGCGCTTTCGCTGACTTATTTGATGTTTACGACAACACTTGAAAACCAATGCACTGAAGAACAGAAGAATAAATGGCTGCCACTGGCAAAGAATTTCCACATTGTCGGCACCTATGCTCAGACTGAACTTGGACATGGTAATCCAATGTGATCATTTAGAAAGCTTTGGAAAACTTTGAACTTGAATGTTCCTTATGAATCTACAGTTTTTTCCCTGCATGTTCATTGAAAGGGGCACTTTCTACCCCATTCATCAAAATTAGGGGAAGACTTGACATTTTAGGGGGCAGTCGCTTTTGATGTTGATTTTGCCTTCCTTGGAAGGGCTTCCTCAATATTGTTATGATCGTCACCCTGTTCAGTTTTGTCTTCTATGTCGCATGTAGCACGCGTACCAACATCGACATCATGATGTTTGTCACCTTGTGATGTGCTCGGCTGCTCTCTATTTTCTGTCAATTTGTCACCCACAATTTTCCCTGACTCAGGATTTGACATATTTATTCCCTTGGACACGATTCTGTCAAAATTTAGGGGTTTAAATCCATGAAATATTGCACTGATGCCCGTGGTGCCAATCAACCAACTGTGTTGTATTGCTATAAGTGTTCCTGCAATGCTAAACCTGGAATTTTACAGAACTCTGTCATTGATACATACAGTTTGCTGCACTGTGCGCTTGGGTCACCCTCATATACCGTATTAGTATGTGGACCTCTTTGCTTGCTGTGTTTTGTGTGCGATTTCTGCGCTGTCAGTAACTTTTTCAGGGCAGACAATGGCTTGATATATGCAATTTGCACAATCGCACAGTCAAGAGAAAACCCTGAATCTATGTATTTCATACCATTGTACCAGTGAAGTGTGTTGAGACGCTGACCTGACCTTGACCTCTTAAACAGCCTAGTTTCTATTCTGTAATGGTCGTGGACAATACATTATGAGAACTGAATCAATGATAGCTCAATCTCAGAGAGACCCTCTACAATTTGAGAAATAATATAAAAAATAGTCAAGTGAATAGACTGTTCTCAACAAAGTGTTTTGTGTGCCCCGGAAATTCTCAGTGATATGAATTATAAACAAAGTTATTCATACATGAGCTGAACTTTTTCTCATGAACAATGACGTGATCTGCACTGACTTGCATTGAATTTCCATATTGATTTGGCAGGAACTTTCATCAGGGGTTTGGAAACCACAGCAACCTATGATGTTGAGAAGGAAGTATTCGTCATCAATACACCAACATTGACCGCGATGAAATGGTGGCCTGGATGGAGTGAGTAACTATCTGTATTTCAGTTCAGATAGTACGCACCTCGAATGTCAAAGACATCAACTTTTGCTCAAACTTTCACTGATGAAACTTTCAACCATTCTGTTTCCAAATCAAGAGTAAACATCAGAGGCTCTAATCATATGATTCCTCTGTTTTGGTTAAACTTTTCTACATGTACCAACTTTAATAACACTTTTGTTTGGCTATATATTTTGTAGGTGGTAAAACGTCTACCCATGCGGTTGTCATGGCCCAGTTATACAGCCTAGGTCAATGTCATGGTGTTCATCCATTTATTGTACAGTTAAGGAGTCTTGAAGACCATAGACTAATGCCAGGTAATATGACACAGATTGATCAAAAATTGAAGAAATCCCATCATGCATTGTGACATCTAGTGACAGTCATACTGTATTTGTAATGATTTTTAGAGTGTTTTAGAGCAAGTATATGATACAGTTATCATGATTGGGACGTACGAAGTAACTACTGGTCTATGTTACAAGAATGATGATTGGTGGAAATAATGATGACTACCATTGGCTGGCCTGCCTGGCTACCCAAGGAAAGTAAATCTTTTACCACGCAGCTGAAATTTTACGCTTTCCTTGCCAATGAACAGGTGGAATAATATCTGATGTCTGGTTCGTTGAGATCAGAGGAACCGCATCCCAGCATGCAGCATGTCATGCATAATTATCAGGGCAGGTACTATTCTACCTTGTGCAGGCAGCATTTCAATGTTTACCTTCCAAGATGTCTGGTTTTAATATTCAATGAATGTCTTACACTGAATGAAATACCAATATTTTGCAAAGTAGTGGTTACTGGCAATTCCAGTGCAGGTAGTGGGGTCAAAGGTCACGATTGTTGAGGTGACATTGAATTCTGCAAGTGTATAAAACAAGGTCTGTAATTATAATTTTGACGGTAATGAAAACAAGCATGTAATGCAACGTTTCTGAATGATTGTAATTTTCATATAATCTTGCTCTTCTATGACTGCTCATTATTTTATTTCAGGAATCACAGCCGGGGATATTGGTCCCAAATTGGGCTACAATTGCAGTGATAATGGCTTTTTGAAATTTGACCATGTTTGCATTCCCAGAGAAAACATGCTGATGAAATATGCCAAGGTAATGTAATACAGAATGATATATACTACAAATATATGCACCATTATAACAAATCTTATGATGTATCTACCGTGGTAAACAATAAAATTTTGCTTGTGATAAAGAAGCTGTATGAAGCAGTTTCTGTAACATTGACTGTTTCAAGGCAGCCCAAGTGCAGTACTGCGTGAGTGCCAATTCATGTTCACTTGCAACGTTTGTGAGAATATGTGACATCCTTTGTATTGTAACTGTTCAGGCTTTCAGAAGTGCATCAAAGAGTTGAGTTTGACGTTTAATGTGCTATAAATCAGAAGAAAAATTGTTGTCATGAGGGGATTGACCGGCACAAACCATGTATCTAGGCTAATCCCCTGAACGTGGAAAATTTCCGCGTTACCGAATTAATGGCTTATGACTCCCCAGAGAGTTAATAAACTACCGATCAAGTAGAACAAAACATCACAATGTTTGTGAATATGTCACCGCCCGTGATATTTGTAGAGCAATCACCGATTGACAGTCAGTTCACACCTCAAGTAAGGTATCTTTTCATATGGAAATTATTTCGAACCTACAGCGTTTGTGCCGGGGAATCTTGGCATGATGACATTCTGCAAAAATGGTCAATGCTTGGCTCGTTTTATTCCCTGGTCGTGAATGCGAGACATACCTAATAAGGAAATTATAAAAACACTCCAAATTTGGACATTAGCGCTATGCATATCTCCCCCCATAGGGTCAGGTGATACTGCGTTAATGTTCTTGTGCAGCCTTTGTGGTATTTTCATCATATCGTAACCTCATTAGACACATCCAACCCATAACATGGCACCAGTGAAACATAGCTACCAGTAATTGCGGCAGTTACTGATGTTCGTTTGTTCCAGCAAGTGTAAACATTTTGTCAGTGACATGAGCAGTGTATACCGATATATGCACATAACAAGAAACAGAATCTATATCCTCTTGTCAATCAAAAGTTTTCTTTCAGAAAATTCCAATTATATTAAAATTGAGCAAGAGCTGAGCTGAGCTCTGTGTAACCCTTATTGAGTTTATTGTATTTATTTGTTATTCATTTTCTAATTTCTTTTCATTATAATTGCTGTTTTTTAAGTATTTCTGTAATTACTGAATCTGGTAGGATGTTATCAAAATTTACAGGTTCTTCCAAATGGACAGTACGTCACGTCTCCTAATGCTCGACTGGCATACGGTACCATGGTTCAAACCAGAGTTGCCTTTATGCCGTTTTCTACAAAAAGATTTGCAGCTGCAGTCACTATCGCAGTCAGGTACAGCGCCATCAGGAGGCAAAGTGAACTAAAACCTGGGTAAGGTTGATGTCTCTGACCTCTGACTGCTTTTTATTACCTAACTGTCATGTGATATTGGAAAAAATGTTTCCTATGTCTGCATGTTTGTAAATGTCATGTTGTTTAAGTAATACAAAATAGAGTAAGCCCAAAGCAGTTGTACACACATTGTTTTAAGGTAGAACACGCCTCGGGGACAGATATTCAGACTCTCAAATTTCTACACTTCTTTTCTGATCTACAACTAATTGGGGCTCACTTTAAAGCTCTTAGGGAAAGAAAAACTTTCAGTGTCTTAGTTTTTCAAGAATCCAAAATTTTATTTTTCACTCATTATTACAAGGATGGCGGCCATTTTCAATTTCAAATATCGCAAAATGTAGGGTAATTCATTTCTCCAGTTACAAACTTTGCACGGTGACACCCCCTCCCCAATTTTCATCACTGATTTGATAAGAGAATGGTTGAAAGTTTCATTTTTGAAAATTTGAGCAAAAGTTAAAGTCTTTCACTTTAGAGGTGAATTACGAGCATATAGTTTGTCCCAAATCCATTGTTATCAGTGGTTGGTGTGGACCTGTTCACTAGGATGGGAGTGAACAGATTGGCGATTGAGCCAGGAATGCTTAGTGACCTATGACATCATGCAGAGATTTTCATCTTAGCAATTATTTTTGTTTCATGTGAGAAATTATTGATGTTGTTCTGCTCACTGAAACATTGAATTATTAATCATTAGAGCTCTAACATAATTATGTAAATATGGTGATTCTGTAATTTTTGATATGTACCATAAATTAAGTTATTGAAGAATTTTATGTACAACATGAATAGTTGTTGACATGAAAAATAATAACCAAAATAATGTCAAAAGATAGTAACTTTCTTTTTTGCGGTGGTACAGTGTTGATTCCAAATGATGTCTTGAGATGCAAGATATATGCAAATCATTTGAACAGCTGAATGTGCGACGTCTTGTTAGATCTTGTGAAGTACAATGATCGACTATTGTGAAATGAGTCCTTACACCGATAATGCTTCCTGACATCGTTCCTGTTTTGAATTTTCCTTCCATAGGGAAAGGGAAATTCAGATACTTGATCACCTGTCCCAGCAGTACAAGCTATTACCACAGCTGGCTACAGTGTATTCCTTGCTCTTCACAATAATGAGGATACAGCAATTCAATGAACGGATGAAAGAACAGCTGAATGCTGGGAATTTCTCTTCTCTGTCAGAGGTCAGTGTCTTTAGCCAATCAGCATCTTGCATTTGTATATGAAGTTGTTTTTACTTTCCTACAATTTACATCAAAATGTATTTTAGTGGAAGCTTTCATGGATATTAGTCTTACTGCTTGCCACTTAGTTAATAACACACTCTCAAATCATGTAGGATTTAAATATTTCTAATGTGATGCAAACAAAAAGATATTTCAACAAACCATGCTTCTTAAAGTAGATTTATTTATTGCAAGTTATGGTTATTTCTAAAGTACATCAATAATACTTGTCTTGGTTGTTTGTTGTTTTCAAAGAGACATGTATAATCTTTGATAATCACCTTGTTGTGAATGGTTTTGTATTTTGCCGGGCATGTTCTGTGTTTGAGTTATGGCTATTAACGCAGGTCTTCAACAAGGTGGAAGGTGGAGTCTAACTGTATTTGTACCGGCACAACTGTTGTGCTTCAGGCTTAGATCTTGTACCTTGGTTTTAGGGCAGTATAACTCCAGCACTCAGGTGATGCACTGCGGAAGTTTATCTGTCCGTGTGTCTGTGTGAAGGTGAGAGGGAATGTGTACACACCTTCAGTTCTATTGAAATGCCATCATTTCATCATTTGCTTTACGATCAACAGATGCATGCAGTCACAGCAGGGATCAAGGCATTCATAACAGATGCTGTCATGTCAGGGACGGAATCATGCCGACTTGCATGCGGTGGTCATGGTTACTCGGAAGCCAGTGGCCTTCCCAATCTACTAACATATGTTGCCTTGACGATCACTGGAGAAGGAGAAAACACTGTCATGTATCTACAGCTTGCGAGGTAATCTCCAATGTTGTCGAAATAAAAACATGATCCATAGTCAAGCACTTTTTTCCCAGTACAGGAATACAATTCTTGTTGTCATAATACAGCTTGAGCTCATAAACAATTGCATTCCTAAGTTGACGATTTGGGCAGATGTGCAGCGTCTCGGAAGCTGATGTCCAATTGGGTGGCTGAATCTTACCGTTATAAATAAATAATACAAAAAGATTCCCGAAGTTGCTGTGAATAGTCACAATCGACCAATCAGATATAACCTTCTGAGCACGCTGCACATCAAGACAATTCAGCTTAGCAACTCGTTTTGCTTTCTTTTGTAGTTGTTATAGTGCCCAATGTTCTGTGAACTTCTATTTCAAACTACCTATTTGTAATTCGATCTGATTTGATATGTCTTCTGTTCAGTTGCCGCAATAGTCGAAAAGGATCTTCAGTTTTGAAATATCAACATCAAGTAAGATTCATGAACAGTGCAGCAGCCATGCTTAAGGTAAAGGGCGACGAATTCGGACGCGCCCGCGCTTTAGAACGTTTCTGCGCAGATTTAACTCCAGCCTGCCGCAAATGGGTTATTTTGTAGCGCATGTATTTAACATCACCTGTCATTGTTGAAATTGCGCTTTTACCTAATTTTTTGACCCAGGCTCTTAGAAATACATGTGACCTATAACCTTGTCATATTTTGACCCCCTAGGAAGCTGGTTTTTATTCAATATGAGCGCAAAATTAACATTTCTCTCCCATTTACATGGCACATATTACCCATTCACGTGGAGATATTGTAAAAAGTAGCGTGGTGACACCCTTTTATTAAAAGTGTAAACTAAATGGTATTATGTCAGGATTTTATTCGCCAAGTTTGGTCAAAATGACACCATTCAAAGTGACAGGAAGAAAGTTCGAAAATTATGTAGTGATATAATTTCGATATCGTCATTTTGTAATCGATACTTATGTTAAAATTTCTTTACAAACATCATGAAAACTATACATTCGACAGATATGGATCTTAATCCTTGGTATTTATTAAAATTAACTCATTTGCTAAGCGTTTTATAATTGCTTTCTTTAGTTTAAGTGAATTATATCATTTTTATTTATTTCTAACGACGCCATCTTAACGTCCGTTTCCATGGAAACGAGCGCTGTGACCCCCATTTTTTATTTCATTTTTGCACTTGCACAACTTCCAAGAATATTTGTGCAAAGTTTCAAGAAAATGACACCACAACCTAATTTTGACGTAATTCGTAGTGCTTCACCTTAACTGGAACAATTCAACAATATCTTAGGGGGCATACAATGTATGTTTTTCCTGTTTGTCATTTAAAGGTATACAGTCACTTGTAATCTAAATATGCCCATATATGGTCAAAGGGGCATTCCTTGGTATTCAAAATGCCCATGTGAGGGCGCTGTTTTTAAAAAGCGGCCACCCGCTTAAAATCTGTGATTGGTTAGATTTTCTCTTTCCACCGTAACTGTGGCAAAATTGGAACAGGTGGCAGTATACCTTTAAGGCATTCTCAGACTTAGACAAGCACTGATTTCTATGATATGAAGAAAGCATCCAAACCTATTACTCTTTGCCCCGTCATTCTTTTACAGATATCTCATGAAATGTGTTGCCAAGGCTACAGTGGGCACCAAACTGCCAGTGATGATGTCGTACTTACAAACCAAGCAGAGTAAGAGATGCCCGGCCCAGGCAGAATCTGAACTGCGTAATTTAGATTTATTATTGCAAGCGTATGAATGCAGAGCTCGCAGGTAAGAAAACATCTTTTAGATCTAAATCATATCAAATGTATTTCCAACAAATCCAAAATAAACTTGATGAAGTGAACTACTTTTCTGTATACCAGGAACAGGAATTGAAAATTCAATCGTACATGTACTTTGATATCCTAAATATTTTCCATGAAATCTTGCAAACATGATTCAAGAAACGCATTAACAGTTTACAGTAAATTAAATGTAACAACTGTAACAAACTGTTGATATGCCTTTATATGTATTGTAAATACCCTTAGTAATGGCATATGTGAACACATTACTTTGACGAAAAACACTGTGTAGACTTCAGCACTTTGTATCGTGAATACCTCCTGAGTGCTATCAAAGTGCCACAAAACCCCATCATGACCTTTGACCCAAAGGATAACTGTATTGAGATTGTACTCTGTTTCATCTGTTCATATTGTCATTGTACAGATATTGAACCTTCCCAGGATGCTGTTGCTGTATCTCTTCATGCATTATCCTTCTATTAAACATACTATCAGTTTTTATCTTTCTGCCAAATTGTTTTGAAATCACTAAATTAAGTTTTTTTTTTGGTCTGTAGTCTCATTTACCAAGCCGCTGAGAAACTCCAAACAGAAATCATGGAAGGAACACCAGAATACCTGGCATGGAACAACTCCCACTTGCTGCTTCTCAAAGCTGCTCAGGTAATCATGTGATTATCATGTGACATTAACCAGCCAATCAGCAGCTTATGTAGTCATTTGAGTGTGAGAAGTAGTCACTGACAGCCCTTTTGTGTACAGTTGCATTAATCAACGTTGGTCAACTGTTTACTCGTCAAACGTGTTTCTGCAAGAAAATTCAGCAAAACTAGATACCACTGTTGAGCAAACAAAGAATTAGTGAATCTATTGACTAGTTTCCTTATAGTATAAACTTTTTAATGTTCAAATTATCAATCATGAAGTTATTCGCACAGTTTTGGAAGATTAGTGAATTTCTTTAATAAAGCTTTGATAGTACAATAGACTTTATCTTTGTTTGAAATAGTCATTTGCATCTTCTGCCTTCCAGGCTCACTGTCATTATGTCGCTGTGGAGAGTTACATCCAATTCACCATGGCAACCGAGATGGCCGACTCTGTCAGGGAAGTTCTAGTCAGTCTGTGCCACCTATATGCATTGTATGGCATCAGAGAGAACGCTGGAGACTTCTTACAGGTATTAATACATGTCCTAACAACATAAATTAAGGATTGGTTTTAGAAATCAGCAAGACATGTACAATGGCCTTTTGAGCTTTCTTTATAATCTTTCAGATTGTTAATCATTGTTGAATGCTACCTGCTCGTCAAAATTTTCAAGTAGACGCGAGAGTGCTTTAGTTGGGCAAAATAAAATTATTTTTGGTCCTTGATATTCAGCAAAAGTGATGTCATGATTCGATATTCTTTTTTTATTCCTAACAATGCAAAAGTTATTGTCTTCTATCACTGGCTGCAAGATACTTTCATTTTCATTTCGCCATTTTTTGAAATGCAAAACAGGGATATCAAGGATAGCTGTACTGATGACTATGTAACAAAAAAAAAGACATGACAAGCAGGTCCTGAAATGGCACGCGCCAACCAGAAACAAATCTTTTTATTTTGGGCATTATGGTCAGTCACTAGTGTGTTTCTTATGCATATTGGTTCATGGGTTTTACTCTTCACCTTCATAATGATGGCTAGATATCCTGTTTCTCTCTTTCCCAGGACGGTTACATGACTGGGAAACAGTTTGCCATGGTGACAAATCAGATTGGTGCGGTACTTTCGACTCTTCGTCCCAATGCTGTTGCTCTGGTGGACGCCTTGGACATTCCTGATGAAATGCTGGCTTCTCAGCTTGGCAGATATGATGGAAACGTCTACGAAAACATGTACAAGTGGGCTCAACAGTCATCACTGAACAAAACGGAGGTAAAGAGATTCATGTGGTGAAAGCTTTCTAATAATACTCATCAGTTCCCATATAATTTATGCCAGGTTGATTAACTTTACATTAAGAGATTTATATTTAAGCTAGTGAGAGCATAAAAGTATAATCAGTTCCAGCTGAGAATTTGTCAGTATCAGGAAGTCAAGAAATGGATCATGTGACCTCATTTAACTAATGCATATTCATATGGTATGAATAGAAATAAATTATTCTCAGTTGAATAGGACTAGCTGTTTTTTGAGATAATGATGATTGTCTAGTATTAACTGGACGTTTATTTTTCAGAATAATGTAATGATTGATAGTGCACCAAACTGTGCAAAAATGACTGAATTTCTCATTCTTGGTTTCTTTGTGTCCATACAGGTGCATGATTCATACTACAAATACCTGAGACCACTGCTGGCAGGAAAGAGATCAAAACTCTAATATGTCCATGGCAACGCTGAGTGCGGGAATTACTTGAAATCAAACTTTTGCTATTCTACATGGTGCAAATGTTGATATCAGACACACTGGGAACAATTCCAATGCAAATGTAATTTCATCCCGGTCATAATTCAGATATTGTTTCACAGTGATTTATGAATGCAGGGGATTCATTTTGGATTCTGCAGATATACATTACTTCAGCAGTGAAAATTTTCATTGGTAACCAATCCTGTAGATAAACTTCATATTTTGTCATAGCTGTACAGATTCAAAACAAAATTCAGTGTAATTTAACATAATCATTAGTGTTGTCCCTGGTATGAAGCAGTATATCTTGAAATGAATTACAACTCCAACAAACTGCAAATCTTTACTCACTATGCACTGAGCTTATCTCATCTTACCATCCCATACAAAATTGTATTTACCTTTTATATGAAAAGTTTCCATGTAGCGACTTTGACCTTACATCTTGAGATGATAATGATGGATGTAAGCATTAATTATGTAAATTTAGCATTGCAGATATACCATGAAATGTAATTTTAAAGTGAAATAAATGTAGCTTATAATTTGATACTGAATGTGTGTCTCTATCTGCTAGCACTCACAAATGACTTGCATAATTTCATCATTAAAAGAGGGATCAAAAGAGTGCTTGGTTTTATTAACCATTTTATTTGATAATACACCATGCATTATTATTATTGAAACTATTATAAGAGAGTTTGCTAATTTAGATCTCATTGTTAGAGAGTATTTTATACTGACACAAAATATTCACAGGAATTTAAAACATCCTATCCGCTTGATATTGGATTGAGTGGTCATCATGGCTAAACAATGTGACTGGTTTGTCCAGAAATAATCTAAAAGCAAAGAGCATATAGTTCTTTTACCGGTTCCATGATGCAGTGTGCACCAGGGTATACAAAGCGTGTGTTACTTTTTAGCTGTAGGGTACACGCAGGATACGTTACTCATAGAACTCTATGGCAGATTACACCCTGACCTATATTTTCGTCGCTGATGGTTAGATTATACACGGGGCATTATTTGGTATTGCAAATATGTGCCGTTCTTCAATAACAATCCGTTGTACAACACAAATCAGTATGTTTTTGTTGTTTTGAGCCTATATACGGTGTTTGATATAGCCACTACAATGCATTGTGGGATAACCGGGAAAAGGTCTATTGCACAACAGACAGGATCAAAATAGCTCTATAGCCAGAATGGTAACATCAAAACTTTTATATAATAACATAGTAATAATACCGACCCGGCCTGAAAGCCATACCAGAACACAGTGAAAAGGCAAAGGTAAAGTATATCGTATAGCGCCCTCAACAATGAAAAAAGTGCGATATCTTTGTTTTCAATGGTCCTGCTCACAGCGCCACCTAGAGAAGGGTATGTTGTAAAAGATACCAGCAACAACATCAACATAAACAACATGGCTGCGCCCTGGGAAAAGTTTAGCGTGACAGTTGCACACGGTAGGTAGTGGCTATACTTGGTTATTCCGCCTTAACCAGCCATGGTAGGCCCTCATGTGTCTTGTCAAAATCACAAATGGGACAGACAGAATTGGCTTACTCGAGTCTAGACAGTCTTTCCACCATGAGAGACAACACTTGTCAACAGGCGCCCAAAAGTCAAAATACTATGTTCACATGACTCATGAGCTTACATGTCAAGAGCATGGATGTAGACAAGTGAGAGATACGTAGTAATACTACTAGTGAGATAGCTATTACCTCTATGATATACCCAGCGTGTATGCAAGTCGCCGATGCACAACAGGCTTTTGTCTGGCTAGACTTTCTGTCCGTATCACACAGGGCCCGGCTTTGGAGTTATGGCGAACACCTCTATGTTCGAAGTCCGCTGTGGAAAGATTTCACACTCGGGATGTTGGTCTCATGCATTAGGGCGATTGCTGTAGTATCCAGTAACAGTGCCACAAGCTTTATGTCAATCATGGAGGCAGTCCCTACGGAGGGAGTCCCTACCTCAATTCAGCAATTAACCAATAATACGTTAAGTCTATTACACTGCACACACTCACATAAAGTATACATCCAAGATGAGGTACAGTGTTTAAAATAGAATTGAATACATTAAAAACATTAAAAAAATTACGTTGCTAGCTATGATCCATAGCCCTAACACTCCCTTGGTTATCTTGTATATGGGAAATCGAGGGGAGGGGGATACAGCTGTAGGTTGAGGCAGGGACGGGCTACAGTCTGAATTTTTAGATATTTGTACACTGTTAGGTTCAAATAAACACAAGATTGAAGTAGTTAAAATCGAAGATGGATCCAGCGGTGACCTGACAGTTCTTGATCTTCTCGAAGCGACAAAAAAAGCCACTGGTGTACCAATTCATGCACAGAAACTAATTTACAAAGGTAGGGAGAGACACATACCCCTTGTCTGGGGATTTAACATTGCTCATATTGGTGTGTATTATTTGGTATTTTGTAATCCATATGGTATGATTTTGTTGTAATTTTTTTTTCAAATATGTTCATTTTAATATGCATCATGAACTTGTGTCATGATTTTTACATACATATTTATGTGGCAGTCAATGTTAACTCCAAACCTCCCCACCTCGGGGCATAATGGGGGATTTGGAAATTAGTCTTATGAAATTTGTCAAATGCCCCACCCCCTGGGGCAAGACAATCTTGAAAATCCCCACCTAAAACTAGTAAATCCCCCACCACAATGGGTAAGGCATTCTTAAATTCTGCGCTTGTCCGTGAAAGTAACTAGGAGGATCAATATGAGGCAACTGCCCCACCCCCTCAGGCATAGTTTCATGGCAAACACGGTCCAATCCCCCACATTTGTCCCGTATCGCCCAAGGTGGGGTCCCTCAGGGATTACATTGACTGCTGCATCATATACATTCAGTGTTCTCCACAGCTTGGAAAATCAGAGGGCCAACAATTTACATAACAATGTAGAATTTGCATATTCTTTTGCTGTGACAATTAATATATCCTTTTTTTATGGTTATTTCATACATCCCCCTACTGTCTATGGTTATTTATATGTGAATAGATTGCTTTAAACAGAGTAAGGCCCACCTATCAAAATCCCCTTGTAGGAGAACCTTGACAATGCAAGTCTAACGAAACCCCCCTCTAGTATCTTGTTGAAATGTCCATTTTGGTTTCCTTCCCCATAACATTAACAAATTACTTAATTGGTTAATAATTGTAAAATATAATTTATACTCTATCTGGTTTTGAACTGAGAAACTGTCTCTTAGTGTTTTCATTTAAAAAGTACAAGGTGTTATTATGTCAGAAGAAAAAACTACCAAAATGAATGGAAAAATCAAACACTTCCAGGACAAATGGAAAGCAATTTTGCCTCTGTAAGCTTTCTTGCAGTTTTGTTTTTGATCCTTTCACTTTTTGCCTTATTGTGTTTTTTGGCTTTTTGAGGTGAAAAATAAAGAGTAGTTGAACTTTGTATCTCTCTTACTTTTAAAAAAATAGCAGAATATATTTTGATATTTTCAATTTGATGGGTCTGTTTCTCTTTTGTGTTTGCAGGCAAATCGCTGAGTGACCCAGAACAAAGCCTTCTGTCAGCTGGTTTGAAAGAAGGCTGTAAAGTCATGATGATTGGAAGAAAGGTGTGTTCCACATAACATGTATGGTAAATTTACACAAGGTCAGAGGTCGGTTGCAGTGTCAGTTATTCTTGGTGCTGGCTGTGGTGAAACTGTTTTGGCCGTTGTGGTTCTCTTCACAAAGAAAACATCTACCCTTGTGAGCCCAAAATAGAAGAAATAATATTTCACAATACAATTGTCAATCAGTGGGTTATACTACTAAAAACAAAGATAACACAGGATAAGAAATCAATAAAAGGTGTGCATAATGGATATGCCATGCAGGGATTCCTTCACAACTACAATATTTACTGTAAATATGATGCCCATGCTCAGTAGTTGCCCTTATTCTTGTAGATGAATCTATATGTAACGTAGATAGAAGCATACCCCCTGGGTCAGTGGCAAATTTCAATTCAATTCAGCATGACACACTCTGTCAGTTTGATATACATACTGTTACTTGTTTTCATGCTAGCGTTTTGTGGTGTTTACATTTTTAAGTCCAATCCAGAAGAAGATGCCAATCGATCCATGGTTTCAGAAGAAGAGAAGAAAGCAGAAATCACAGGAAAGAAACAGAAAGCTGTCGAAGAAGAACTGGATGGCATTGAAAAGGTGAATGTTGGCTACCAAGTATGATTTGATACATGAACCGACTGATATTATCAGCAGACTTTGGTTTCATCAGTCTCATTGGATTTGAATCCCCATACATGCTGAATGGCATGTTGTAACACAGTTCAAAGTTTGTGTGTCTCATTTATTTATTGCAGAATGTACCACCATTGAGATAAACTTCTGAACATCGCAATTCAGGTTTTTGAAAATTTCCCCATACTATTTGTTGAAAATAATTTTGGAGTGAATTTATTGTTCATGTTAAGCTGGAAGTCACAACAATAACCTGTCTCTCTTTTTCCTTGTTTACCTCCAGGGTTTTCTACAGAAAAACTTGATACGAGAGGCCTATGCAAAATTACTAAAAAGACTTGCAATATGTAATGAAGAGTACATGCGGATACTGGAAAAATTAGATTCTATGGTAAAGTATATCGTCTAATGGTAGCGTGTATCAAGAACAGTTCAGAACTGTCACGTCTGCGTGTAAATAATAATGTTTTGAATTTCAAATTTTATATTGTATATCTACTGTAGTTCTTTATGATGTTTTGTTCTGTGCCTTTTAGTTATGTATTGCAATCGGTATTTGTTATAGCGATGCCAGGATATGTTTCTGTCACTAATGTTGATTGTATTGCTAATGATGATGATGATGATGACATTGATAATGATGATGATTGTGATGGTGATGACAAGAAGATGATAATAATATTTATTGCTGTCTTTTACAGACTGTCCCAGAAGATCAGAGATCAGTTCGCAGTAATAAAAAAGATTTAATCAAGAGAATACAAGTGTGTCTGGATCGGAATGATGAACTGAAAGCGAGGATTACTGACGGAATGACAAAGACCCAGTCATTATGATCAGCAATTTACAACTTTGTTTAAGAAGACATAGACTTTGAACTCTGAGAATGGAAATTTGATATTGTTTTGTTTGCGACTGAAATCATGTGCATAAGCAAACTGCCAAGGACCAAATCCATCACAGGGAATACAATGACCTAGGAATGACCTCAACGTGACCTGTGAGTAAACACTACTCCATGTGCAGAATACAATGTAAGGTGTAGTTGGAAATTTTTATGATGATGGAAGATGCTCTGTTGACATGGTGACCTGTACAGACAATATCTTGAGCAAAGAAAACAATTGAACTGAACT
Organism: Ptychodera flava; assembly: GCF_041260155.1. Lineage (NCBI taxonomy): Eukaryota > Metazoa > Hemichordata > Enteropneusta > Ptychoderidae > Ptychodera > Ptychodera flava. Next base: position 12,523,687 of record NC_091944.1, on the reverse strand, counting down.
GTGTTGGTACGGTAGTCTTCAATCATCTTCAAAATAATTCAGGGCTTTTTATCGATTATTGTCTCATTTGTACTGCAATCAATCACTGCTTCAAATACAGAAACTTGTGTAGCAGTTCATTTTAAAGACATTAAAAAAAACATGTTTCGTTTAAACAACGCTGTCGTGTACATAGGCATTTCAGAGTGTATGTAAGACTATAAACATGCTGTTGTTGGTTGAGTGTGGAAAGATTTTGTGATAAATGTGTGCTAATATGCATTTTGGACATCATCACTGATAAATTTAAATGCTGATTGTTTTAAAAATTGAAAATCATCAGAGGTGAAGCCAGTAAGGTGCCCATCATTAGCAACCATTTTGACATAGGCATGTCATAATAGGATTGTACCCAAGAGCTATAATGTCCAGTTCAGAATGTCTGTCTGTCTGTTTCTATAAGTATTGTGCATGTATACGCAAGTTGGTCTGAAAAATGTGCTGTATCACATTGATACTGATTGTTAAGATGCATCAATGACCGAAAAGCTCTAATTATTCTTCAAATGAAGCTGTAAGCCCCAAAATTTCAGGTCCATGGACATCCAGGGTCACAAGGGCTAGAATTAGGGATCTTGAGGTACAAATAGGGCTGTGAGGGCTTGAATTAGGGATCTTGAAGTAATCCAGGATCATGAGGACTAGAGTCAGGGATCTAAGTTATTTCCAGGGTCATGGTTAAGAATCTGATGGGTAAATGTACCAGAAGTATGTGTCTCAGAACCTAGCTAGTAAACAATACTGGCCAGTATGAGACTTAATGTACTACATAGAAATCATATCTAAATCATTTCTTTGTAATCAGAAAGCATGTACAGTGTCATTAACATTTTTCAAGATGAACTGTCCATCAGTGACTGTATCTTCCTAAAGTTCCGTTTGACTGAATACGCCATGTTTGATGCAACTCAGTACAGCAACTATACAGTAGCTCATTTTCAAAACATCAAAATTGCATTTACTACTGTTCATTGTTCTTACTTGAATTTGTCAATTTGTAAAGATATTGTGGGCAGCAGGAAATGCCAACCAGAAATTTCAACTTGTTACATAGAGGACAGCAGTTCTTATAGAATCACCACAAAATACAATATTATTTTTTCATTGTTTTATTTTCTTATGAGACATATATTTAATGTTTTTTTTTTCAAATGAAAAATAACTTTTAAACAAAACTATATAAAATTTTTGAAGTAAAAAACCAGTGACACACAAAGAAACATTCATCCACAAATGTAAATTGTACAATCAACATTTAAACAGTTATGACATTGACACAGAAATGTCGACCTTCACTGGCTCTACAAGGCAAATACCTATTTTGCATGACATCTTTGCTCTCATAACATCACAAGATCTACTCAACCGTGTCTTGCCCTAATTTAATTTAATCTGTTTCACCCTAGATCCCTGTAAACAGGTCCACAGTCACCATTGATAAAGATCACCATTGATTGGTTAGGGCCAAACCATTGTGGTGAAAGGGATCAATGATTGACAGCTGTGTGAAAATGCAAATCACAATATAAAAGTAATATAACACAGTTGATGAAAACTACTGTCCCTGGTCACAGTACACTTTGTAAATGGACATATTTTTGAACTTGATGTGGATATTTGTTTGGCATGTGTATTTTCCTGATTCACATAGTGTCAATCTTGTTCATTGAACTTTATATTTGAAACGTTAGTTCTATCAGGACCATGCTACTTGCACAACACTGGAGCATTGCACACCTATGGCAGCATGTTGCAATTCTTTTGTTTTCTCTTTATGAACCAGTTGGGTTTCTTGGTGAAAGTATCAACTTTCTCAAAGTGCATACACTCCATGAGACCTACATCTCTAACTCTACAAGGAAAATTCAAATTGTAAATTTCCATACAGTAAGAAATTAATCACAGAAGTATCAGGTACATTTTCACTTTTTACATTTTACAGCCTTGTATTAATAATGCGAATAGAATTCTTTGTTTTTCATTTATCATACTTTGACAAGAAACTGATTGTTGTAAAATTACTACAAATCTAAAAACAATGTGGTTATCTTGAAATATTTAGAGAATTAAAATAAAATATGATTTTATGCATTGGTGAATCAGATGATTAAAATATGAATAAGTTAACTGCAAATGTGGCAAATTTCGTACAATGGTGTCAACCGATGCACTATCTTGATTCATACGGCACACACGTCTTACAATCTGTACAGGCTAGCTTACTATCTTTCCTGCAAAATATTGGAACATCTACAGACTGACTCCTATATATATATGCTACCTACATGCAAATAGTGATAGTTACAATAAATTCATTATATTTTACTACGCATCATTGAAACCCAGTAGAAGTTAAAAAGTCAATGTGATGATGTTTCCTAATAGATTTCCAGTATTTTGTTTGCTTCTCTTTTTACTTTAAAGTACAAATATACAAAAAACAAAAGATGTATTTGGTTACACAGAAAATGTTGCATACACATGTATGATAGGTTAATGCAGTTATGTGTTTAAATTATTAAATGTCTAATAATGAATGGTTTAAATGCAAAATGGAAAACTCACAATATCATTACAGCAATGAGGATTAAATGTAAAATTGAGCTTTGATATTAAAAACAATTTATGTGAACATTATGAGACTGATGACAAGAAACAAGGGGTTGTAATGTGCCTTAATATTACAAGCTGTATGAAAATGCTTGGAGATGGAAGTTTATGTTTTGTTCATTGAAATTACATTTCTGAGAAGAATTTTCAGGAACTTGTGGGCAGTGTGCCGCATCTCGGAAGACTGTAGCTTATTGGTTGGGTGAAAATTGTTGTCATTATTGAATCATTTCCAAACAGCCAATCAGCTACGCAACAGGTTTACTTTCATACTCCTTAAGTCGCTGTAAATAATCACTGTAGTGCTGATCGTGATATCAGGTTTGTTACTAAATATAGCTGCACGTGCGCCACTTCGGACACTAATGCTTGGAATTCTGACAAATTTTATTGCTGCATTGCATGGCTGTTGTTGCAGCTTGTAGTCTGAGCCATGAATTAGTGTGACCTTTAGTATCCATTGTAAAACTAGCAGGTTTTATTTTTGTCATTCTTGCGTAAAATGTGGATAAATATTTATTTTTGCATATCAATGAAAGAAAAGTGATGTCATCTACGATCAGCACTATTAGATATCACCTTCCGAGCTGCTGTACACCACCAGGGAACTTTATCCTGTTGTAAGAATATTGACTGCTATTGACTGGATTTTTAACTTGGTGTCAATGCAGTGCCATGCCACACATGTTATGCAACACTGATTTCTGTCCCTGGCACACTTACTGTTGGAGAGTTTTAAGTTGTCGCCAGCTGTACTACAAAGATGTTGACCAGTGAATTGTTGTCATGGTTACAAAAACAGAAGTTGTGACATCAGGCAGGAGTTGAAAAAGATGTTAGAACGTTTGAGTTGAATGATGTACAAGAAATGATGTTAATTTACAGATGATGAAAGGGTAACCAGTCGGCTGACATGCGTATTTATCATCATGTGTGATCAGCATGGAAGGTAATGAAACAAGGTTAGAAGTGAACACAGCAAAATTCTGATTGCATTTGTGGTGACAGCCTACCCTGTTTGCACAACCAACTGTACTAATGTGTATCAATTTTCACGCGTGCTTGATTATAAAACAACCAGAACACTGAAGTGAATCCAAGGTTTGATGAGGTGAGGGCAGAAACACATATTTTTATGCACATAAAAACTAAGAGAACAGAAAAATTTACTTTTTCAATAATGTGTAATTGAAGAATTCAAAAAAACATTGAATCCGTTACATTATGTTTCCAATCGATTTCAATACAAGGATATGTTACTTATCACTGAGTAACATTGAGTACATCTGTTCTCACACTCGTCTACTTCAAAAGAAAAAAATCCAAGTTCTACCAGGGAGAAAAGTAATTAATATGTACATAATTAATGAGGTCAGTGTTACATCATTTGTGGAGGAATATGAAATGAACATTGCAAGTGAAGCTTAAAAATAGATTCAAGGGAAAGTTTTGAGACAAAGGACCAAATATCTCACAATCGCTGTAATTTCATCATACCGACATACATACAACAGCCATGATTGAGTTTACAAATTTCAACAGCTTATACATCAAAGCACACAGACACTGAAAGCTGAAAAATACACATTTACTTCAAAGTGAAATTTATTACAATGTCTGAATAAGTTAAAGTGTGACTGTCATTAAATATGGTGTCATGTGAAAGCAATGGTTGATCTAACTTTGATGAAACTTTTTTAAGTCTTAGAAAAAAGTTGATAAACTTGAAATGTTTATATGTTACCATGGAAATATGAAGCTGACTAGAAGTTTCTATGTCGTTGTCAAAATTTCAGACCATGCAAATGGGGAGTTTTTATTCATCTTTCAAAATTTTATGTTCATTATTAGGTTCCCACATTTGCAGATCAGAAAATGTTTTCAAACTGGAAAAAACAAGTATTGATATTGCCAACGGTTCTGCAGTTCACTTGAAAAAGATGAAGACATTGCATGCCTTTTGTGATGTTGAAGCCAACACTACCACCCCTATTTCACAGTGTGAAGGCCAAGATTTGCCATTGAAAACATTAGAAAAGTGGGCCAAACCATTATGGTGAAAGGTTGGATGATCTGTTGACTGCAATCATAATCATTGATTTATTACAAACTTGCACAACAGACATTTTGTGAATTCATTAGCGATACTGTACACACACATCTCACTGTTTTATATCATGAAAAGAAAAAGATTGATTTTGATCGGTTAATAACAAAAAGAAATTCAAAACTTAAATATTGCAAAATGCATTTTCTTTCATTTTTTGGTTTCGGTGGGATTATGAAATACAGCATACGGTATATCATACATATATAAAAGCTATGTCTGTGACAAAATATAATGCTATACTTTTTGAACAAAAGTTACAGTACTGACGGAATAAAAATTATTTCAGGGCTGAAAGTATAAAAATTATGGCATGACAAAAATTTGAAAAGCTCAAAAGTGTAACAAAAAGCGTACAAAATTTTTAATGACTGGCACAAAGTCCCCATTTTGAATTTAAGATGAAATCAAAACTCTTGAGAGAAATTCATAATTTTGTAGGCATGTGCACTGGTACAGTAAAGATGAAATGTCACAGATACTTCACAAAAAAGATTCTTGTTGTGCATAGCACTAACAACCAATACTTAGATTATTATTGAAGGAAATAAATTGAGCCTATCAAAGGAAAAATTGGGTTTGACATTCAAATTTGATTCAATAGTCTCCTTACAGAATGGATACAGACAACTAATCATCCAGCGGTAATATATCATGTTTCAGAACATTGACATGCTACACTTTGTTAGGTACACCAGACGATTGGGCAAAATCATCCTCAGTTGGTGTAATCTACTTATCTTAGGGGGCCTTTTGCAAGGACCAGAAACAGACCCATGAGAGTAATGTTGATGTGTCTATGTTACAGGACACATCCAATAATCTTTGGTCTTTATACTTTGCTGATGGTGACAAAACAACTTCCTGATACAATCCATGACTAAAAACTGACCCAACTTCATGCATTAAGAGCAAAAATGTCTCAGATATGCATAATTTGGATTTTCTTTAGTTTTCGGGTCTTTCCTGATAGGCAGGTTTTAACATCGCATGACACTAGGGGGACATCTGATTGTAACTAGTACTGTGACATTACATCTTTAAGCTGTAATCTTTGATAGCAATTCTTACCACAAAAATGGCTCTGAATCCCCTGAACTATCATTTTGTGATTCAGATCCAGACCCAGATTCTGATTCAGACCCAGACTCTGATTCTGACCCAGACTCTAATTCTGATTCAGACCCAGACCCTGATTCTGACCCAGACTCTAATTCTGATTCAGACCCAGACCCTGATTCTGACTCAACCGAAAAAATGGTATTCTCTTTATTTGCATTGTTAGGCTGTGTTGTTGACACTGATTCTTGCATGTGCACGGTGTATGGCTCATGCACACTGCCACTCCCAGGATCGAAACCACTACCCTCAGACCCTGACTCAATCCCACTACTCTCCCACAATGCACCATCACCATTTTCAGTGGTGAGCAGGAATGAGGTAAATAGATCACTTGATGCTGTGGTGGGCATCATGTCTGTTGTCTCCTCCGCCTTGAACCAGTCGCCACTCTCAAATAGTGCTGGAATATCTTCATAGGGTTCTTCTGTATAATCACTTTGTCCGTTAGGCTCTGGTTCACCACTACCATCCCAAATTGGCACCGTCTTCAAATCATCCAATCCAGCCATCCCAAGCTCTATACATGGACATATAAATGATTTTGATGTCAGTTATAAGTATTTGGTATTTAGTTTGACAGATTTTTGAAAAGGCATGAGTAAAGATTACAGAATACCAACCATCGATTATTGACGAAGAGGGGTTTTTCTTGGGGGACACACTATCCCTATGCCTATGAACCCCCTAGTTTACTTAAGATTACTATGAATTGCTGTCTGTGTTGTCTTATCTCCACTCTTGCCGCTAGAAGAGAACTTTCTTCACCAGTCACATTTATGCATTCATTATCTTTAATTGCTCATACCAGACTTCATTTAAGAAGACTGGTTTCTCTCAGAGCTGAGATATGACCTCTTTGTGTCACAATGTTTCTGTTCTGCCATTGGCTGTCAGACATGATCATGACGTCTGCTGTTAGTGTCTTAATTTGTGATTCCATTTGGTAGTTCATCCGACTACTTCGTTTGTACTTCAATTTGGTGATGGACAACAAAAGACAGACCCCTATACTCATATAGCTCTGGTAAACTGCAACTTATAGCGCTCTCTGATAAATCTGTATTTCAGTGAGAAACTATAACTATCAAAGGTTATATTTGTTAATCTCTCCTACACAGACCACAACCACGCAAAGAAAGTAAGTTGTACACCTTTTCCTAACACCACATGACAGCTAACACCATATGACAGCCAATATCATGTGATTGGCTAACTCCATAGGACAGCTAACACATACATTATTTTATTTTAACCAAATACTTCAGGGGAAAGAGAAGTAAGAAGGTCAAGATGGAATTCAAATAAATCAAGGGATCATTACCTGACTAATTAGGGACTTGATACAAGGAGAAAGTATATTTCACATTTTAACTAAGATTTTACAAAAGATGGTGATTTTTATGAAACCAAATGGTAAGACTTCAGAACAACGGATCCACACCTCACAAATATACAAATCAATATAATTCTAGGTGGTCTGGTTACTTTCCCTGATTGGACAAATTTACAAATCAACATAATCATAGGGGGTCTGGTCAGAGTTTCCCACACCGGACAAAATTTATGAATCAATGTAATTGTAGCAGGTCTGGTTGTATCACAGGGTGATGTGTCGAAACATTGATTTTCATCAGAATATAATTCCAAATATTTCTTGTTTGAGAGATTTTCACAGGGATTTAATTCACTAAATTGCTACAGAAACAGCAGAATCAATTGTTATTCAATATTTTCACTGGGATTTAACTTTCAGCGGATTTACTGATCAGAAAACATAGCATAATTAAGTCCTAGTGAATATTTAATGATTTTAAATTAATACGGACCCCCTAGGGCAGGCTGATTGGGCCAAATATAACACTGTATCATCAAATACATTAAAGGTAAGGGAATCGGTCCCAGGGATCCAGTTTGTTCTAGCCTGTAAGAGGATTATGAAGGTGTCATACCCTTTTGTTTCCCATTGACATTTTAATCTAATAAGTCAATTTCCTGGCAAGACAATCTGACGCCTGAACAATGCCTTTAATGACAGTTAAGAACTTTAGCAGAGATAGTGACAAGTTCAATGTCTCTATCAGCCACCTGCATCTCACATACAGATCAACAGCACTTGTAACCTTCACCGGAGGAGTTCATTGCTGAACACCAAAATTTACTTCCAGACATTTTAAATATGGTTTGCAATGTCTCAGATAGCTGAAATACGGACTTTGCTGACAACAGATAAGCAGAACAGCAGCTAAGCAAAGAGTCTGCCACAACATTCTGTTTTTTTAAATAAGCTATGCAGAGGAGATAAAAGATGTTTGGAAAAAAGTGAATTGCTTAAAGTGACAGCTACAAAGACTTGTTTATACAATATACTGAAAGTCTGTGTTTTCACTGGTGTGACTGGTTACTTTGGTTTGAGTTTTAGTTGGGCTTCTCACTGAATTAACAGCAATCCAATCAGCATTTACCAGGAAAGTAGATTATAATGTCGTGTTAGTCCTTCACTTTCCAAGGAAAGTTTTATCAACTTGGTTTATCTGCTTTTAGATAACCCTGAAAAAAAACCTGCCCCTTGTCATATTAACTTACAGATCCAGTAAAGGAACTAAATTAAAAGTAAATATTAATCAAATGTAATTATAAATATTGATTCAGTGTAAAAATTGATTAAATATCAATATTAACTTTAACCCTTTGAAACGTAATTTTCCCACCAAAATTTTAGTGCAATATTTTACCAATTTTTATAAATTTTTCTGTAATTATTTTGATAATTTTGAACAAAACGGACATCAAATTTCACTGGCTACAGTTTTTTATCAAAATTTTGACAAAAATCTTACTGGGGTATACTTTTAAAGGTGACAAAGATCGACTTTGGCGCTCTAAGGGTTAAATATAGTCTATGTAAAGTCCATATCACTTTATGTAAACATTGATGAATGTAAATATTAATATTATTAACCACATGTAAATATTAATCAAATGTAAATATTGATTGCATATAAGTTATTAAATTTAAATGTTGATTATATGTAAATATTTAACACACACAACATAAATATTAATGAAATGTTAATACTAATTAAGTGTAAATATTGATTCAATATTATTATTGATTCAATATCATTGTTAAACTATGAAGTTTATATAAAGATTACTTCAATGTGAATATTAATTATGTAAACTAATAAAATTAATTATGAGTGAATATTAATCATATGTGAATATTAATTATGTAAACAGTAATAAAATTAATTATGAGTGAATATTAATCATATGTAAATATTAATCACATGTAAATAGTTGTCAATAGTATATTTTCATTAAATGTAAATATTGACTACATATAAGCAAGTACATATCAATTATATGTACATATTAATTAAATGTAAGTGGTAAGCAAATGTAACATTAATTTAAATGTTAATATAAATTTAATGTAACTATCAAATTAAACATTAATTATATTAAATTTAAATATTAATCAACTATAAATCAATTTAACGTAAATGTTGATTAAAGATTTATCTTATGAAAACATTAATATCAAAGTAAATATTAATTACATAATTATTAATCAAATGTGAATAGCAATTAAACAAAATATCAATCAAATGTAAATATTAAATATTTATCAAAGAGGAGTCATGTTTCTAATGTAAATCCTTTGAAAAAGTGACCCATAACCTATGACATCATCTTGAACTTTACACGTATGAGTGGAATGTGTTCAACTTGTATTTCAAGTTTGGGAATAGTTACCATGTAAATGATTTGGGCAAAGCAAATAATAAAACAAATTCCAGAGTGTAAAATTAGGGTATAAGGATTAGTGACAGTGTGTTTAACACATTTTTGTGTATTGCTTCATATTAATTTCTGTGTAGGGTTCAAATTACGAACAACAATAATATCAGGATTATTAAATATCACTATGACACTAATTATAGTGCTTAGTGTCGTGTTTTGTACATCATTGTATTGACAGCTTAACACAGTGAGGTGAAGAAATGAATAAAATGGAGTGACTGTTAGAACAAGTTAGATAGTTCAGTGAGATGTCATTAGCTTACTTACTAAATGACATATGTACGATGGGTGAGTTTGATGAATATAGTAATTTAATTTCTCAGTACTTTCAGGTACCCAGACCTCAAAACAGAAAGTTCTAAACTTTTTCTGAACTCATAAAGATGATTCTCAAACACTCTCTCTTACAATCAAGAATGAAAATCACCATTAAACTTCAGGAATAGAGAAACAAATTATCTGAAATTTACATGTGTAATCTGTCGCATTTTACATTAAAGAAAACTGTCCGTGGTAAGTCATGGCGTTGTGGGTACACTGCAAACCACCGCTGTCAACAGTGCATGGTTGAACACTGTCATCACCGACTCATAGAATACTGTTGACAGTGTCTGGTTGAACATTGCTAAAAGTGTCTGGTGCAACACTGTCAACATATCTGGTTTCACATTGTTGACAGTGCAAGGTTTCACACTGTCAACGGGAAATGGCTGAACAACCATCAGGGCCTGGTTGAATACTGTCAGCAGAGCTAGACGAACACTGTCAAAGTGACAGTGTGTGGTTGGACACTGTCAAAGTGACAGTGTGTGGTGGAACATTGTAAAAGTGACAGTGTGTGGTTGGACACTGTCAAAGTGACAGTGTGTAGTTGGACACTGCCAAAGTGACAGTGTGTGGTTGGACACTGTCAAAGTGAGAGTGTGTGCTTAAACATTGTCAAAAGTCTGTGAGTAGTGCATAGTTGAACATGGTCAGTCAACAATGTGTTGCTGACAACTGTCATTGGTGAGTGGACGAACACTATCACCTCAGTTCTGTTCAATACTCTCATCAGAGTACACCTGAGACACTGTCATCAGAGCATGATGGGATATTAGAGACTTAACACTATGAGCCTGTAAAAGTCGCATGCTTCAAAACTTCAATTGATGAATGGTGAAATTCTGCCAGCTTGTGATTGAGAGCACTGCCACTCAACTATTGGTGTGAGGTTAAGCACTGCCCTCAACTATATTATCGGTGTGAGGTTAAACACTGCCCTCAACTATATTATCGGTGGGAGGTTAAACACTGCCCTCAGTGTGTGGTTACACAGTGTAATTCAAACAAGAGTCTTACGCTGCCCTAGGTGCACATTACAAACTGCCCATCAGTGCATTGGTTGCTGCCGGAAGCGAAAAGGAAAACAAAACATTTGGAAGAAAAACTATTTTTGTACCTTTCAGGGTCTGGTTTTTCATCCTTCTGACCATTGGAACCTGTTTGAAGAGAACATGAACATTGCAATGCATATTAGATATGCCAACATTGACAGTAGCTATGGCGACAAGACAAGACATGCTGCTTTGGTTACACACAAGAGCTGTCAGAAACTGAAGTGAAAATAGCTCAAAAGTCAATTCTCAGTTGTCATAAAACACTATAAAAATCATGGAAATAGCTTTGATTTTATTGTTAATTTCATCCACTGTAAATGATTAATGTGCACAAGCTCTTCCGATCATTATCAATATTACTTGTGGCAGTTATATTGAAAATAGTTGGCATCTAGCTAAAACAACCACTTACAGGCGTAAATATGCTGGCTGTTCATTCAATGGAAAACAGAATGTGTTGCTTTCAGTTCACTGAGGACTACCTTGCTGGTGAGGAAAATTGTCTATATCCCCATGGGCTGAAAAAGTTTTACATTTAACTAGGCCTTTGGTTCAAGGCGACCAAATTAGTGAATACACACTGCACAAGGTGCAGAAGTGAAAATTTTCACCAACCAACAAGGGAACACGGGGTGCACAGTTTTCAACCACAAATACCCTAAGTGTGATAGCTTTATATTGTGGTAATTTCCAGTGAATTGAAAAACAAAGTCAATTTAATTACGTTGATAATGAACTTTCTATATTTTGTACTCCCAATAGCATCAATAAATATTTATATTCAGAAAATGAGATGAATTTCTATTCTGTTTGTGAATTTTTCCTTTAGTGGTAAAACATAGTCTTTTATTTGTCAACATTTGCAATTACTGACAGCTCTTGAAGGTATGATAAGCACACGATTATTTTGAAGCATGGCTGCTACTTTTTTTGTTAATGCTCAAAGCAAGATGAGAACATGGACAGGAAAGATATAGATAGAACATTAGCAAAACCATGCAGATGCTGTTATAAGCACATCATTTCTTTTGTTTAGTATAACCTGTCACGTCCAAGGAGTTATTTTATATACACAAAGGGCATGTCAGTTAATGAGATCAGTCGTATAAACCAATCATATCTGTTGTATCAATGTATCACACTGGTCAGATGACCAATCAGATCTATCATATCACCCATTAGATCTGTTTTATTGACCAATCAGATCTGTTGTACTAACATGTCAAAATTTGTTAGATGATTCAATCAGATCTGTTGTATCAACCTGTAAGATCTCTAACTCAAGGCTTGTGAAAAAACACTGCTTAAAAGGTTGAAGAAAAGTGACTCCTTGTAAATTTACACGAACAACATCACATACATTATTCGACACAACAAATGAAAACTACAACGTTGAGAAAACACCAATACAACGATTAAAGAAATCTCTACAGAAGAATCTAAACTGCAGGGTTTGCACACAAAAATCCTGCTTTGACTGGTTTGAGTTGATGTGGTGAAAATCTGGTTTTGGTGCAACTATTGCTTTCACCTCACGTGATGGTTACGCTTGTGCACTGATGTATCTGTCAAATATTGTTCTGTGACAGACAACTTCACAGATTTTTCTCATTTACACGATGAGAAAAATACTCAAGCTCTCTCAAGATCAATCATTATGTAAAATAATTTGAATTACAGATATGACAGTTGTCAAATATAACAAAGGTTTAGAATTAGTTTACAGGTATGATACTACTTTCTCTATCTCATACAAGTCTGTCTGTCTGCTCTGAAGGTACATTTATGTCTTACTGACCATTCTCTACCGATATTTTATGATGTTGAAAGTTATGGCAAATTTCTGAGTTTTAGTTTTAGTTAATTTGGTATGACTATGATGTGGATTGCAGTGAGCAATCACGAAGTACATCTGTGCAAATTTATCCCATCAGGTATCCAGTGAAATTTGTGCTCAAATGAAACTGTTTTATTGTATTGATATTTCTATTTACATAGGTAAACAATCACAATATGTGAATAACACTACATTGCCTGAGAAAAACAAAACATATTCTATGAAAGATAAATGTGAAAATGTAAGTGTGTCATAAAATGTCTCTGTGCGTAATTGATCATGCACAGAATATGCAAAAGCTCCTAATGTGACCATTTCGAAAAAGTGTAATATCTTGATGTGGGAATATATAAATAACAAACATATTTCACAAGCTGAATGTCGGAGTTGGTTATATTTGCCTTGCAAATGACAAATTGCAGACTGAGTGTGTTATATTAGATATTAAGGTGTCTTGCAAAATAAGAATCCCCTTGCAATACTGATTGAAGTCTTGTTGATTGGGAAAATACACCACACACACAAGACTTGTATATGTAGATATGGTAAAATGTCTTACATAAGTTCAAATAGTGAAATGTTTTGTTAGGGAGGGGCTTTCAACCAAGTTCAATGTGTGAACTTCACTTTCAAACTTGTTTTAGTGACTGCATGTTTCCCATTTTTACAGTGCACATTGAAGGGCCAGTAACTATGACCTTTAATAATTTTCTTGTTATTTTTATTTTGTATGTCAACTGTAAGATTTTGTTCTACTCCCAAAGCATGTTGAAACATCTACTATTTGGCTAGTCAATTTAGTGTCTAGCTGTAAAATATAATTTATTGTCTGCATTTGCATTCAAGTTCAGACCAGATTTCACTTACAATAACAATGCAGTTTACACATGTACAGGCTGAGTTGACAAACTGAATACTGTGTATATCAACATGCTCTGGGGAGTAGAACAAGAATTATCGTTGACATTTACAGCAAATATTGTGAAAAAATCAACAAAAGTTAATTACTGGCCCTCTATGCGGAAAACTGCACACTCATACCAACAAATTTGACAAATTTTGTAATTTGCCCACTACTTGTGTTTTAGTGTTACCAATAACCATCCCTTTAATGAAAAAAACACTTTAATACAAATTTCCCTGCAAATTGTGGAGAAAAAGTAACAAATTGTTGCATTTTACTCCATGGATAACATCAATACTTAGCACTTTTGAAGTTTCCTCTAGGGGGGAGGGTTTAGGTTTGAATGAAAACATTTCATTTGTTGAACTTATGCCACAATCTGCGACAGTCCCAAAGTGATAAGTGAGGTGCAGTGATTACAAGAAACATTTTTAATGATTTACTAACCATAGGCTTGTCTCTCTTCTGCAGACAGTTTGGGTCTAGGGTTGCATTCCCTGGCTCCTTTACATTCCCGTTGTAACATCAACTCCTCATGAAACTGTCGTCTGATTTCTTCTGATACTGAGTGGATCACATTCTTTGTCTAGATCGATGAAAAAGAAACAGTCATTGACAGAATACCATTACAATGCAATTGGGAAGAGCATATATTTTGAAAGTAATTCAGAGTTTTGTTGGATATCTGAATGCAAATTATGGCACTTGCACCTTCAAACAGGAGAGTATGGTGATACTGGGAATACACATTGATTGGAAAAATGGTGAACGAAAAGGGGATGGCTCAATATGCTTGATTTCCCTTTTACATGTAAAGAAGGCTACAACGGGCTCTCTGATTTATACCATGTATTTTGAGGTTATTACAGAAGTATGTGTATAGACATTAGTATTGCATATCACGCAACATACAGAGGTAATAATCCCATTATCATACATTTTACATTGGGGCGTCAAATGAGCTGAACGGTGACAATTTTCATGTAATGACACAACAATTTTTCTTTATTTATAGCAAGTATGGAGCTTTATCTAGGATGCACTTTTAAAGCCTGTGCAACCACACTTACAGAGTGCAGACAAATCCTGGCAATCCTCTAATGGGTCCCTTGAAACTGTCCAAAGTGAATGTGCTAAGGCAGGCACAATAAGTGCAGCACTCTCTAGAAACAGTCATGTTATGGGCAGGCTGTTCCATTGGGTTTTTTAGTGCAAGCCAAATTTCAACATTTTTGATGGTAGATGTATAATAATACAAGATGATTCACACATTTTAAACACTAAGCCTTACAGGGACAAAGTCAATTTCAAAGCCTTTACGTCATCATCATGTAAATGTAGATTATTTAAAATGGTCAATCTCTAAATCTCAAGAACTGTGCTCTCAAATGATGTATTTACAATTGCCTATTTCTCACAAATTTTCCGCAAGCATAGCTTAGCAGATCAAAGTCAGATTATTACCCGTAACATAAATATTGCCCCCGACACATTGATGACATATACATGTGAGATACATCTGAAACACAGAAGGGACGACTGACAATAGAATAGATTGTTTGCATGATCTTTCCATTTTGAGGAAAATTTGTTTCTGGGACATGTTTGTTTTGGTCACTTAAATCTTATGATACTCTGCTGGTCTTGTTGATTGCGTGACTTTGAACCTGTGGAGTCAAATGAATTCTACACTATTCTGTGTTTGGCCTTCACAAAATTTATTTAAGTTCTTACCTGATTTGGATCTTCAAGCATATCAAAGTATTCTATGAATCCAGTGACAAACTCACAATATAGGAAATTGTGTGTACTGTTTATTGTCCTGAGACACCAGTAAGTATTGTTGACAGAATTGGAACAAAAACAAAATGACCCGACTGAAACAAAGGGAGAATAGAATGTGAAATGAACAACATTCAAAATATTGCAATCTTGCTTTTTGTGAAAACGTTACCAACAACACATTCATTGCCTAGCTATTTTCTGAAATGATGAGAAGAAATTTACTTTGGCCAAGTTCAGTCTATGCTTCCTTCTTCGATGTATACTTGACACTGTTATACAAGTTGAAGAGAATAATTCAGAGTAATCGTAATTATTATTAAGTCAGAGACCTAAAAACTAGTCATATGAACTATGGTTAGGAAAATCTTTTTAAAATTGCTGATGATTGTAATATTGATATTGATTTTCATTTTGAGGTTTCTTCTCCACCTGCAGCACTTTGTTAAAATGGTAGAAAGAGTTGCAGAAAAACTGACTGACAACTTACGATTCCAAAGAGGTGGAGTTTTCCAATGATCATTGTGTTGGAAGAAACAACTAAGTCCCTGGATATTGCAATCGTCTTCCCCTTGAACGCTACCATGTAGTTCCTGTTTACGTTGCCGTTTCAATTTCTTTGCCTTTTTTTGGAGTTTTTGATCAAGTTCCTCTTCTGTAAGATCAAACTTTCTGTTGACGAGAATGTCTAGACTATCAAACTTCAACAACAAACACCTTTCAACTATTTACAATTTTTTAACAGACAGGAGTTCATTGTTACACTATTCCATGAAAATTTGAAGTGCACACGCTATGGTCCGATACGATTTTGTTATCACTGGTCATCATTTTGAGTACACAATAAATATTTGTAACTGAACGAATTCTCATATATTCCACAGTAATTTCTTCTAGAGTGTACACACTGAAGTTGGATCAGGACGCGGAGCTTCTGCCATTGCTTGACTGTAGTAGTGATTGATTAAACCCTTTGAGTGCCGAATTAAAATTTGTCGCCCTACAATTTTTTTCACATTTTCCCCCAAAATTTTGATCAAAAACTGTAGCCTATGAAAAGTGATGTCCATTTGATCCAAAATTGGAAAAAAAGTTACAAATATATTCATAAGAATTGGTAAAATGTTGCACTAAAATTTTGGTGGGAAAATTTACAGCACTGAAGGGGTCAATCTCGTGAAAAACATATGAACATCGCCATAGACTGTGATCAACAATTTTACCAAAGGTTTGATTACAGGCAAGAACTCTACGACAATATTTCATAACACATTTTGTTTGTTTGTCTTTTTCAACATCATTTGCAAATCATCTGTATTTAATGAAATTATGCAGAAAGTCATCTTTATCACAGTAATTACTATTTCATATGGTGCCTCCCATGTTATTTGCCTGGACATAATATGAATGGTTTGCAGCAAAGTATTTTTTTTATCTTGACCATTCAGTCCATATACTTACTTTTGTAATTTCTCTGCATATCTTGAGAGGTATTCTTGGTTGTCTTCAAGTTCAGATAAGTTTTGTGTTGGATCTCTGTAACACAGTCAAGATCGAAAATGCAGAGTCAGTTCATACATCTCATCTAAATGAACCATGGTAATTTTATCAAAATTGTCACAAGCCTTGTGAGACTCAGGATCAAGTAAATATTAGAGACAAATATTTAGTTTTTATGCGTAACTTGCAACCACATTGAATATTTGACAAACAACAGACAAGTAAATGAAAAGAACAATCTACTAAATTTCTATTTCATTAACTATTTCTACAGTAACAGATGTACCATAGTTTTTATATCTTGCAACTGTTCTCACCATCTGAATGTCAATCTGCATTTCAATTTGTTATCCCAGATTCAGTAAAAAACCTTAACAGACACATAGGGCACACAAAACGAACATATTTTGATAAATAATTCTGTGTTATGTAAACTCTCGTGCAGAAAAATTTATTCATACTTTTTATTTCCCGGTTGCTGATCAGAAGTGGCTTCTATTTCTTCACTATCCTCTTCCTCCACCAATTCAAAACGTGGCTCTCCCTCAATCTCCTCCTCACTTCCATCGTCTTCTTCCTCCTCCTCCTCTTCACAAATACACACCTTGCCCCTCCTCTTGGCTGGTTTCCTGTCCTTGACAAACTCTCTGACCTGCTTGAGTTCTTTGATTTGCTCTTGCAAAGCTTCAATCTGACCGGACAGAAACTGTCTGTGTGTCATCCATGCTTTGCGTGATGAAAACACCTGCAAAACAAACAGATAATAATTCATATTCTGGTTTAAAAGCTAATAAGTCACTGCTTATTTGAATATATCCATATATGGTCACTGCTAATTTAAATATATCAATATGTGATCACTGCTAATTTGAATCCACCCATATATGATCACAGCTAATTTTCTTATATATCCATATATGGTAACAGTCACCTGTTAGCCATGTTTACTGCAGAAGTTACACTGTTGCCTTGGGGATCTTTTTAATTAGGCTGTTGGCTGCTAGAAATACCTGTGACTCAACACCTGTGACTTAATTTCCTTAACTCTTTCACAATGGTTTGGCTCAAATCAATTGTTATAAATTATGATTGGGACCTGCTTACAGGGAACAGAGAATAGGTACTGTCTCCAAGACTTTCCTTACACAACTATGGCTGGAGACACGTACACTTTTCCTTTAATATACTGATATACTGCGATATACTGATGTACATTTCTCACACACAATCTGGTCATACATTTTGATTTGCATATATTACACATGACTCGACAAAGACTGATACAATGTAACAATTTGTCAATATGAATACTAATTAGTATGGCATGCACTGTGTAAAAGATTTGAAAAGTACCCAAATTAAAACAGAGATTGTGTCAGCATAGTCTTTGGGTGTTTACAGAGAAAATTGAAGACTGTGTATGACTTATATCATGTATAAGATATGCTATGTAAGTGCTCACAAATGCGTGCCTTATTACCATGAACAGTCTTGGGGTAAGACTAACCTCATTGGAACATACGATGGTTTCATTTGCATAAACTTGACACTTTGAGTCAGGCTCAACAGCATTGCGGACAGATCCATCAGCTAATGGTAAATCTGGCAACTCATAGATCGGTTCCTCAGTGCTTTCTGTCCTTTTTAAAAATCTTGGCTTGTAATCAACTGCAAGGAAAGTAAAATTTGATCAAATTAATACCCCTGTCACATTCATCTTCCCAAAGCAGAGACCCGACATAGAAATGAAAAATGTTGCAGCACATGAAAGGTTTCAAACTCTATTTTCTTCACATGTAATTTTCTGATGCTATCACTTTTACTTTGGAATTAATTCAAATATGGCTTCTCATTTCATAGAACTGATCTTCATATTACACTTAATAACTTGGCTAAAAACAAGGTTTTCGTTTAGCAAAGAAAGAAAAGGCTGTAGGGACATCATGTTATATTGGCGCTGTCCTGGCTTGATGGGGAGAGACTCGGCAAATCGAGCTGGTTGATTTTGACAAGGTCACCTAGTCTTGAGTTAAAATATCAATTTTTACAAATATTTGCAGCGATATAAGATTGCCTTGCGATTCAACACAGCTGACAATGTTGGGTACGTGGGCCAAACTCATATAAAGGGCGCCACCATGAGTTGAAGATGGGAGAAAAGAAGTACCTTGACTTAGATGCTCTCTGAGAAACTGTCTCTGTGATTTCTTCTCTTTTTTACTGAGTTGACTGTTACTGCTGCGATTACACTGACATCGTCTCCTCTTCTTCTTCTTACGTTCCTTCTTCACTCTCGGCTGCCGGCATTTTTTCATCCGTAATTTTCCATTATCATCCACACATTCTTTAAGCTGACACATGAAAAAAACCCAGAACAGGACATAAATAACTTCAATATAAAATTTTAAATTACAGAAAAAAATAACGTAGAGGGACAAGGATGGTGTTTTCTAAAACATTTTATCAAATGTTTTAAAGTTGTATGAAAATAATTACATATAAATAATTGATTAGAACCTTAGAATATGAAAAGAATAGTCATATCTGTGTTCAAAATTACAGACAGAATAAATAAAATGAAAATAGAAAGAAAGGATGTAATATTTGAAGCATTTGCGGTATTTACTGTAAAATAAATTTTATTAAGAAAATGCCTGCTCTCATGAACAGCAAACCTAAGAAAGGCCTAGAGACTCTTTATTTAGTACATAACTTTTTGATCAAGATACAGTTCTGTAATGTCCTTGGTTTCGCCTCGCCTCGTACATTATGTTGTGCTGTTTCCTTTCATCCGGTATGGGATGGCAGGGTATATTATTGCATAATTAAAGTTAAAAATGCTGATCAATATCATAAACCAAATCAAACTGAAGTTATCATGGTTGACTTATGAATAAATTGATTTGGATTTACCTGCCCTGGTTGGCATGGCGACTGGTGTTCTGGTTTTGAGCATTCTTCTCTCATCCTTTCATCTTTTGGTAAATAATTGGAATTATAAACAACTTCCTCTTTTCTCCTGTCATTTAGAAAGAAAGCAAAATATGTTGAATGAAATGACTTTTGAGAGTGTTTCCGTGAGAAACTACGTGCATCAACACATATTACACGATTTGTGCACCACACAAAGACGTATTGAAACACTGAAAACCGAACCAGATCAGCCGAATCAAAAACTGAAATTACGAAATCAGACCAGACAAGAAAGTAAACATTTTCTCTTGACTTTATGTAATTTGTTTTAGAACACGCAGGGATTTTGTATGGTTGAGTCTGTATGATTGAATTTTAAGCATGCAGAGTGTACCACCTTCCAGAGGATTTGGTAAGTGAACTCAAGATTGCATTTTCTAACCAGTTGTTGGAGAGAAACCTCCAATGTTGATGACGGTATAGACATGGACATGTGCACTTAAATAAGAGAGTGCATTAACTGGAATACTAAATTCTCAGTTGTTATGGAAGACAAAATGATATGTAAGGTAGAAATGAAGTTATTTTGACAGCATATGATAAATGCCGTATGTTCTTGATTCGCATTGAACACTGAATTTTGGGGCTGTTCATAATGGTTCACAGAACAAAATCAGTATTATTGTGAGACAGAAAAAAAAATACAAATTGATAATTTACACCAAACACCACAGATGTAACTGAGATTAGACAGTCACTGCTTTTGACTGAAAAATTAATATTACCTAATATTCAACTATGAATATCGAAAAAGAAACATGTGACAATACAGAACATACCCAGAGATAGGAAAAACTTTTTGCACCACATTTGTAGATGAAGAGGAAAAATGCTGGAGTTTGGATCACAAAAGTTCAACTGTACAACAACCGGAGTAATACATGCAGCAATGTGAACTGAAGAGGAAGGCTTTGGATTTTGTGACAACAAAAGTTGATGATTAACACTGAATGTACATTGCTCACCAAGAATGCAGGGTAGGAACATTGTTTTTTTTAGAATTCCAAAGTCCCTCTTTGCAAATGAGGTTTTTTTCCCCCTTGGCTAAATCCATCATTTGCATAGCATTGAGGGGAAGACATTGTTTTCGTACACATGCTCCACACTATCAAAATGTGATCAACCAGTTGGATATCTTCCGGTTTCAAGATACTGCTCTCTATTACAGGGCATTGATGATTTTTTCGCTATATTTTAATGTCAACTACAGTTTCTTGTTCTACTCGCCAAAGCATGTTGAGATACACAGTATTCAGCTTGTCAACTCAGCCTGTGTAGAGTGCATTATTATTGTTGACGAGTGAATTCTAGTCGGATTAGAATTCAAATGTAAACAGTAACAGTACATTTTACACATAAATTTAAATTTACAAGTAAAACAAAAATAGTGAAAAAATCATCAATGTTACCGCTAGTGGCCCTTTGACAATTTGTTTCTATGTAATCTTGTTTCTGTGTTGATTTGAGGCAGACTGAAATTTGTCCGACAGTGCATTCACACAGCGCAGGAAAAATACACCATAAGAAACCACAAGCTTTAACTTTCTAGGATTGATACCACTTTAACTCCACCATATATATTCATTACCAGAGGAAAGGAATAAAAATGAGAGTGCTGGACAAAAGCTACAAAACAAACATGAAGACCACGGCTAATGACGCACACATAGCATGTATAAGATGATACGATGATATACCTAGGAGGTGATGCTCTGAAGAGGCTGTTGAAAAGACAAGACAATGAATGAGTTTGAAAGTGATGGCGAAGTCAGGCACAGACTAACATTCAGGTTTTACGATATCTTGTGGCTAATTCTGAATGGCTAACAATTTCATATTTCAGATTTCAAATGAAAAGATGCCTTATATTTCTGACATATGCAATTTTAGCGCATTTCATCATCAAGTGATGCTGAGACACCTAAGTAAATTTTCTTCCAGTTTGTGCATGAATATGGAAGCAGGCGTCGGTATTACACAGACTGAAAATGACATAGAATGGATGATGAGTGCAAACAATTCTTACAGAACAGCAGATTGGTCCAGTGACCCAGTGATGGAGTTCAAATGTCAAAGGTCATCCAGAACTTTGATGGAACAGAAAGTGGAGTGTGTATAAAAAATTCCCTGACTGAAAGTACCAACTGAATAAACAAATTACCATATACAAACAAACAATACTCACCCTCTTTCAATTAGAAAAGTGTCCCTCCAGTGTCTTTTTTTCTTCCCGTTTGACCTACCCCTGAAAAATTAAGAAGTCATCATTTTGAATTTTCAGCATGGATATAGCGGAATACGAGTGAACTGGATAGGTGAGCATAGAATGTGAATACTCACTTTCTTGAGTTTCCCAGCTTTTTTATTATCATTACAATATCAACTCACCTTGTCCCATTGCCGTTGAATATCAATTTGAGTACTGATTTTCCATCCATGTCCTGAGGTATGGTCACTCCAGCCATGTCAAGTATCGTTGGAGCAATGTCGATGTTTAAGACAATATTTGGTATACTGCAGGAAGGAGAGTAAGTACATACAAATCAGACACCTATCTTGTTTGCAAATCAAACTCACTCCAGAAGGGTAGATTTCTGAAGACACCTGACATCACTTCCTTTTTTTATGACCAGAAATCCCTATATCATTCTTGTGTGGCTTTGTCTTTGTTGTCATATGTTTCGTACTTCATCCATTTTGTTCTGTATCAAGTTTCTCATTTCTTTTATTGTTGGTTTTGACTGTGTGAATATGTACATAACATACAATGATTAATATTTTTCCACTTTGTCTTGACTGTCGCACACAACAATACAGCAACTTGCAATGACGTTACATAGATCTTTTGACCATTCAGGAATATTAAGCAGATACGTACACGATGCCTGCAGGTACATTGGGTCCCCTGATGTAAAACGGAACCCTAGTATCCATGTCATATGGCATGGATTTACCCTTGACTAAACCGAACTGCCCGGCATGGTATCCGTGATCTGACGTGAACAGGATAAAAGTGTTGTCAAGTTCATCCATTTCCTTCAACATGTTATAGACCTGTATACATGATAGAGTGTGAGAGAGAGAGAGAGAGAGAGAGAGAGAGAGAGAGAGAGAGAGAGAGAGAGAGAGAGGGGAGGGAGGGAGGGAGGGAGGGAGGGAGGGAGGGAGAGAGAGAGAGAGAGAGAGAGAGAGAGAGAGAGAGAGAGAGAGAGAGAGAGAGAGAGAGAGAGAGAGAGAGAGAGAGAGAGAGAGAGAGAGAGGGGGGAGGGAGGGAGAGAGAGGAGAGAGAGAGAGAGAGAGAGAGAGAGAGAGAGAGAGAGAGAGAGAGAGAGAGAGAGAGAGAGAGAGAGAGAGAGATGAGACAACAGAGTAAGACAAGGCAGACAGAACAGAACAGAGGAATTCAAAGGTTGACAGACAGTACAGAAATCATGTAGTCAGTGCATGTATGGCTGAGAAATGATAACAGCATTGTTGATAGGGCAGTATACTGTTACATGTAAATGTTTTAGATGTAGTAAGGAATTTCATATTTAGGTATCGTTCTATCAATTCACTCTCTGTTGAGTTACTGTGTATGGAGAGGGAAGGGGCTAAGTGGCCAATGGCTACAATCACTACTTTGTAATGTGTGTCTTTGGTGAGAAGTATCTACTTTATTGTAGGTGTATGCAATATCACCTGGTAGTGTACATAACATCTGACACAAATCTGCATTTTTTTCAAAATTTAGTAAATGTTAAATTAGAGAAATTATGAATTATGTTTCACTCCTAAATTACTGTATTATCTAAGGGAAGTGAAGAAAACCTCACTTTTTATGGAAAGTTGACTTACTTTTTCGATGGCATCATCCACAGAAAGTAAAGTTTGAAGTCTCTTTTGTTGTAAAATATCTGTAAAAGCTATCTGTTGAGGTGTCATTTTTCCAGTGTACTGAAATATCCAGTGTTTATCTGGGTTGGGTGCCATGTTCCATGTTGCTGTTCTGAAAATAACAGTCAAAATTGTCTTTTTTCATTCCTCCTCATGGACGTTTTATTGTATTTTCAATATTTTTATGAAACTATCATCACCATCACCACCACTACCATCATCATTGTCATCATCGTCATCATCATTATCATCATCATCATCATGACATCAACATCATTAATAAAATCATCATCATCATCATCATCTTTAAGATCATAACATTATCATCATCATCATCATCATCATCATCATCATCACCATCATCACTGTTGTTGTCATCATTCTCGTCATCATCATCATCATCATCATCATCATCACTGCAATTATCTCTGCCACCACAAACAGTGTTATCCTTATGACCACCGTCCCTACCATCACTATCACTACAGTCTACAGTCAGCCCAAAGACAAAACGAACATAATCATCCTCTTAATTTCACCATCACTGTGACTGACAGATTTTTGATACCGTAAATACTATTAAAACTCATTCTACAACGTCAATACTGGAAATGTCTAAGTCATTACCATAATCTATCAACCCCTTGGACTTCTTATCCATCACTGATGTGGTTGATTTAATCAACATTTGAAAGACAAATATTATTATTAGACCATAAAGAGGAGTGGCAAAAGAGAGAGTGAGGCTGTAGCATTTGATACCAATCAATTCATCTGTAAAGTGATTCAACACATGCTGGCTGACCTATAAAAATGAGCTATCTGCATGTTTTCATGGCCCCTTAGTACTTGACTTGATATGCTAATTAATTTTTTCCGTCAAGTAAGCAGTCAATTTCATGACAAAATACTTCAAAGTCTGCTTTCTAAAGATTGACAATGGCAATCCAGAACACAATTCAGTGAATATGACGTGTTATTCTACAGTGTTAAATAAAATGGTGGACTGGTACTAACATGAGGAATGTAAGGTCATTCAGGGTCACAGAAAATAGATAACAGTGATGATAACATTCTGATAAAAGGAACTTTTTGACACACTTCTTCAAAATCTCACCTATGGGTCATGACCCCGGAAAACATATGCTGATACTGCGGGGCAGCGTCTTCCGGGCCGTGAGGTGCTGGCATGGCTAGAACTATGGCGACAGGTCTAGTGGGATACACTTGTTTTGAAAGCTTGAAAAACGTAACGCTATCATTGGCGATGAGATCTGTTAAATAATCACTGGAAGAGAGCATAAAGTAGATAAATCTCACAAAATGTGATTATTGTTATGGCAATGTAAAAGTAAGAAGTTCTGATTGTATTTGATCATCAAAATGGCTTTTCATGAAATTACACAAAACATAAGCTACTGAATGATGAAAACTGCATAAATTGCCATACACGTTTGGCAAAATGTTGGTTATATGCATACATATGTCTTTTGTGTGTGTGTGTGTGTGTGTATATATATATATATATATATATATATATATATATATATATATATATATATGTGTGTGTGTGTGTGTGTGTGTGTGTATATATATATATATATATATATATATATATGTGTATATATATGTGTGTGTGTGTGTGTGTGTGTGTTAAAAACACTAACAAATAAATAAAATAAATGGATAAACAATAATTAAATAAACAGATAAATAACTCTTGTTGTGAAACTTACTTGTAGTAATCATTTCCATGTTTAATTCTATTTCCATTCCTATTTATTGCATAGTCATAAAATCTTGAATTTCTTACAAGTCCCACCCATTCCATCCATCCCGGTGGTACATAGGTACCATTATATGTGTTTAAATATTTTCCAAAATAACCTGTTAGAGGAAGACAAAAGAGATAATATTCTTGTCCAAACTGCACAGTTTCATGAGCAATAGAAAAATTGGAATGGCATTTAATGCAGAAGTATTCGATTCAATGATTAAATGCATTGTTGGTTGAAGATGACTATCTGACATCATGATCCTATTAGATACATGGGACACATAACAATCCTACACTGCATACAGGATAGATTATAATCATATGCATACAGAATACATGTAGATAATAATTCTATACTGCATATAGGACATATTATAATCCTACACTGCACACAGGACAGATTACAATCCTATACGCACAAAGGACATTATAATTCTATATTGCACACAGGACAGATTGCAATCCTATACCGCATACAGGACATTTAATAATCCTATACTGTACACAGGACAGATTGCAATCCTATACCGCATACAGGGCATTATAATCCTATACTGCACACAGGACAGATTGCAATCCTATACCGCATACAGGACATTATAATCCTATATTGCACACAGGACATTATAACCCTATACTGCACACAGGACAGATTGCAATCCTATACCGCATACAGGACATTATAATCCTATACTGCACACAGGACAGATTGCAATCCTATACCGCATACAGGGCATTACAATCCTATACTGCACACAGGACAGATTGCAATCCTATACCGCATAAAGGACATTATAATCCTATATTGCACACAGGACATTATAACCCTATACTGCACACAGGACAGATTGCAATCCTATACCGCATACAGGACATTATAATCCTATACTACACACAGGACAGATTGCAATCCTATACCGCATACAGGGCATTATAATCCTATACTGCACACAGGACAGATTGCAATCCTATACCGCATATAGGACATATTACAATCCTATACAGCACACAGGATTAATCCTATACTGCATACAGGACATACAGGGCAGGTGAACTGCCAAAACATTGATACCGACTTGTTCCATTTTTTATCTATAAGATATTAATTTTTTCAAAGCATCACCTACAGATTTTCAAATTTCATTTTGCTTTGAAACATTCTCAAGTGTAAGCCATAAGGGGATTGTCAAAACTTAACACAGTAACATCTGTATTTCATTTCCTAGTTATGTGTGTCCAATGCCTAAGTTGGTATTACAGACAAGAACTACTAATGAGTTCACAAATATGATACTTTCACACTGTCTATAAGCGTAGTACTCTTTTCTCAGGATGAGATAGTTCATTATTGCTAGGCTTACTTTAGTTGAAAATGTGAAGAATTTTTATCATATTCCTACTAAACCATAAACCTGTCTCTCAGAAGTTCAATTTTTTGAATTTCACAGACGTAAAAACTATAAATATTACCACTGATCTGGTGTTGTCCCAAACTGATAAAGATGTTGGCAATATCTCAATAGTTATATGATTGTTGCAAAGCCTGTATGGATGGTAGTATAACACTGATTCAGAAATACCCACGAAAACAGAGATATAAATCTTATATCTCTAAATTGGTAATAAGTCCTGAGTAGTCATCTTTGCGACTTCCTCAAGAGGTTAAAGGTCAAGGAATTACCATGGTGACACATTACAAAACGATGACCGTATGAAACCGATAACGGAAGAGTCATATGATATATGACTACATTGATAACACATGACATGAGTGCTTTGGATTCAATTCAAATTGTTGAAACGTGCTCTGAAGGGGATCTTAGCATTGAGATGTAATGAATACTGTCACTTGCTACACAAAATTTCTCAAGCTTCATTATATTGAGAGGCTGGGGTAGAGTTCTTGACTTTTTCCTTCCATTAAAAGGCATCCTAGGCGCCGTATGGCTGCAGCTAATTTGTGTGGATGGTGATTTTGCAATAGATACACTGGAACTGACCAATGTTCAACAAGTTACTAGCTCTCAGTACTTTTGATGTGGGTCGGTGTAATTACTGGGACTGCCCTTACATTCATGGAATTTGCTGTGCCATGAGAACACTGATCAGTTAATCATTCAAATAATCTGGAAATATGGCTGCAGACGAACATAACCAAATAAAAATTAGCATGCCAAGAAAATACAGAACAAAAAGTTGTTTGTTTGTCACACTTTTCAACTCAAGCAAGAAACAAACAATCTGCCTCACAAATGTTTGTTCCATGCATCCCGTGAATTGTACATCTCACTCAGTGGTGATCTAGCCCTGAAATTTCACATTTGGAATTCCATACTGCAAAATGGCCAGGATAAAAGAGTGGCGGAATGCTCACCAGTTCTATAGCTATTCCTCTGCAAATAAGCAGCAAAAGTCCTGGTCTCCGGTCCCCGCCTCCAACTCAGAGATCCACAGTGTTCGTTATTGGTGAAGACCTCGTGGTTGTGAGTATGAAGTCCGGTCAATATTGTACTCCTTGATGGGCAGCACATCGGAGTGGTTACAAAAGCATTGGTAAATGTTGCCCCTCCTTCTTCTAAAATATGTCGCGTTTTATTCATTACGTCCATAGAATCTGTAAAAGAGAAAATATTTTTCACTATGGACAAATCTCCGTTAAATGTAATTTTGATGTATCATTCTGTATTTTTGGATTTGTAAAATACAATTCCCTGTTCCATCCCCCACAATTGTGTCAAAACGTCTAGCGTTCAACTTTTCAACACAATCTATACATGTGCAATGTACACATGAGAATTCATTTATTGACAGAACACTGCAAAATGTACATGATGGGTCATATTTACGAGGCTAAAACTTCCTGTGTCCACATACTTACTGACGATGATTATACATATCAACTTGATTTCAAGAATTCATATATAAAGAAACTGTTATCTCAAGTTGTAGCTTTTGACCACTTCAATGTATCAAGGTACATGTAGCTAAAATTTATTATTACTATGAGCAAACATACTCACATTAGTTGTCGAAAGTAAAACTTGGGCAAATGACACATTAAATCAATGAAACATCATGAGTAATGCATAGCGCCCTCTATAGTTGAATGGTCAACTATGTCTATTATTGCTGTAGGAATTAAACCATTACAAATAATTGATTCATGCAGTTTAGATCAGTAGAAGATTAGTCCTTTCCCAAAAATTCTGTTTATCATCTCACTATGATATTTGTCAGATTCTCCCCTTCATAGTTTTTGATCCTATAGTGAAGCGAATGTCCACTGTGAGGTCATCACAACCTTGAGAGATATAGAATGGTGAATGGTACATTCAGGGGGAACAGGATTTAAACTAAATGTCACGGAAATGTGAACCATATGTTAGAAAATTTACAATACAAGTATTCAACTCAGAGTCACAATGTGTATTTTGTATATGGTAGGAGAGAGACCGACCCAGACAAAACATGTGAATATCATTCAGTTTGAAACATCAACCTTTTCATCAAATCACTGTTTGCTGAGGTCCGGCATGGTCTAGCAACTATGCTACAGTTTAAATGCAATTACCCCAGACATATCGAGACATTGTAGAGTCTGGATACTGAGTGAAACATGAAAGGTTAGATTGCCGAAAACACTCCACTAAGACAACCATCTAATGGTGAAAAAATTGAATAAATATTTTTTGAGTCATTATTGTCAACTTACGCAGCAGGACATCTTGATCATCGGTTAACACAACAACAATATTGGGCTTTGTACTCCTGTTTTTCTGTTTATGAACTTTGCGTATTGGACTCAGCAATCTCGAAGAGGATTTCTCTCGGTAGCGATTACGATCAGGCGCTGCCTCTGTGCCATCGCTCAGCATAAACACTACGGATGCTGTTGCTAGGAGACGGAGCAGTAATGAAAACTGCACGAGCATCTTCAGTCACCTATGCATGGGATTTCAATTATAAGGATCTGAAAAAGAAAAAAAATCCTCGATGAGTTTTGTTGCTGGGTTTCTATCGAAACAGGAAATCTAACCTACCATTTATCAGTGTGATTCCCAGTAAAATGTAATCAGTACAGCTTCCTTTTAAATCTAATTTTAATGATAATTTAATACAAGATTGTTTCAGTTCCTTTTTAGTACAAAAACCCACTCTTTGTCAAATTTAGGTTTGGGTTGAATAAATCATACAATAATTATTGTTTTAAGCTGACATCGCCGGCCAATATGGAGTTTGACACACATAGAGATATAAGGCCTTAGCATGAACATATAAGGTGACTGATATTTACCGCATTGACAAGTTCCGTAAAACGTATGACATAATGATACTAAAAATGCTGAGAACCAATGGTCAATACGTACCAACTAGTTCAGTCGCTAAATTCACACAGGGTGTGTTCAAAGCATGAATAAAACTGAACGCTAGATTAACATCGACTCATGACGATCAGAACTCCACCCTGTATACAGCTCAACACCTGTGCTTATTTTGTTGTTGTTTTGTACCAAACGCAAACAGCTGACTCCATAGCAATGGTGACAGTTAATGTGGAACAATCAACACATCCGACTGTATGTAAAGGGGTGACTAGGATAAGCCCTGGTCGATAACTATGACTCTTCTGATAGGTCATGGAGCAAAACACAGGGATTAACAATTGAATTTATGCCTACTTATGGAAACAGGTGGCAAGTTGGTTTGAATTATGTGTCGTGATTTATGTGAGTGACCAAATTGGTACTCCAGGTACGAAAAACACACATCACACCTGCAAAGCTATTCTGATTGTGTTTTTCAAAAGTTGCACATTTGATAGTTGAAGGATAACTCTGCATAAGAAATAAATCGAAGAGTATTGGCATCAATATTCCATCGTTGAATGTCATCACAAAGTCTGTATCACTTTGGTGATTTCAATTTTAGGTAGAATACCACAGAAGAACATTTTTTTGGCCTCAAATTCTTACAATATTTTACAAATTTGCTTCTTGTATGGATTCCCTTTTGAAGCATATGGAGTAAATGATGTTTTCACAGCAATGTTTAGCAAAAATTGAAAGTTTAATTTTCCCACGTACAGTTTCCACACTTTACAGCAGCCATTTTTAATTTCAAATATTGGTTAAGTTTAGGTAATTTTTTTGACTAGTACCAAATTCTCAGGGTGACCCCTGATTATTATTCTTGATTATGAAAGCATATAAGTCAAGTTTCCGGGAAGAAAGTTTTGGCAAAATGTGAAACTTTCTGTTTCCAGGCACAAAATTAACCTCAGACAGAGTAGGAACCAATTTTTTTTATTGATTGTCAAAGGTATTTGCACATATGAAAAAATTCAGTAATCTTTTGACAGCATTCTTCTGTAGGAGTTGATGGCAAAAATACTACTGCATTACATATCATGGTGGCATTTTCCAAACTGCTGTAACTGGCACAGAAACTACAGTTGTCTTGAATTTCAGTCTCCAGTTTATTTGGGGCTTTGCAAAACTAAAAAGCCAAAACTAAACTGGAGAAATTCTTGACCAAAGTTTCAGTAGAGATTAAGAATGCTGACTTGTATAGCAATATTTTGGTGCAAAACCTTTGTATAGCAATATTTTGGTGCAAAACCTTTGTATAGCAATATTTTGGTGCAAAACCTTTGTATAGCAATATTTTGGTGCATCCATATCTTTTCAATTGTCGGATATGCAGGCTACTGTGTAGATGAAATATTTCAAGTCCCATTAGCAGTAACTTCCATTACATTTATTCTGTTCCTGAAGTGCAATTTCATGCTCTACCAAACCAAATCATGTTAAAATGCTACCTGTTCATATTGTCAACAACCTGTCTGTATGTAATGTGCAATGTTACACCGTAGGTTTGACAGTTAAATTTTGGTTCAGACAAGAATTTGTCCATTAACAGTTGCAGTGCACCATTCTTCTCATCTGTTCTTTAAATGGCAAATACTTTGTATTTTTAACATACTTTGGATAGAAGAAGAAGAAAAAATAGACTTGCTCTATACTACCAAAAATATTGAAAACATTATCAAGTTTCAGCTATTGTCCCTTTGAAACAGTTGCCAGCCTTCACAGCGTGACAGTCTGTCTGCTAGCGGACTTGTGGTGTGTGAGTCGAAAACATGTGACTTGATCCCAAAAAGACAAAATTGATATCTGAGATTAACCTATCAGTGATGATATCCTGTTGTTTGTACTGGCTGGGGACATTCCGGGAATACTGTTCGATACCCTGCTACCTCTTGAGATTCTGTTTCAATAACAGCTACTTCAAAAGCTATGAGACACTTGACTTTTATCAGGTACAAAGGTACGGTACATGTGGATGGAACAAGGCAAACAAACATGCTTTTAATTCAGAAATGAACGACGCATGAAGTTCAAGTAATTTGTGTTGGCTGTTTGAACCACGAATGACAATTATGTTCAGAAAGCAAACACACTCAGGATAAACATGTGACATCATATTCCACAGCTTGGGACGTGTGATCAGTGCTACCGTCTACAGCACAGATCCTACCGTCAACAGCACAGAGTACACAACATCACTACTAGGTGACACCAGTTTGATTGACATATTGGCATGTCGTTAGTCACTGAATGACTACATGCAACAATGCATGTTCACACCGACATATTTGATCTGCCTAGTAAAAACGCTATCCAACTCCTACAAAACACAATCCTAATCACGGAGTACCCTAGCACCCGTGTACCTTGGTAGCTATATAATTTGTACAGCAATGGGAGAAACTTTGTGATTTGGAATGCCAGGCCACTGACAACGCACTTATCTGCATCAAATTATTGACTTAATACGTTTATTGATTAATTTAGGTCAGGAACTTTGCTAATGATGTTTTTTTCTCTGGTGCAATGAAACAAGAAAACCATTGATGGCTGCATGGTATACTTAAGAAGCTCAACTTTATCTGACAATGGATATTAACATGTTCCATTTACATGTCTAGGTTGATAGTTTGCAACCTGGATATGTAGCAATGCATGTTCATGAAACATATTCAATAATCATAAATGTTGAGTGGAAAACAGATGACAGTACTTACAACAATAGAGATGATGACAGTGATGATGATGATGATGATGATGATGATGATGATGATGATGGTGGTGGTGGTGATGATGATGATGATAGTGGTGGTGGTGATGATGATGATGATGGTAGTGGCAATGATGATGGTAGTGGCGATGATGGTAGTGGCGATGATGATGATGATGATGATGATGATGATAATAATGATGATGAT
Organism: Ptychodera flava; assembly: GCF_041260155.1. Lineage (NCBI taxonomy): Eukaryota > Metazoa > Hemichordata > Enteropneusta > Ptychoderidae > Ptychodera > Ptychodera flava. The sequence goes on along the minus strand of NC_091944.1, from coordinate 12,490,689 downwards.
GGTGGTGGTGGTGGTAGTGCCAATGATGATGATGATGATGATGGTGGTGGTGGTAGTGGCGATGACGATGATGATGATGATGATGATGACGGTAACAATGGTGACAATGATGATGGTGATGAGGATGAAGATGTGAAGATGATAATGATGAATATTTGATGATGATGACAGTGAGATGAGCAAGATAATGATGATTACTTTCATTGTTATTATTTACTTACGTCTGTACTTTGTCTCAAATACAGTAATTAGTCAATAAAATCTTCTATCAGAAAACACAAGCTACAGGTAGAAGACACCATCCAATGTTTTGACAAAGTTGTACAACATTAATCAACCAACAACTAAACCCATCAATAATGGGAGCATCTTTCTTACATTGTGTTTCACTCCAGTTGTCTGTCCCGTGCACCCTAAAACCTTTCCAATATAGATCACTGAAATCATAAATCACACATTCAAGTCATCCTTGTCAGTGATTATCCGGTTTCTCCAGTTGATTTAGATGAATTTTACTATCACAATCGAGGAACAGATTTCATCCGTGCTTATTTTTAATTATGTTTGTGCCATACTTTTTTCTGACTTCCACAGGCACAGGAAACGATGACAAACTCAAAAGATACAAGCCGAAGGAAATAAGCAATTAATCTTCATGATGACAATGGTGTGACTGTAATTTGAGACTCTGCCCAAGGGTGCTCCATCAGGCCATGCACTGATGCAGAGGGTGATGTGAATGTAGATGCATGTCGTTTCTTTGTACAAAGGCTGTATGCAAGGGGTCCTCAAACTACATTTCCCCCTTTTTTTGTTTTAATACTTTTTCTAGGCAAAGTTACATTTTTTATCAAATTTCTACCTTCATAGATCTAATGGTTAATTATTCTATCCATGTCTCACTGGTCCATCCTTGTCAATTCAAGAAGAATCGAACACCAACAGCTTTCTGTGCATGCTATGTGAATATGTCTCAATGCAGATACTGTATTTACTCCATAATTTTACCCTCCACAGTACCCTGACTCCATGGTTTTGCCCTCCACAGTACCCTGACTCTGGCCAGTCTCTACAATGAAGTTTGCTCAGGCCTGGTCCTAGATGACCCCTGACCTCTAAAATAGAATTGCACCTGCAGTTGAATGCCAGGATGAGGAACTAAAAGATGTGCGAACTCTCACGATGAAAAAGTAACCCTGAGAAGAATGTTGGTAAACCAAATTCTTGTCACGAAACTCTGCTCGTAATTTTCAAGACCATTCTATGTTGATATTACAATAACCTGAATGATAAAAATATTGAAAATAGGTGAAAATGCACGTCTATATATGCGTTGTGTTGTATTGAATAGAACAACACATTCAATTCCAAAGACATTTCTAGGTATGTTCCCAATGTAGTTAATTTTGACCTCAGGAGAATTATGTTCAGAGCTACTACAAGATGGGCAAAGGGCAAAGCATTTCAGAACCACAGTACTGAGGACAAAAATTTGGCCTTCGTGTTTTTTCTTCATGTACTTGAGAAACGAGTTCACACAAACCATTGAAGGTGAAACTTGTTTACAAATTTCTAGATCAATGTGTAGCTGAGAGCTGCACCACTGAAATGATCAGAAACTGCGATAAAAGACAATTACCTCTTCTTGACTTGCCGTATCTATCATCTGAAATGCTTGTGCCATGCCCTACTGATATTTGCACTGTTTTAATGGATTTGTTTGATGTCTGGCAGATTTTGTTGACAGAGTAATAACTTCAAAACGTCAGTGGTTTGGCAACCAACACTTGGCAAATCAATCCCATGGCAAAAAGCCACTCCACATATAAATGTAGAGGTTTTATAAGGGCCCTAAAATTCAGAGTACAAGTGTCATTGGTTGTAAACAATCCTACGATGCAACATGAATGGATTGACGCAAGTCGGAAACAACTTTGAGTAAAGACTTCTCTAGGTGGGAAACATCCTAAAGATTTGGTTGGACACTAGGTATTTAAGTTGTATGTATCTTAGACTGTAGTTCAATACACCCACACACACAACCACATGCAGTATGTTAAAAGGTACTGGTATCATGGTGAAATGAACTTTGATCAGAACTCTGGCCTTGGTTTGAAAATCCATAATGCCCATATCAACACCTGTAGACGACCACATTGCCGCTGACGCCCATACTTATGTCCACACACTGTAACAGTGTTTATTTGACATATTGAAATACAAGTCTGAGTACACATCTAATATTTCATTTAATCAACATCTTGATATCGTTGTTCCCATTCAGTTCATTCACAGTCTGTCAAAGATACAGATAACAATATCATAAATATTGTCCGACCAGTTTTCAAGGTGTGCTTCAACATGCCATAAAATCATTACTGAAGTGGATGTCTCCGTCATTTCTCAAATAGTGGATTGTAACAGTCATGTGACATCATGCACAATATCTCCTGCAGCTCTCTTTCACGCTTCAATTTCAAATTCAAATATTTTGAAGAAATAACATGCCGATATACAGGCACAATACATGTAGTTCACCCAACTAGTGAGAACTCTTCAGTCACAAATATGAAAGAAGTCACTATATCTTTATATTATTACCTTAGACACAGAAAAATTACTTGTGAACATTTCAAAACCATGGCAAATTCTTCAGAGTGATAAACACAGGACAAATTCCTTTGCATATTTCATGCACTGAACACATATAGAAGCATTTTTTTTCACATAGGTTGAAGCAATGCAAGAAGACACCGGGTCTCCTCACTCATTTAAAAAGCCTCTGAACGATGGGAAATTTTGTTGATCATACAACATAGAGTACAGATAGAAAACACCGCGCACTCAACAACAGTGGGAAAGTTATAGACACCATCGTGCTCCATTGTATCAAGGTCCTATTTCGTTAAAATGCTTCTCTAAACGCTTTCCTAAATGACTTCCACACATGAACGATGTCGCAGAAGACAATATATTGTCTGGTATCGGATAATCAGAAGAGCATTAGAAGACTGTAGATTGATGGTGTTCGTCTTGTGGTGGATTTGCCGTAATGGACGTATCAACAATTACTGATTCACTATATACTTACTCCAATCTTAACGACCATTAGGGTATTCTCTAAATGGCTTGAACTAAATCTGCATTTCAAGGAAATCCCGGAATTCCGGCACATCACTGAGTATTCCATCATTTCTGGTCAAACATACATGTATGCCGGCGTGTTGTCATTGTAAAGTTAAAGCTACTCCATTAGTCTGCAAAGCAGAACATTGGAAGTGACAATCGCCATTTATTTCCACAGTAGAATTTTTGTCTGGAAATTTCCATGTGACAGTGCATCTTTGGTGTAAGGTACACCAAGGTAAAGATCACAACTAATAAACTGTACAATTTATGACTGATGCAGCTATGATATAGTAGACTAGCTGTATACAGTATGTGGTACAATCATATTCACTGCTGGACCACGGAGTCAACTTTCATCGTTTTGATTGTCCTGCTGGAAATTATTCCATGCCATTTTCAAATGATTTGTGCTTTCCTTACGAAGTGTGCGGTTCTTTTTGTGGAATCTAATCCTGTCCAAGAATAGCTACAAAATTTCAAATCATTCTAAAACGCCAAATGCCCCGACATTTCCACAATATTTGTATTTCAACACTTCCAGCTTGCTTTTATGGAGGAAAAGTCAGAGACCATAGTTGATATAAAATCCACCAAGACCAGAAGATCTCTAAAGATTGTCAGTGATAAGATCCATGTGTACATCAAGATCCCCTGATCCAGATGCCCTGGCATTGTGGTGGCACAAAGAAACCAAGCCACTGAACTCAGTTGACTTTCAACTGTCAGCATCCATTACACAGGTGATACCATTATTGATAGCACCTTTCAAAAACCCTCTGGGGTATTCCCTAATTGAAAGTGGGGGTCATCTAAGGTCATCAAAGCAAACTGATGATCTTGAAACACTGTTAGTTATGGTTACAGGACTCCCTAGGCTGCTGGAAGCACCCTTAAGCTGTTGGATATTTGATCTAGAGTTCGAGGTACTTGAGAGCCAGACATCTGAGTCTCAATCGGGAACACTGTTTTGGCGACACAAATATTTGAGTGCATCGAAGTATCTGTCACATTTTTGCTGTATTTACAAGTGTTAAGCAATGCTACAAGACTCACTTGACACGATTCTCTTCACCAGAAAATACAAGTGTTTTACCTGTGATAAGAAACAATTACTGTGGTACATCAACAAGAACATGCAATTCCATCAAAAGAATTTTCACCTGGTATTTGGTTGTCATGTTGGAAAATCACTCATCTTTCATTTTATTACTTACAAATTGTAAATACTGTTTTTCTTGAATTGAAAACAAAATGTACCTCTACAAGTAAAGCTCAATCACTATGCTAGTTTTCATTTATGGATAGCTTTATTAATGAAAATCGCCTTAACCCTTTCAACGCCAAAGTCAATTTTTGTCGCCTTTATAAAATATACGTAAGTCAATTTTTTTCAGAGTTTTGACAAAATTTTGATAAAGACTATAGCAAATGAAATGTGGTATCCCTCTGGTCCAAAATTATCAAAAAAATTACAGAAAAATTCATAAAAATTGGTAAAATGTTGCACTAAAATTTTGGTGGGAAAAAATTATAGCACTCAAAGGGTTAAAGACTGCATACAGAAGGTCTTACAGTAGAAGATTAATTCAGCATGTTTTATAATGTCTCCCTGTAATGTCTTATCGCAATGATGATGTTATGAACTGGAAAACACTGTTTTGAACAAAGGCAATTTCATTTTCAATTATGGCTTCTTGATGATACCCTCGCTACATATCTTTCAGATAACCTGCAGGAAACCACTGTTCCATTGTGGCCATCATAGCAAGCTCTGAGACCAAGGAAAGTCTGTTCTGTTTAAAATTCTGAGCAAATCATCCCGGCATTACCACATGCATCTTAAATCAAAGTATTGGTGGAGGCTATGTTTTTTTAAGTTGTAGAACCAGAGGAGACTGTTTTCTGATAAAAATCCTTTACTCATGGCTCCCAAATGTCTTGTTTTCTGTTTAAGTAGTATTTACCTTATCGCAAGGCCTCATCAGTCACTCAAATACCATTTATCTTTACGGTATCACGAACCATCAGTAGTTTTTGCAGAACAAAGTGATCAAACTGAAGACTACTCTAAAAGCTTAGTACAAATCTAGCAGGGAAAACCTGCCGCTCTGCACAAGCATTGTTATTTTCAACTAACAGTACAAAATGTTGAAACTGCCCTTCATACATAATTTGCAGTGAACAATGACCGCCGAATTCATATTCCGATGGAAAATGCAAAAACCACTACAGCCTTTTAATCCTCTTACTTTGTGGATTAAGTGTGGTTCTCCAGGATCAAGGAGGTCCCCTCTGTTAATTCAAGCCTGATAATGGGTGTATAAGAGCTGCTGGATTAGCCAGCCTGAATATCAATAGAAACGAAGCGGAACAGAAGATTCCGGAACAGAGATGGAAAAGCAGAAACACTAGTCTGTATATGCAAAGAAGCCAGACCTAAGTCTATACAGTTTGAATGTACACCATAATATGCAATCACCTCCCATACCTTAGAATCCTGGAAATCTTTAACCCTTTGAGCCCCAAAGTCAATTTTTGTCACCTGTACAAAATATACCCCAGTCAAGTTTTTTTCAGATTTTTGCCAAAATTTTGATAGAAAATTGTAGCAACAAAATGTGATATCCATTTAATTGAAAACGATCCAAAAAATTACAGAAAAATTTATAAAAATTGGTAAGATGCTGCACTAAAATTTTGGTGGGAAAAATTACAGCACTCAAAGAGTTAATAGCGCTGATCGCAAATGACGTCACTGTTCTCTCTCATTAATATGCATAAATAAACATTTGCCCGCATTTTCCGCATAAACGACGAAAATAAAACCTGCGAGTGTTAGAATGGCTATTTAGCGTCACACTTATTCGTATGAATTGATGACTGAGACTACAAGCTGCAACAACAGCCGCGCATACAACGACAAAATTTGTCCGAATTTCAGCTTATTTGTCCGAAAGTCGTGCGCGTGCAGCTATATTTAGTAGCAAACCCGAAATCGCGATCAACGTTATTAAGGCAGAATGCACCTTGGGGATAGATATTCAGATTCTCAAATTTTTACGATATTTTTTTGCCCTACCACTTGTTGGGGCTTATTTTGAAGCTCAATGAGTAAATAAAGCTTTCGCCCGCTTATTTTTGGGAAAATCTAAATTTTTAATTTTTCACTGTTAAATTAATAACACAGGAATGGTGGACATTTTGAATTTCAAGTGTTGGTAGATATTGCAATTTGTTTTTGTAGTATCAAAGTCTGCATGATGACCCCTGACTTATATTCATGATTTCGAAAGGAAATGATTGAAATTTTCTTAAGAAAGTTAAAACGAAAGTTTAAGTATTTCAATTCCTGGTCCCAGCCACATTCTAACTTAAAGAGAAAATGAACATTTCTCCATTTTAATTTCCTGTGAGAACCTGTTTTTGTTTATTCCATGGTGAAAGTTTCCGGTAAGAACTTCTATTCCCTTTCCCTTGTGGACACACAAAAAATAAACATTTCAACGATGTTTTTACAATTTGTTTGTTCACCAGGAAGCGTGTGAACTGTAATGGCACTAATGTATTTGTTCTGAAGTGACTTTTATGAGAACTAATATATAGAAACATGCCCTCAAAGAAAATGTTGAATTGAATAATAATATGACTTGACCCGACTTTCCTTCAATCATCCTTATGCTTGAAATGAATTGCTTCATTGGTGTACTGACATAATATGATATGATATGAAGGGATTTAACCCTTTCACCACCATGGTTTGTCCCAACTCCATTGTTTTCTAATGGTAAAGTTGGACCTGTATACAGGGAACTGGGGGTGAAAGGGTTAAAGTGGAATGCACCTCAGGCACAGATATTCAGACTCATTTTTTTATCATACCTTTTGGTCTGCCACTTCTGGGGACTCATTTTGAAGCTCATGGAATGAATAGAGTGGCTTAAGGTTGGCCTTATAGTATGGAAAGTTGGAGCAAAAGTTGAAATCTTCCTATTTCGAGGCATGCCTTTATTACAAGAACGAATACAATTTAGGGGAAAGTCATGACATTTTGTGATGATACAGAAAATATCATCATACAGAGAATTATTTTGTACCTTGCAAGCTGTACTTCACAAAACATTTTATATCTTTCTTTTCCTAAAATTTTGCTACAACACCAATTAAAACTTGTTAGCTTGTGTTGTATTGAGTAAACCGAGTAAATGCATACAGCACAAATAAATGACGGGCAAACAAACAGAACAAGCACAACATATTCCAAACCTGGGTGACATATTTGAATTGTTAAATGTGCAAATTTTTGGTTGGTAAGTTGCAAAATTTTTCAACCAGATTTTATGAAGTACCAGAATGCTTTGAGAATGTTATAAATTTGCAGGTCGTGTACCCATCTGACAAATAGCTGTTATCACTTATTTTCTGACAGCGATAAGGAAATGCATCCAGAAATCATCAGAGAAAGCATCTCGTCTGGATTAAAAGTAACAGTGTGACTCCAGTGTGAATATATTACACTGAAGGAACATCACACATTAAACCTTGACCTTACAATCACAGTGCAGGGTCTGGTTTGCAGAGCCTACAAGATAACCATATGGTTATCTTGTAGGCTTTGCATATCAGTGTGTGTGAATTATGGAGATTCAATGCCTGCATTCTTATTTACCTTCAGGTACCCCTGGGTGTCTATGCCACAGTCAGGTATCTGTACATCTTAGTGTCAAGTCCCCATGGCTCTGATCTATGAAAATTTGTGTCACAGTGCCCTCTATGGCCATTTTGCATGTGTGTGCTTTCATAAATTCATACAAAAGCAATTAATCTGTGCTAACAAGTGCTATACTTTACCTTCATTTTACTTGTTCTCTTGAGACTTTTCTATCTTGCAATAAAAATACTCGTTCATCTATTTGCTTCTCATTTGTATGATAAGCTTAAATTGTTGATGACAACCAAGCAGAATGTGAATGCAAGGATCACGCAAGTTTTTGTAAACAAAGAAATTCATTATTTAAACTGTCTTGGAGGTATTACAGTATTATTGCTGCCCATACTGTATATTAACTGTGTCTCTGCGTTTTCGATAATATGTTCTGACAAAGTAAAAAAACAATTGTTTACATCTGTTCGGCTCTTTAGCAGACATGTTTGCTGAGGGTCCCACTCATATGGTAAATAATCATTACAAAACTGTGGTGATGAGAATGACAGATACCACTAAAGTGACCAAACAAGGGATGAATGGTCAGTTTTGTGTCCAGTCAGGACAACATAGTAACAGTGACCTAATTTGACAGGCAAGCCAACAAAAGTGACCAAAATGACAGATGAGGTCCTTGACAACTAAAATCACCCAGAGTCAACCCCATCTAATGTATACATGTAGACTGCGGGCATGCCTTATCGAGTGAACAGGGAGCCTTGTTCTACACGTCTCGAAGGCCCTGGATGGAAACCACATGGGGCAATCATCACAGACTTTACTATTCAGAGTTAATCACATGTGAAATTCTTGTCTCTTTCTGCACTCTGTAACAATTTATAGGCTTTGGCAGATGTTGTTAAAGTAGCTAACTTTACTTTTGAGTGAAATTTTGACCCCTTAAAAGTAGAGGGGGATAATTTCAGGTTAGGGGACACGCACAAAAGAGAAAGTTCAACTTGGTGATTATGAGTCCTTGGGACACTGAAAACACAATCAAACGAACTATTTCACATTCTACAGACACAACTACATGCGCTAGATTTCTAAAACTGACAAAAGTTTGTTCCTTGGCTCGGCAATGATCTTCACTGGCCTTGTTATCAGCTGTGAAGATAAACAACAAAGTTCTATTATCTGTAAGTTTTGATGTATTTTCTATAATTTTTGTTCTGTTTCTGTAAAATACAGTTTCTTGTTCTGCTCTGAAAATCAACTGCCAGTGTTCGACTTGTCAACCCTGACTGCATGTTGTGTGATGTTTATAAATGTTATTGTTGAATTTATATTTCTGAACAGAATCCATTAGTCAAATGATAACACTCTATATTGTATACAGTGTGCCGTGTCTGCAAGGCTAATTCTATGCACTTTGACATTTTGTGAGGAGAAGAAAAAAGGGTAAATGACTTTGCATCACGGATCAAACACATGAATGCCGGTACACCAAAAGTTACAGCTTTGCCTTTTTCAAAGCTGCTGCCATAACCAACATACAAATCTGTGTGCTGCTAAACATATCAAAGTATTGCTAGCCTTTCCAACATAATGATATTGTACAAAAGGCCACCTCTATTTCACTGCAGGACACACATAAAAATTTATTTCACGGCCAACAAGTTCACTGATAAAAGAATGATATGGTGACATCCATATCTAATTGGAGTTATAAACTTTAAGTATGTTGTAAATATCTGAGCACAATTACCTACACTGATTGTATCTGTGACCTGAGAAATACCAAGTTTAAGGTCACATAACTGGCTACATTAATTTGATTTTGAACACAGCCTGCATCTCAGCAGTAACTGACCTGGGAACTACAGTCTGTGGGAAAATTTTGAGACTCCCTAGGATGATTGGAAAATATCATGATGGGGTTATTCTGCACTTTAACGCATCTCATGAGAAATGCTTCTAAATTCAAAGGCAGCATTTTCTGGTCTTCTTTCAGCAGAGCTTCGACTATCAGAAATGGGATTCAAGCCTACAATTATAAATAATTGTTATCAGACTACAAATTCGAAGCCTTTTAATTCAGATTTTGTTGTTAAAAATTGGGTATATGTTAGTGTTTCATCCAGGATGGCATCAACAGGGGGGATCTTCCCCTTTACCAGAAAATATAGGGGGGATTTCAGCAGTTAATGTGTTCAACTTGTATGACTAAGGTGCGACTGGTCCCCCTTGACATATTACTAGGGGGTACCAACATGTCAATAGAGGGGGAATCCCCCATCCCCTTCTCTAGATGAAACACTGACATGTACTTCTAAATAAAGTGGTGGTTTATTATCAAATTTTAAAAGAAAAATAATTTTATTTGGTCTATATAGCTATATTACAAAGTACATGTAGCTATATACAAAATCTCTCTCTCTCTCTCTCTCTCTCTCTCTCTCTCTCTCTCTCTCTCTCTAGCTATATACAAATCTCTCTCTCTCTCTCTCTCTCTCTCTCTCTCTCTCTCTCTCTCTCTCTCTCTCTCTCCCTCCCTACCTTCTTTGGTACAATTAAAAAATGTCTCAAAACTTCTCAATTGGATGGTAAAAATAAATCACTTTCAGCTGCAGTCATAAGACAGAGATAGCAATGAGAAAGTTAGGTGGGTTGATAAAACCATGACTGACTTTATCAATTTATGATACGCCTAATGTAGACTGACATATGCACACTGTAAAAATTCACGTGGAATGGTGGTAGGCCTTAGTTACTGCTGACCCACAGCATGATGTGTGTTACAGTCACAACTAGAGGAACTGAAGCAAATATTCAAACAAATATGTAGCATCAAAATAAAATTGTTGATAGCCTGCAGTAAAATTTTCCAGTATAATTTTCGTGATGATATGACTTTTTCATGCTGACATGAGAGCATAAATATTTCAGGTCATGAACCTTACGAAGGCTTCAGACTTTTTGGTGTTTAAGTACTGTTCAACTATTTTTGCAGCGTGACTTGACCAGCAAAAAATAGTGTCAATGACACTGTCCTCCCATTTTGCAGCGATACTAACTATTAGTACACACATGACATTGCATTCTAACAGGTTGACTAAGAAAATTCCATTGCAAGTCCAAATTAATCTTATACCCCAGCAATATGAAATGCTCCATCTCATAATGACTTTTACACGTCTGACAGAAAACAACCCTAGGATCAAGACTATCATGTTTTTACAGCAATCCAACAAATACTTTGGGAGAAAATGATTTTTGACAAAATTGGGAAAAATTGCCCCAAAATACTTTAATATGAAAACTTCACCACAATTTGAACAAACCTGACAGAGGCCAACCTAGAATCATACATACAAGTTTTCAAGGCAATGGGATGAGCGCTTTCAGAAAAGAAGATTTTTTGACCAAAAACAGGAAAAATCGCCCAAAAAAATACAAAATTTCCCCACATTTGAAGAAATGTAACTAAAGTCACTATAAAGAGCCTGCATACCAAGTTTCAACCAAATCTGGCCAGTGGTTACAGAGTTTTAGCAATTTACAGGATTTTTCCTCTTTTTTCTTGATTTGCAAACTTGTGACATTGACATGGTCATTTGCACAAATTCACATCTCCATCCCTGAAAGCACCTGTACACCAAATACTAAGATGGTTGGTGCTGCGGTTTAGGAGTTTTTGATGTATACGGACATACATCTGCACATACTGACATACATAGATACATACATAGATACATACATACCGTACAGACAGACAGGCAGACATGTATCATACATACATTTATTTTTACAGCTTTTAACCTCCAACTGCAGACCAACCTATAAATATCAGCTTGTTCAACTTGATACTACTGCTTATAATATTTAACATGAACAAGAGTTAATTACATTCTATTTAAAGTAAACGTGCCTTGCTAATCAAGATTGCATCATTCCTATAGATAACACCTCTGCCTGGAACAGCACAATCATAATCTGCTCATTCACACAGGCAATACTTGACTTTGAATGAATGACCTACTACATTTCACCCGTGTACCAAATTTGAAAGCATGGCAAAAAGTACCACAAAATTTGCAAATTTCCTTTGAGTTCACAGAGTCATCTTCAGATCACTCCTAGGAACCTGCACACCCAATTAGAAAGTAATGGCATACACATTTTCAAAGAAGATTTTTTTAACCAAAAATGGCAAAATTGCCCAAAAATACAAATATGCAAATTTTGCCATAATTTCAATTAATTCTATTTTGAGTTATCACAAGGCACCTGCACGCTAAATTTTAAAGCAATCCGACCATTGGTTTAAGAGAAAAAGATTTTTTACTAAAATGGCAAAAAACAAAGAGAAAAAAATTCATTAAAAATAGAAAGCATCAAATATTGACATCAACTCTGTATGTTTAAATAAGTTGGGCCTAAGGTACCTAAAAACCAAATATGACAATAATCAGATGAGTAGTTCCTGAGTTATTGATTTTTTACCATTTTCGCCTTTTTTTCTACCTCATTTGCATATCTATGAGACTACAAAGTTCATTTTAACAACGGCACATCTACATCATATATGGCATCACTACATAAAAAATCAGCTCAATACGTGCAGCGGTTTTTGAGTTTTTGCGTTGGATGGACAGACATCCATACATACATACATACATACATACATACAGACAGACATCTCACATACAGACTTTTTTCAACCATATAACCTCCCATTGCCATATATGTATGGCAAATGGGAGGTAAAAAACGAGAAAGGAGCCCAACGAAGATTTGGTATGAAGTTACTGATTTGTATTCCTGTCAATTCTGCTCCGCTAACTTTGATGAACGCTAAAATTTGCAAAGACCAATACCATCTCCAAAGTCTAGTCTGGAATATTTCCAGACTACAACACAGCTTGAACCACTCACAGAAACTTGAAACTTGCACTTGAAGACAATAGCAGAAACAAAATGGACACCACCTCCTGCAATGTGAAACTTACATTCTATGGGCACCAGTAAAGTTCATATCAAGTGAAACCATTCCACTAGCATGTTCCTGAAAAGTAATATTGCAAACTTAGATGCAGTAGCTGTATCAACTTGAAGATCTCAACCACCCTTAGGCTAATAGAGGCTGACGGCTGTGTTCATGACTTGTATGGCCGTGGATTTAAAATATGTACATTAGCTGGCTGTAAATTTTTATTACCATCTGAAGTACTGGTTGTATTAACTTGGTCCAGACTTCGTTTCAACTGTCTGTTTACATCTCTTTGCAAGTAGGCTATCTTACCCTTGACCAGATATATGTTTTGATATCTAAGAGTTATCTATGGTACAGAGACTTGTGTTATGAATACACCACAATTGAATTTGGGATAATACCTGGGTTGCTGCCTTCAGATTAACTGGAATGAGTATTTTTTAGTATTTCTGACTTTAGAGAGTTCTGCCAAGGCCAAGGAATTGTACTCTGTGTAAAACAGAACCCAGATAAATTCTACAGCCACTGGACTACTCCTGACCTTTCTTTTGGGTAATGATAATTTTAATGACCACTCAGGGTGTCCATACAGGATGGGTATTACTGACAAGTCCATCAATTAAGTTTATAAGAGACCAGTAAACCTGGTTATTGATTTGTTTACTTCGTGAAACAATGCCTGTAGGACTGGTTAGAATGCATTTGTAGACTTGCAAAAATACGGATGTAGTGACTTGAATGTCTAGTATGTACATATTAACACTGCATGTGCTGTAGTATGTTTTATACAGTCTACATCCCCTATGACAGATTTCATAACTTTATAAAGGATGGATTACGATACAGACAAAAGTAAGAAATTTTTTCTTTAATTGTAATTTTTACTTAACACATTGGACACTTGTAGTATATAAAGAATACCAGATGCTAAATTCAAATAGGCTATACAAGTTTTGACCACTTTTAGATTTGTAAAAAATTCAGCAGACAATGTGTGTACAAAATTTATATCAAATGTATCTACCGTTTTTCCACTTTTTGATAACCATACGGTGTATGGGTAAACCTAGAACAAATAATTTTAAGACAGTATGAGCCTAAAAACTGACATTTTGCTCAACCTTTCTTTAAGGAAACTATAACACCACTTTGTTTCATCATCAAAACATAAAATCAAAGGTCACTGTGCCAATTTTAGTTATAGAAAAACAATTAACCTGAAATTTAATATTTGAAATTCAGAACACTCACTATCCTTATGGTTTACTCAATGGTGAAAAATCAAACATTTTTTATTTTCATAAATAAGACCGTCAGAAACTTAATTTTATCCAGTACCTTCAAAATCAGTACACACAAGAGGCTGACTACGAAAATGTGAGAGAGAATATCTGTTCTCACGCCATGATGTATTGATTCTGCCAAACCTCAAGAAGAATGGATATCAATGAGAAAGCCTCAGGCATGGTAAACACTTGTCAGTCAATTTGTCAAACATGAATTTTAGTGTAGAGACACATGGAAACCATCCTAGGTCAAATTCATCAGGATTTTTTACAGCTATGCCGTGAAAAATTTACTGTCTATAGTTGATAATACACAACCTTGACCACAGTAAACACATTTCATGACTTGAATAGTGTTGGGGATGGAGGAATCTTCATGTACTTACACTTGAAGGGACTTCAATTGGTACAAACATACAAACTATGAAGTTGACACTGCTATCCTCTAGTTGAGTCAAATCGGTTAATTCCTGTCTTAGATTGCCTGTATAAAATTGATATCTTCCTTTATACTACTGTATAATCAATTTATCTTCAATGATGTGTTGAAATCTGAATGTTCAGAAATACAGAACAGACTGTCTTCCACTTCTGCAATGATTTGAAGACTTTGACCAGCCAATCAGGTTGCTCAGTACATCACTTCATCCCAGAACAATCTTGACTGCCCAATCAGGTTGCTTTTTACAAAGTTTCATCCTAGAATTAACTATGTACTTGATAACATGATTTGTGGGCACAGAACATGCGACCTGCTCTATTTAATGTGTGTAAATCAGAGAAATTATGGATGTTGTCATGAATTGTACAAGAAACGTGGATTAGTCACAGCTATAAATATGATATTGCTTATCAGAAGATGAATATGTTCTGTGTGGCCTCTCTAAAGTACACATTCCATGTATTGAAGTTTCTTTGGACTAAACTGCAGAAACTCTCCTTAAGAATTTTGGATATACAACAAAGCAAAATGCAATACACAAGTGTGAATAAGATAAGTATGAATCTGATTAGAGATAGATGGAACGAAGGAAAGAAAGAATGGAAGAACTTTGGCAGATGAAAAATGGAGCAACAATTGACGTGAATTAAATATGAAGTATACATGACAGGAAATATTTTAATTGCCATCTGTAAAGAATTAGTGATGTTCTTAGAACCAGTTTACACAACATCAAAACAGGTGATTTGCCATTATGTGGACAATTAAAATACCTCTCCAAACCAGAGTTGCATGGGGGGAATGATGGACGGTAACCAAAACCATTTGTGTGCGTCACAGAGTAATCGCTTGTGCAGAATGCGACACCCAACACCAGCGAGGCTAAAACAGCTTCAGCTCAACAGAGAACATGCATTTGAAGACAACGGGCATGTGGTATGTGCTGATACAGGTGAACTCACAACACCTCTGGTTTGTACACCAATGATTGTTCTTTACATAATACACCAGTGACCACTACAAAGCACAAATATGAGATTAAATGATACATACTAATATCACTGATGAGATTTCTGAAGATTTAAAATATGAATTATCTCATATTTTCTGTGATATTTGCTTTGCACAAACAATCAGCAGACAGTAAAATGTAAATAATGAGGGTACTTTGTGAACTTAAAACTATTCTATACTCAAATCTGACCAATATCCACAACACTTGCATGAATATAACTTTACCTCGGGATGTTGCAATAATGACAATGTTGTCAAACCTTACAAATCCCATATCGAGGAATTAACTGATGTTTAAGACAGCTAATCATGTGACAAACCAGCACTGGTACAGAACGATGTCAATGGTCTTCCCCTAAACCAAACGTTTATTGGTAACCTCAGAAAGTGATCTTCTGGATACAGCTGATATTTTATGATTTAACCTGATGAGCAATTCTGGCTATCATCCAAGATAGGAAATGAAGACAACGACTGCATGATCAAACACCTACAGAATCACACTGGATATTGGTAGGGAAAAACAAAAACTTATAAAGGTATTTTCTGCTGTTAGTGTTTACTGCACACCAGGGCCATCATAATCAGCATTGTTTCATTAATTAACAACTGCCTTGAAGGACAATTATCATTAATTTGAGCAAATGACGGGATTACATGCATCTGGGTGAAGACACAAAGGGGTCTGAACTTGTAATTGTTACACAAACAATTAAACAGTCTGTCAGAAGACTTGCTGTTTACTCAAGTCATTAAACTGATATTGGTCAAGTTGTTGCATGGATTTGTGGTTATACTGTCCCACCTGAAAGATGTGAACTCAGTATTTCGCCGAACGCTCGAACTACAGAAGTCTGTACAATGACTAGCAACACCTACCGACTGTATACTTGGTTGTAAAATCTTGTGAAGGAGTCCTGTAGGTCTTGTTTGTGACGGCAGACGGTACCTGAATGAGACGGCAAAGTGGCTATGCTGTTAATCAGAAACTTTTCACATCTGGTGATTGCGCTGTTAGTCAGAAACTTTTGTCTGGTGATGGTCTTCCATAACTTTCAAGGAAACTGGTAATCCTTCCAGTCAGGGATAGATTGCCGGTCAGTGCTATCCAGTTGTAGTAGCGACTCAGACTGGCTCCAAGTGAGCTATAGAGACACACTTATCCTACCTTCTGTGTATCTACTGGGCAAGTAATACTCTGGACTATTCCATTTGACTCTGAGGAGGTTGGACTTTGACATAGATAAAAAAACAAGTCCAGTTATATGCAAATGTTCCCATTTAGAAGCAAATTAATCTAGTCAATGCTGTAAGTCTTATTGTTCATTGTATACTTGACCAAATGAAAATCACCCTCAAAATCAAAGCTGGTCCCTCAGAGATATGCTCTTTAGCTATCAAGTTGAGCACTGCTAAGTACCGTTCCCAAACATCATGTTGGCATGTTTTTGTATATCGCCACAACTATCCACTTTCCTCGACCTTTGACCCCTACCTCTTATATCTCAACACCTGGGCTGGAAACGTTACCTGAATGTGAATCAGAAGTTACTCTGTGTCCTCAGGAGGTTTCTGCTGATCTCTTTTGTAGGAATGCTACATGCGGGGCGTCAAAGCAAGCAGCTGCATGTTTTGTAGACGGTAGCTACGCGGAGAGTGAGACGCCAACCACACGATTAAATCTATCGGTGAAATTGTGACCCGAGGGTTTGTAAGTGTTTTCAGAGAGTGGTAATTGTAGGTGACAAATCAGAGCGAAGCATTTGACTTTTAACCCTGCAGCTACCACATCGTGGTACAATCCTTCTGTGTACTACCCAAAAAGTGGATCTCTTTACAGGAAAACAGGGGTGTATGGGTTACTGTAATACAACGCATAGTATGCCTTTCACTGATAGTATATCATGTCGTCATGGTAACAGGTACAGCTCATTAGTCAAGATTTTCTCGATAGGACACTGAATGGGTTGTAACATCAGTAAAACCACTACCCGAAAATCTGAAAAGTTTAAATATTGGATGCTTAATGAAATGGTGCAGTCCTCTTTCTTCATCTTAAAACTGCATTCAACGCAAGAAAAATTTTTTGCAAATTAAAGAACAAAATTCTCCAATATTGTGCAAAGGATATTTAATAATTTTTTTTTAGAAAATTAGAACATAAAATGAATTGTTCTATTGAGTAATTGAAATAAGTACTATTATTAGAGAACCAACCCAAATGCAGACTGAAAAGTGCTCAAATAAGAAAATACCATGTGGTGGAGTTACAGTTTTGCTATTAAAATGAGAACATACAATAAGATCTTCATTTTTATGTAACAATTTTATATAAAATATATATTATTTAACAATTTTATAATAAGTAAATCAGTGAACAAAAGTTGCATCTGAGTTTCAGTACTGAAAGAAATAGATTTGAAATCATAATAACACACTCATATTGAAACAGCGTCTTCTGTTTTGTGAGCAAACATGTCAGTGACCCTGAGTATCAAAGGAAAACGGTCCTGTTTCTTCGACTGTAGGAAGACGATGAACACATTAGATAACAGAATAGTTGGGTGATTAAAGTTTAATATTCTTACTGCTAACATTTTGACCTTCATGGGGGATTTTGGCACCAGTTCACGACATGTACCTTCTATTTTCGGATGCACGCTTCAATGACTCTGTGTTATGGGCCATCAGGCCGGTAATCTGCTGCAACCATTCACACATCACATACTCCGCCTCGTTCTGGAGAGCCGTGCTATTGTCTATGTAAATCAATATCTGTCTACCTCTCAAACTCCACTGAAACTGAGATCTCGCACAGCATTTTCTCACATCAGTTCATTTTAAAAGTATTCACTTTGGATTTTCCCCCATTATCATCACCACAGCCATCACAGCATAGGACACACACACACAACCACCTGGCTGAAAAGGCCATGTCAATATTTGGTGAAAAGCGCTTCGCACCGAGAAAGTGCCACTTTTGGCCAAATTGACCAAAGCTTAGGAATTTTATGGGTCACAGCCACAGCAAGTCATTTCAGTGCAATTGGTATTTGTACAAAGACACGATGACGGTATTAGGTTCTCCAAAAGCAACTAACGAGTCAACAACTTACAGTCTGTCAGCTTGTGGGCAATAATAGGTGTTTTTCTTTCACCCAGTATATAGTAACAGAACAAGCAATGGAAATTCACCGTGTATGGGACCCGGTTTGGGGGATTGACTTTCAAGTTACGGAGAAGCACAAATAAGGAAAACATCAAGAATGGAATGTTTGGAGAAACGCACTTCAAGTTACAGATACAGCATTGCTTTATCACAACTGCTATGAATTCAACATTTGTGAAAGAGAGCTAAAACTGGCCCTTTTGTACACCATTTTATTTAGATTTTTAACAACTCTTACAAAACTTTCCTTAACTTCCACTCTGCTGCGCCTACTTTTGAAAACTTCCCATATCGATTGTGAATTTTCATTGAACACAACAAGAATGCTGAAACAGCAAGTAGTTTGGTAATTTATGGATTGGCTAGTACATCACATTTGTTCATTTAAATTTCAAAAAGATAAAAAATTAAAGTTACTTGGAAGGAACATGTACAGAAATAACTGATGGTACATGGTGGTATAGCACATAACTTCTCTACATCGTGACATTCAATATTCTGGCGACATTATTATTTTCTGAGAAAGTAAGCATGTTTACTCATGACATGGAGATAGGCAGTGATTTCTGCTTTTTCCAATTGGTATTTTGTCTACTTAATTTTTTTTCATTTCCGATGAATAATTGCTCTTAATTGGAATAGCTTGCATGTATACTGAATAATAATAATGAGAAGCAATTTTTCTTTCAATATAATTAATTTCTATGATGTTAAATAGTGACAATTAAATTCACACTAACCGTTGGAAAACTGTCAGTACACCGTAATTGTATCCCTTCATGTAACTGCTCATCTTATTTCCCTACGTACTTGAAAATAATGAGTTAAAATACCTCATGATTGTGGAAAGATTGTCCTCTATTGAATTTTTTGTCTGAGATAATTATCTAAATTTTCAAATTTCAATGGTTGATAGTCGTAGATCTGCTTTTATAGCAATTTGAAATCTGAGTGGCATTCAGTGAGAAAGGTTTGACAATTCTTTATCAAATTTTTCATTTGTTAATCAAAGGAAAGCGGAAACGGGAAATAACTTTCTGTGTCACTTTTGTTACAAATTTCCCGGAGTTGTAAATGCCACTCTACGCATTCCATGGGCACTATTAACATGTGGTACCATGTACCTTCGAAAATGTAGGTGAAAGGTCATAATAGCCTGCTTGTCCTTTCTGGGGAGAGTTACAGTGGCTACCGTCTCTGCCTCAGTTGCCAAATCTCGTTGATGTGGCTTCAATAATGAAATGGTAGCATTTCTCATGCCTGAAAATACCAATCTTTCTCCATAGTCACTACATTGATATTTAGTCTGTTTCTTTACTGCTGTTCTCAGGTATCATGATGTATTTGCAAGGGACAGAAATATATACCCATAATGGGAAAACCGATACAAATAAACCATAAAGTGTTGCTAACGAGCTTTAACGAATTTCACAGATGGAATAAACTCGTAAATTATTCTAAGTAATGCCTGGCACATACATGCATCAGTATTTTGGACACTTCATGTCTCCTTAAAAGATAAAACTTTTCTAGTATTAGCTTGACAGCTGTCGTTTCATGATTGTAATAACACACACAGATCCTACATGTGACATTTCATGTCAAAAGCTTTCCGACGGATGTCTGCTAAAAATATTCAAATTTCTTTCCAAACCGCCAAAGAAATCTGTTAACAAGATGGACATTTCAGTGTACAGGCTGTCACATACAATTGATGGCTACCATAAATAATGATTTCTCTCTGACCAAACTAGCATTAGCAGTACACACACGATTGGTGTAACAACTGTTAAAAGAATTATGATGAGATGTTGTTTTCAATAATGGGAACTAGGAAATTAATTTGTGCTCATCCTACAGTTCGGAACTGCAAGGGTAACTGACACCCAATTATGTCAGTTCACAGGCTCAAGTTGTCAGCCGTTTAGTATTCATACATGAGGCAAATATACCTGACAAGTTAAATCCATACTTTACCACACAGATATCTGTTTTTACCCATTTCCGATTATTTTTCTGTTTGTGCATTTATGTGATAAGATAACTGATGCTATGCATAACATGAGTAATTTATTAATAATGAAAATCCCTTTTCTTTCACATCTTATAAATCAATCAGAAATGATATAAAAGCACCCTAATTTTCTGTTTTTGAAGGAATTCAAGATTTAATTAGTATTGCATTTTATGACATTTCTTGAATTTTTGCCTTCATTCTTGCATTCATTACTATGACCAGAGACACAGCTCACCAGACGATCCCAGACACACACGCATCAGCATCTCATAACACTGCACAGTCATCACAAAGATGTTTACCAACCAACCAGTATCTTACGCACAATACCAGTCTTTTGAGGCTCAGCTTCAATACAAAATGTTTGGTTCCGAGTTCTAAAGACGGTTTGACTTTTTACTTCCACTTCATCTGCCCACATCCTCTTATCAGTGATGCGGATCTCCCTGTAATCATACTCATTATCAGACCAGGGTAATCATACTCATTATCGGACCAGGCCAATGGCCAATCGCTGGCAGGACACAATTAGATGGCTTAGGCCTCCTCTTCACACACGCTAAGAAATTCCAAAGTGGATAAGCCAGGGCTGTTGCAAAACTAAACTGAGTTTAAGATGCGATTACCTCAAAAATAAAACATTATTGAAGCTTCTAAAGTTGCAATAGTGGTCACATTCACACCTTTGTCACTTAAGTTAAAATTACAAGTCGATAAAACCATGTTACACTCTTATATTCTTAGACTAGTTTCCTACGTGATATAGATACAATACGACTACAGTGGATCAGGAAGAAGTTTCTTCACTTAGCATGTTTCAGAAATTAACTAGTAGACTTCATGAAACTACTTTGGTAACAAACACCCCATCGAAACCTGCAACCTCACAAATTTTTTATCAATGTCAGGTGGAGATAGTCCCAACTTTTCACAGATGTCATCGACTATTCATATTGTCAGAGGATCCCAGACGACTCAAAAGCATTGGACCAACAATAGGATGTACCTACAGAGGAATGTGGCTGTCTGGCGACACAATGGTCACAAAATGTGGCACAAACAAAATTGTCTGAAACACTTATTGACGTTATGTGTTTACACCGGTGTTCTATATTTAGAAACAAAAGAATTGCAATGAACACCAAACCTGCAGCATAACATAAACATATTACACAAACATACTTCTGTGGTGTTAGGACGTCAATTGCACTTAAGGTGTGTTGAAAGTGTGGACAACACGTGGCTGGTAGCTACTATTGGTTGAAATTTCTCGTTGAGCCAAGTGATCAGTTTCATACTTACTGTCAGCAGCAATCATAGAAGGCTGGGAACTTGTCATTTTGCCGGTGACAAGAAAACAGTGAACGACAAACTGGGTTGCCAAAACAAACCAATTTTGACTCCACTGTGTAACTAACTCCTATTTGTCTCATTGGCACATCTTTGAACCCGCCCACTCACTATTAAGTATTTCATCCATCATTGATCTCTTAGTCTGCGTCTCTGGTACAAACAAGTTACACAAAGAATCCTGCACACTGGTACATAGCTAATTAGACATCAGCAATTTACTGGTCATTCAGTACAAGCCATTCATTATCGGCAACAGAGACTGTAAACACCATTAAAATTGATTCCACCAGAAGTGTTTGTAACTTGAGTTTCACAAACCAAGGTGATAAAAATCATCAAACAGTACGGTTTAACAATATAGATAGTGAAAATTGACAATGTATGATTGAGTATAGCGTGCAATATGTAGTGAATTTTTCCCTCTACATAGAATAAAATTGCATGGATCTGGGCCAAAAGTTTTCAGTACAGGGACATTTTGTGTAGACCTCATGATCTTTCCACACGCCACTCTGACTTGCATTGGGTTCAGAAAAATGACACATGTCTTATAAGAGTTTTAATTATGTGATTAAAAAAGCTGTGATGGTCATTAAAGTTTAGAATTTAATTATTTTTCATCTTTGAATGAAACCCACTGATGCAAGTGAGGAGAGAAATATTTCTGCTATACTATCATAAGTAATATTCTTACAGGAACAATAGCAGTAACTCCTGATAATATTTTTATCATTTACGTTCTATAAAATATATCTTCTTATCCTTTCCTCTAAAGTATGATGAGATATAAACTACTGGTGTACTAACTCTCGCTGTAAAATTCATTTGTCATCAACAAGTTGGATATCACAGACCTATAAAACTATGTCGACAGCTTAAACACTACATTTTTGTGCAATTTTGGCACTAGAACAAAATTTCTAAAGGACAGAACAAAATTTCAGGTAAATACATCAAAGTTGCATAGAAATGTAGTGTTTATGAACAGAACAACATTACAGGACATCCAAAGTTTCCGCTGATGGTGCTTTAAATTACGGGTAATCTATCCTGAACCTACTGGTCTTCACATGGCTGTCTGAAACCAGGCTACTTGTAATACAATATTCGGACAGACGGAGCCAACATTCCAAGCCTGAAAAGCCAGCACTCGTGAGACTGGGATCTCAAGTAACAGTCACTGGAACTTCAAGACGTTTTCAAGTGGCATATCTTTCAACACTTTACACATGCTCTGTCAAGACTTTCTCCACTCTGGGGTGACTTGGGATTCAAAAGCGGCATACCTTAGGAGTTCCATCTGCCAAGAAAATTGCCCTATCGATGTGCTATGTAAGCAGGGGATTGATTGCTACGTACTACGAACCACTCAATGGAGCTCTTTGAAACCCAGAACTTCAGCTACTTCCCCATATACTTATTTTTAAACTTAAGAACATTGTTTCTTTGCTACAAACCGTTAAATGTTTCACTCTTTTCTCACAAATCTGTATTTCTAATGTTGACACCGTTCCAAATGAATGAATTATCTTTTCCACCCTTGTCCGACTATGGTTCGGGCTAATCATATCGTTTTCTATGGTAAAGTTGGACCTTACCACAGTGAATGGGGAGGGAAAGAGCTAATCTGACAACCCCCTCCTTTCATCCTGATATAGCTTCTTCAATTTCTCCATCTTCTTTAATACCTGTACATCTACATTGTATAATCAGTTGTTTCCCTACCACTAAGTATATGTCTATGCTGTCTTTTGAGACGCATCTCAATCCTTCTCCCTGTATATCCTGTAGCACTGATTGTTGCAACTTCTACATTGAAATCTGTAAACCCACTTCTACGATGAATGACTATGAAGTCTCCTAAACTCAGTTGCCTCATCTCAGAATGTCCCCTTTTCATCATCGTCATTGAAAACTATTTCACATTCAACATAAGTTTTCCTCAAAGCTGTTGACCCCTCCGAGTGTTACCCCTCCCCTCCTCCTGAAATGCTTCCAGGGATGTAGAAAATAGCCGGCAGCCGGCAAAAACAACCGGCTGTCAGCAAAATTTTGCCGGCTGTGAAAATTATTTGTAGATGTAAAATCGATGTCATTTCTGCTGCAGTTTAAAAAAAAAGCCAAAATCTTCTCACAAATCTTTAAAAATAAATGTAACTGCAACGAGAAACAGCAGTTTTTTGTATTTGTGTGTCCGAAAAATCAATCGTAATCGAGTACGAGGATGTATACATATATACGTGCGTGCGTTCACCCGGAAATGGCCACTCGCGTTAAATTCAGTCCGCTACGGGATCAGGTATTAGTTGAGTACTAAGTTTACAAAATCGTAGAGTTTCATGTCTTTTCAGACTCCCGAAAATTCCTAGTCAAACGAAATCGAATCGTAAACAAGAGTACCCTGAAACAATCTACATGCATAAGCGATCGGTACCCTGGTATCGGTACGCGGTAATGTACGTGTGCTTGTCGGAATGCAGTGCACAGGTCATGCAGGTCGCAGTTGACCTCGCTGTGTTTTTTTGGTACGTCATTGTCGGCATGTGTTCGGCTAGCTTTCGGAGTGACTCGGTACAGTCACGCAGTTGTATTTGCATGACAAGCCTATGTCAACTTTGCGGAGATTGCATGCAGATTGTAAATGTTTGGGCGATAAACAGCAAAGTATCAAGAAATTCTTCAGTGGTTTCTCTGATAAACAGGCCGAACAAACTCTCGGTGAAAAATCTGCTGAGGAACCTGCCGGCACTTTAGCAGAGTGTCAGTACAAGTCCTACATGTATGATGTACTCCGGAAATCGCAACCAAAACAACCGAGTCGAGTTCCCAAGCGGCCGTGCAATGCCACCGTGTTCCAGTATTATCGAAACAACTGAATGCGAACCGCGTTCAAGTGAAACTGTTGAAACAACCAAAAGTTTTGCTACTAGTGATGTCAATTCATCGGGTCGTGAATCAAACAACAATGTACAGTACGTGTTATCTCAGAGTGACGGTGAGAAAGAAATCCTAGCTGTTTTTTAATAGCAATGTATTCGATGGCAACGGTGAGCGAAAAATCGGACTTCATTATTTCTATATGTGCAGCAAAGGCTGCTGTTCTTCGATTCCGACGTACGACAAATATGGGGACAATTCTACAAGTAAATTTAAAGTTTCTCACGCGTGGCTATTGAACAGAAAATTGAGCTTTGACGAAGTTACCGGTTTATGGTGGCCAGTGTACATCGAAAAAACGAGACTATACAAATAATAAATGTTACATGTTTAGAAATAAAAGTACCTGAAGAGAGATCACCTGACTGCCCCTACCTTGTTACATCATACATGATGTAAAAGTGTGCAAGATTTGACCAAAAATTCATAAAATGGGTCCAGGAGAGCCATTCTGGAGACTTCAAAATCAAAAAAGTCCGCACCGTGGAAGGGGGGCACCCCCCTCCCACACCCACCCCCAACGACCGCTTCGTGGTCGCATTACGGACATTGCCGGCTGTCAACCATAATTTTCCTGCTGTGACAAAAATTTTCTACATCCCTGGCTTCCATCCACTGCTCCGTCAACAATATTCACATGATGACATAGATTAAACAAATGTGATCAAAAAGTTCCATGCGCTCTTTGCTGTCATCTTTTTTACATTAACTGTTCCATCGAATCTGTTCTGATATAAAGCTACACCGTGTATCCCTCTTTCTGTTTTCTAACTCGCACAGTGAATACATTCAAGTGATAGGGGTAGACTGTGATCTAACCCTTATCACTTGAATGTGTTCAACTGATGAAAAGGAAGCCTTGAAAAGGACAACATCCTGTTCTTTCTTCTTCCGGAGGATAAGGCGAAGATGCAACATTATGAAATCACTGATGATGAACCACTAAAGGGGAAAGGGGGTGGGGGTAATTAACGAAGGAGCTGAGGTGCAGTTGTGTATGTATGTTGTGTATTTTCTGAAATCGGTAAAGCAGATACTTCAAAGAGAGTAATTACTGTGAAGAGGTATCACCGCCATTGTCAAGCTCAAGTGTTTATTTTGAGTCTACAATGGGAGGAGCTCTCTTCACTATTAGAAAATAGGGTACACAACGAAATCAAACCCATAGACAGTACAGGCCACGATGACAAACAAATCTGGTTTACTTCTATGCTTATCAGGGCAATATTAGTCAGTTTTGGCATATTCAAAGTTGCTTGTTCAAAACTGATAACTGCATAGTCTCTACATTACAAGGCTGAGCCAGACCTCACTTACATGTAATCGCATCTGTTTGAACTTCCACTTGATGAGAATCCTTATGTGTCAGGTACATGTATAACGCGGCTAAATTAGATTGTTACTGTCAGTGACAGGGATTAACTTGTTCTCCCCCAACTCTCATTCCCTGCGAACAGATCAACAGTCAGCATTGCTGACAATGGGTTCGGGCCAAACTGTGTTGATGAAGTTTTAAAGTCTAGTTAGGAGTCAAAACGAGTGTGAGACGTATTGGAATGCTAATATACCTATGGGAGAGATTGCTACAACCCGGAGTATAGACTGGCCTTGTAGTAGATGTCCTTGCCACAGGCAACTACACAGTCAGACTTCCTTTAATTCAGCTCTGGAGCGCAGATTGCAACATAAGACTTAATTACATGTCTTGCTGTACAATAAAATCAATTGAACCCAATTGACAAATTTGAACAGTTACATAAAAGGCTGACACCGATGTAAGATGAAAAGTGGCACTTGGAATAAAAAATCCATGACTTTTCAAAAGAGGTACTCACGAGCTGTCAAAGATTTTGGACATTTGTCAATGGCATTTTACCTGCAAATTTAATAGGACACATTCATCTGCAGACACACACAAGCACGCATTCAACTCTACAAAGGAATGGGCCAGGCAGCTACGGGGACGTGTATCACATTGCGGTTGCCAGGGGTTACCCGCATACAAACTTTCCAGGCAATAATGTTGGTTAAAAAACGTCAAATAGATTCACAAGCCATGGGGTAATTTAGCCGATAAGAGTCCTTGTACTTCTGGTGTTATTTTACCAGGAATTTCTAGGTTAAACACATTCTGCTTGGCCCAATGGTTGACACTATCCAGTTACTCTAAACACCCACTTTACATGCTATTTCCAGTCAAAGCTAGCCCTCCCTAAAAAGACTGATTGTCCCCATCACAACTCCTTTTTTGCAGTTTTCAACAACTGTTCTGATATGGATTCTTAAAATTTCCCCCCAAGTGTTACAATGTCACTTATCATTTTGAAATACATGTACTAGTAATACAAAAATCAAAACATTAAATATTTAGTTTTTGTCCCAACAGATGAAACATATGATTTACTTCAGTGCCAGATGTCTGTGTACAGTATATCTATCATGGTTAATTTGATGGAAACCGGTAAGACATTGAACTAACAGCAGTACAGTAGGTGTTGACTTGTTGACCTCTGTGGGGTCACCGTGTAATTCCAGCAGCCAACCTGAGTGGAAGTCTGTCAAATCTGGTGTGATTAATGAACTTGACAACCAGCTGTAGTGTTGTTGGATAGTGGCTACTTCTAGTGTAATTTACACACCTCATTAGTATACGTCAAATTTGTGCAAGATCTGACATCGCAGACACTAGACTGTGTGGCCAATGACAGCAGACTTGATATCACAAACACTAGACTGTGTGGTTGATGACAGCTGACTGCTGACTTGACACAATCATGATGTATGGAGCCAGTCAGTGTAAGATACAATATTACACATGGGAAGGAAAGCAACCAGACAGATTAGCGTGATATTATAAACAAAAAATATTGAGGTACATTACTAGGAAGCAGGAATATGAGAGAGAGAGAGAGAGAGAGAGAGAGAGAGAGAGAGAGAGAGAGAGAGAGAGAGAGAGAAGGGGAGGGGGTATGTCAAGCAAAGAGCATGACTTGACATTTTGTAACAAATCTGTGTTCAAAAGAGATTGAACAACTGTGTTTCACCTGAATGACTTTCAAAACGTAGACACCAACAAGTTGACAGCTGTTGTGGTCACGGCAGTAATTCTACAGAAACTAATGGGCAATCTGACAGCCAGCTTTTGGCTGTCCTAGGGGCACTCTCCACAGATCATTTTTCTCATGTGACGCCACACTGGCCAATTGAAAAACAGCAGAGGTGCAGTGTGCTTGATTGGAGCGATTTACAAATTGCAGTGAAGATGCGAAAAATGGCAGAATACCGGTATATCTTGGACCATTCAACACTACTTTTTGCTCTTTATGGGTTCAGCAGGCTTGCTACACCCCCAACCCCCGTCAAACTCAAACCTTTGGTATATCCCTTTGTCAAATAAGATGGGTGGGACTATACACAGGGATACGGGGTGAAAGGGTTCAACGCAATGAAATCTCGGGACAAATGAAATGTCAATCGTGTAACAGAGACCAACCTGTGTGTGACGTGTGACCTGGCAAGTACTCAGCTGTAATTTGTGTAATTGGAAATGATGTATGGATGAATTTTGGTTCATATTTGGCAACTGACAGTGTGAAAAAATTAGCTTGTCTGATTTGATGATGACACCTGCGGTGACAAGAATTTCAAAATCTCCGAGTCAGAACAGATTTTCTTTTCTCTAGGGGCATGTCAGAGCAACACATGAGTGATTATTGCATTGATGTGAGTGTCCACCTGGGATATGTGAGCTCCATAATCAGTCCCGGCAACACTACCAGACTGTGTTCAAAACCACTCAACTGAAATAAGTGATAATCTAGACCAACATCAAAGGCACCATCAGCTGTTGTGAAGTCGGAGAGAAAAATGCCACTTTAGTGAGACGATAAGGCTCTGGCACCTTGGAGCTTTCTTCTCAACAAAAATTCAGACCACGGATTGAGCAGCGCATTACAGCAATCTGTCTGCAAGGCTGTCCAGTGTTTTTTTGTGTTGGCCGATTGTCCATGTCCTTACATACACTGCATTGAATGCTCTTCAAAACTGCTCCCCAGCTTAGGGTTCTTTTAAATTGTCACTTCCATAATTCGACTTGCCGCTGAGCATATCATGGATGAACTAACAAAAACAGCCGGGCGACGGCCAAATTGTTCCGGAGATTGATGCCATGTGAAAACAGATCATTTCATCACAATGCTTAAATCTGGATATTCTTGTTTTGTTGATGGTCTTTCTATCTTCAAACAACCCAAACTTGAATAATTGTTTGTCGAGGATGAGCTGAACTATGCTGGACTCTCACACACAAATGATTTTAATACCTTGACAGGCATTCCTCCTGAGCTCATACTTGTGAAATAATGAGAAAATCCCATCTTACTGGGGACATCTATCCTCTTACCCTCTTATGTTCAACAGTTACATGTCTATAACCAAGAGAAAACACCAGTAATTAGGAGCAGCAATGAAAATTCGCTTTAGAGGTTTGAAGGCTAAACAATCACCGGCTCGTTAGAAAGATGAGTCTCCAATCAACTTGAAAAGTGTCCGATGCAAGTGACATTTTCTCTTTAGTGTTGGTTGAAAAAATTTTCGAAAAAGTGAATTAAAAATAATCGGAAGGCAAAAAAGCCAGCGTTGGCTGAATAGGATGAAACAATATAAGCAGATAAATGAAATAGATAAAGAAATATACAAATTATGATACAGGTTAATAAGAAGCAAAGCCGGAAGCCACTATCAAAAACACAGTGACAGATTCCTGTATGTTAGTTGCAGTGTTTCTCACATCAGGAATTTGCAGAGAATGCGTGTCAGACTAGGTTTGTTCATAGACCCTTGTTTTCTCCAGGGTTGATGGGCTTTGGATAGTTTTTCATCACCGGTCAATGTTTTAAACAAATACTATTTGACCGGAACTATTCCATCCCTATAAACAGTTGTACAAGTTACTCAATGCAGTGTTGAATTTCTTTCTAAAATTTTCTGTGAGTATCTAAACACAGGTTCATGTAGACTCAGCTTGGATGGCAAAGGAGACATATGCACTCACTGAGAGTCTAGCCATATGCCTGATTGCATGCTTTGATGTTACGCAGAGCTTCCGCGTACATGCTAGCTGCTTGCGAGACAAGAGGTTGGCTTACTGAGAAGATGTGCAGAAAATGTACACAGACATGTTTCTCATGCCAGGCTTTGTGGAAAACCATGCTGATGCTAGGAGCTACCACATCAAAAGCAAGGCATTTACCACAAAGCATCCAAACCAGAAGTCGCCACGCTGCGAAGATCAAGTTCAAACCGGTGTGAAGGTTTACGCCGGAACAAATTATCTGGAAATGGATACTCACCAGAGACGCTGTGGCTCCATAACTGACTTGAACCAGCCTTCCACTAGATCCGTGAATACTGCAGTCATTAGATCCATGGATACTGCAGTCATTACTCCACTAGATCCGTGGATACTGCAGTCATTAGATCCGTGGATACTGCAGTCATTACTCCACTAGATCCGTGGATACTGCAGTCATTAGATCAATGGATACTGCAGTCATTACTCCACTAGATCCATGGATACTGCAGTCATTAGATCCGTGGATACTGCAGTCATTACTCCACTAGATCCGTGGATACTGCAGTCATTACTCCACTAGATCCGTGGATACTGCAGTCATTACTCCACTAGATCCGTGGATACTGCAGTCGTTAGATCCATGGATACTGCAGTCATTAGATCCATGGATACTGCAGTCGTTAGATCCGTGGATACTGCAGTCATTACTCCACTAGATCCATGGATACTGCAGTCGTTAGATCCGTGGATACTGCAGTCATTAGATCCGTGGATACTGCAGTCATTAGATCCATGGATACTGCAGTCAAGGATTGAACCAAGACTGTCTTGTTATCTTTCTCACGCATCAAAACAACTTTGAAAGTAAACCTTGATTGATACTGTTTCTGAACAAGATAATTCTGTCCTAGCTACATTCACTATGGAGGCCTTGAATCGTGCAATTCGACGAGTCACACCAGCTGATTTAGGAGATAGATGAACTCGCAGTGAAATGGGAATCGCCTTTCAGACTCACCAGGTTCAAAAAAGCGATAACTCATAATGAAATTTGGTGCAAACTTCACAACAGCTTTCACCCTCGGGGAACGTCCACCCTTGTGCCTATTTTTACGTATTATACATCTGGGTAAAGTGCTGGTACGTGTTAATTATAGAGTGTAAAATTGTTTTGCGTACTATGTATAGCATGGATCAGATAAATCAGAAAGGACTTGATGATCGTCAAACTATTGTGAGGAACGGAGAACAATCACTGAGAAATCAAAGAAATAGACCCCTTGTCAGAATACGCTAGTTATTTAGTATTATCACTACTTAAGGTTAATCGGTAATGAGGTTTGTTGATGGTACATCAATAAATTTTGTCTCCGCTCTTCACCACTTCACATTCAGAGTTGCTGAAGTGAAAACACTAAATCAATGAATTACAAGACATCGCGGTGGAAACTGCGAAATTCGTTACATTTGGAGAAACCACGGCGCTGAAAGCATTTCCCAAGCATTTGATACCGTGCATTAATCCCCTCAACACCCCACCATGTACCCTTAAAACACATCAATATCTGTAATCTGGCATCTACATGTACATGTACCTCCCAAACTGAAGCACTGGACAGATTGGTAAGATCCACACAAACACTAATGTGGTCCTGGTAAATAGGGTATTCAATGCTAAAGAAACATTTAGACTTTACTTAAGTAGACCAAGCTACGTGCTTAAATGGGGAAAGGATTCCCGGCAAACACCTATTGTCATTTTCTTTATGAACCGCTACTTCATCCGTAGAGTAACTCCGGCATTTTCAGTTTTCCTACTCCTAATAGAGTTTCACACTTAATTGCTCCGTCAAATCCAGGTATGCAAGCGTGTTTAGGGTGACTGGAGAAATCTTGAGCTTGCAGATAGCCATTAAATTAATAGATGACTAAGACTATAAGAAAGCTAGAAAAACACACATGCAAGGTATTACAGCTCAGACAGTAAAATCCTAACCACCAGGGAAGCCGCGGTTTTCACAAAAAAAAAGTATTGACGGGACAAAGCTAGCCAGCTGAACTAAACTGCCCTTTTGCATTTTGCATTATAAAGTCTTGCTTTATGCACTTTCTGTCACCAAAACTATCCCCTGCGCCAGTACTGATCAATTCTCATGCTATCGGGGCAACATCTGAAGAAAAAGTTTGTGTTAATACTTGCATAGGCTATTGTTTTGGAATGACAGATGTTAAAATCGCTTTTCCTTCCAGGATGGGAGTGAAATCACTCTGGCCTTCAGGGGCTTTGACGGTGTCGTGGAGGGAATTTCGAGGTACACTGAATAGGTCACTGTACATAACTTATGTTTCAAACACAATGAATTCCATGCTTCGAGAACGTGATTTTTCAGTTTCTCGCGTTTTAGTTGGGGGCGAAAAGTTCACGCCGGGTAATAAAAAGATCACCATTTCTCCTTGAAGGACATGGAGCTATTTTCATTTGATCCATCAATGGCTCAGCCGCGTTTGAAAACTCAGTTTTTCCCAGAAGGATGCGCCATCTTTCTTGTTTATTGCCACAAGGCCAAATTACTGAAGGAAAAATGTATCGTAACTTGCCATGTAAAGTTACCTATATTCAGTATGTAAGTCTTAAGACAGGCTTTTAATTGGGATGGCTGGAATAAAGCATTGGGGAAGTTACTTCTGAATATAAAGCTCTGGGAAAGTTGCTTCTGCTCTCCGTTCATTCCTGCCATTTTGTAGATATGCTCTTTCTAATAGTCTGTTATTGAAACGTTAACTCAGCAATGTTTCATCCAGAACCCTTCATAAAATGTCAACTTTAACGAGATTTGCTTGTTTACAACCAAGGTGATCAACCATAGAGATCAGTGATAATAAAAAAGGTATGACCTCTAAATAACTTTCTTCATCGACATCTCACTGAAAAGTAAAAGCACCTTCATAAACTAAGCAACAGAGCAAAAAATGCATGGTTATATTTCTATAGTCGCTGGGGTTGTTCTGTACATAGTTCCTTAGAAAAATCTGAAAGACAGTAACTTGGAGAAAATCTCAGTATTTTGGCCAAACAGTGGCTGTATTCTACATGCATTGAATGAACAGTGTATTCAGTGCTGGTTACGCCCTGTAAGTTTAAACTTCTATAAAGATTCATTTCATCACAGCATGTTTTTTGGATTTCTATCGAATTTTTCTTTTCGGGAGGGGAGCTTTGTCTCTTTTGGGCTCTTAAAGTCTAAGTGATACGACGGTCTTCTCAGTCAATCACTCAAAAACATGGAGATCAGAATTGCAAATACCCGACGCTTTGCTCAATCCTATTTTGAAAAGATTAGAAAAACATTCCAGGAGAAAATTACGGCAAGAATGGGGGATTTGAAAATGCCATTTAAAATACCACAGAGTATATTGGGAGTATATTTGAACAAACAAGAAAATGGAAATTGAAAAAAAACGAAAGCAGATAAGGTGTCAAAGAGAAGAAAATAGGGCTATTTGAGCATCAATGTTTCAGTAAGGAGGGGTAGGGTTGAGTAATTATTGTTTAACAGAACATGAAGAATTGCATCACAGTGATTGTGAGTTAAGTAGAAGAGCTACTTACTTAAGGTGACTGTGTAGAATGGACTAGTGTTTCATGCAACGGCGTTTTTAAGAGAGTTATTTACTTAGGCCAACTAGCTGTCATTTTGTATGTTCATCCTGTTACATCACTGACACGCTGACAACAAGTAAACAAACAGCCGAGGAAAAAACTCTC
Source organism: Ptychodera flava (assembly GCF_041260155.1). Taxonomy (NCBI): domain Eukaryota; kingdom Metazoa; phylum Hemichordata; class Enteropneusta; family Ptychoderidae; genus Ptychodera; species Ptychodera flava. Next base: position 12,456,864 of record NC_091944.1, on the reverse strand, counting down.
ACCTTCTCTGTATGAGATACAAAATCTGATGACTGCATTTTGTGCCTAAAAAGTGGAATCATATGAAAATTTTTCATGGAAAATTTGGAAAATCTAGCTTCTCTGGTATTATCACTTCTCTTTGAATTTGATATAAAGTTTAATATAGACAAAATGCACTGGACACTGTAAAAGTGGTCTTTAAGATAGCATGTGCCTCGAGACTTGAAAATGAAAATGTTTGCTCACTTGTTTAATATGGGAAACTTTAAACCGTTCTTTTTCAAAATCAAGAATGGAAAGCAGAGATAAAATCAGTTACCATGCAAAATTCCGTACTGACGAAGAAATTAACGATACTTGACATTCAAATTGGCCACTCTCTTTATGTCAACTAACTCAATTGGGAAAAAATCAAATTTTCGTTTTTCACAAAAAACAGACGTTGGGAACTCAACTTACTCCATAAGCAGCAAAATGGGTCCATACAAGCAACATACAAACAAAATACCGAAAACATTTGACTCTGAATATATCTATCTCAGAGATGCATTCTGCCTTAAGACCACTAGCGGAGAAAATCTGGTAGTCCTGCTGGTTTGCAGTAGTTCTGTAGCGTGATTTCTTCGTCACAGAAATCCTTCAGCTTTCACTGTTTCATTGGTCTACAATCTACCACTAGAACTGACTTGTTTGTCAAGGCTCACTAAAATAGTGTCCAGTCAATCTCTGATGAGTTGATTTGCTAAAGCCCTGGAACACACCATGGATGTTACATCCATGAATACACTGACAATAAAAGTGATGCTAGTTCATTTGGTACTCTTTTGGAGTTTATCATATATCCAAAATTAAAACAGATAGATTCTGACTACTTTAACTTTCCCTTTCTATATTTGTATACAATAAATTGAACAACATAATTTTTTTCTGCGAGATGAAAGTTTTCAATACATTCAAAAGTCTTTCTTATTCATGGATTATTCAAATTACAGTCTATTATCAATGACTTCATTAATCTGAAATATAAATATTTCAGAAAATATGCAGAATGAAAAGTCAACATTTACAGTGATTGGATGAGCCATGGATCTATTTTTTACATCCATGGATGAGCAGAAGTGGTATATCTGAAGTGGTTTATCTCAAAACTGACAAAAATGGTATAGCATCAACATTTAATGGTATGGAAAAATTGTGGTCTAAAAGAATGGCTAGTAAACACCTCTTTTGATTCAACTTATCAAATCTATTACAGGTCCAACTTCTGACTTTTGGACTTCAGACTGGCCTCTTCCTGCAGCTACCGTGTTTACACTACTTCCTTTTCAACAAACTCCGTCAATGAAAGGCCAAAGTACCTGTTATTTTTTAAAGTATCACAAGTTAGCAGAAGGACTTAACTGCCGGAAACATTAGATAATATGAATTAGTATACATGTAATAAGACTATTAAGGATGTTTGCATTGGTCATAGTAGCAGTTGAGGCTATCGACCTCAAACCAATGAATCATTTTCATCAAACACTCCCACAATCATGTCTTAATTATCTGCAATGCATGATTGTGTAGACTCTAAACTGTAGCATGTGTCAGGAATTACAAGTATGACTAGAGCAAGTCTTTACTGTATCTGAGAATACGATCCCCATACTTTTAACAACATACTAGACTTGAATTTCCAATACTTTCGCGTTCCTGAATTTTTTCTCGGTGACAAACTCCTGGCTGTTTTTTCACTTAAGACGGCAATCAGGAGTAGGAAATTGAATGTGAAATTCTTTGAAAGGCTTGCCACGGTGATGTTGACAGACTTGCCTTGAGGTATACATATATGCCTAATTGAAGACAAGTGTAAGGCCTTGGAAATGTCTGACACGTTTATCATACTGTTGGGGTACCATAGTAAGCGAAAGCTGACAAGCTCCTATCCTCCTCTTTCCCAACAACCTCTTCCCCCTCGATCCACCCCTCCCTGAATATTACATAGACCAGTGCACAAAGGCAGCAACTGACAAGAACTACAGCGCAGCTTTTGGTCACTGATCATGAGTCTGTGTTCATATGACTGTGTGGATTATCAAACATGAACATCAGTTTAAAAACTCAAAACTAGGTTTTTCTGGGTGTACAGAGCAAAAAAAAAAGCATTCAGACACTAGACTATTGTTTGGGTGATTTAGAGGTGATCACAACATTTTGACCAATTTACCACATAATTTTACCCCATTTTGACCCAAATGACCACTGATTGCAACAAGGGTTAAACCACTCTACACTCTACTTAGTGGGTTAACCATACCGCAACAGTGGCAAAGCCATACAACATTCTGACATTATTAATCTCATTATTTATCAACTCAAAAAAATTCCCTGCGAGCAAAAGATTCTCTAAGTACTGAAATCTTCACTTGTGGATGAATTTCACTTTGTCACTGTGTCTAAAATACAGCACCTGCCGAGATATACCATTTTATTCTACAAATTTACACAATTCTAGTTCAAATGAAAAACAAGAAGTTTATTCACATTTCCACAATTCTAGTTTTGTTAATTTGAATAAAAACCAGAAGTTCATTCACAACTTCACTCATAAAAACTACCACTTGAGAAATAAAATTTCCTTGTTCTTTTTTTAGTTCTTCCTCAAACAGTATGGCACCTATCACTGTATTTCAATGTAACTTTTGATTTGAGCTCTGTAATTTTTGCCGTACCACACTATCCTGAGAGTGTTGTTGAGCAATTACGTGATTGCTTGTATCAAATTATCTCATGATTTGTCTATGTGTGGTTGATCTGTTACCGTCACTGACTTATCATTGATTCAATTCTGATGAATAATCGCCATTCTTCCACTCAATCTACTTCAATACACTCACCTAAGTGACGGTACAGAGATAATTGAGTAATAATTGAAGTAAGTAATTACAGCAAACTTCAATTAAAGCTGCCACAATCAACGGACCGTTTTACATTGACTGCCTACAATTTACGGTTGGATCCCCTCTAAAACCTGAAAAACACTTACCGAGAGCTGTCTCCAGCCGAAGTGATTGCTGTCCGTTGCCAGTAGCTCCAATACTGCAGCAAGATCTACAAGATCTTCTGAGAGTATCTCTTTGAGATGTGGTGGGTGTGTTTGTTTATCCTTGCTCTGGGCACTCCCTCTGTGGCAGATACAACAAATCAGATCAATAGGAGAGTTCTTGTTTTGAAACGGTCACCTACACCACTTCCTGTAAGAAAAAAACACAGCCGGGAATTTCTGAGTCAGTTCTGGTTAACCATGGAAGGGAAGGGCAAACACACTGTGGGGAAGACATGCCATTTGAAGTTTGCCGCTGACAGTACCTCTGCACACTGGGATACCACTTTGCATACACAACTTGCTTGCCCAAAATTTTTGTAAAAATTCATTACTATTCAATAGTTTGCTGACCCAAGATTGAAATATTTGTTGGTGTTATTTGTCAGCATGACAAGCGCTTGTTCAGTGAGAAAGAAGTGTAAATTTATGAAAATGTGGGCAATAACCTGATTTCCTGGTTTCTTTTTTCTCCAGTTTTCAACATTTTAAACTGAATTTAGCTCAACTCTTGCTGGCTCAAATTTTGTGAACTTTTCAAAAATTATGTTTGAAATACTATACAACAACAAGCGATTTTGTTTGGCAATTTTGTTTGGCAGATATGTTCTTTCACTCTTTCAAGTTTGCTTATCATGATTTTGATCTTAGTTTTTGAATGGAGTCTTCCAATTCCTGGCATTTACGAATAAATGATATTATGCAAAACAAAATTTCAATTTTTTCCTACCTAAACCCTAGTTTCAAAGGTATCAAATTTCATTAATTAGTGTCATTTTTTGACTTAAATTAACTTTTCTTAACAATACCGAAACAGGGGTTTTACCCAAAACATGTACGTACCCCCTTCATTCTTTGAGTAAACAATACAGTCATGATACTAAACTTTAGTTTCTTCGCTTTCTGAAAATACAGGGATGAGGGGCTTTCATGTCATCTTTGATGAGAAATATCACTTAGGAAAATAATAGGCTAGCGTTGGTTACATGAGGCGCCATCTTGAAATTCAGGTGTACTCAAAAGACCTCTACGAGTAATCAATAGATCACTCCGCTTTTAAAACATCCATTGACATCGACACAAAAACCCGTCTGCCTTCGATTCAACAAATGACAGTTTCTCTCACGCTGAATGCCCGTCCACCCTTGTCTCAATTTCACATTGCCTGACCTGATTCACAGGCTCGGCTTTCATAGAATGTATCACTGACTGGACACTGTCAATAGCTGTGAAGGAAGCTCCACCATAAGTGTCTAGGTGTGAAAATAGACAAAGATGGGCCCATAAAGCAGCCGGCTCAGGAGAAAGCCATTGTTGATGACAGTTGCCTTAGTTAGAGAACTGTATATAAGTGCTTGCCTACAGAATAACATTTATAAACATCTTAAAGGGTTGTTAAAGTTAACACCATTGCCTTCCAAAACACCTTGTTGTCTCTGAGAAACTACAACATAAAACCCAAAATTCACAATAAAATTTTATGGCATCAGAAGGGCCTAAATAATCCTCCACACCCGTTTCTGTAGCGGTACAGCCAAAAGCAGAACCACAGAGACCTGTTATTATATTGAGCTAACATTCAAAGTGGTCAATTTTATTTACATTTTACCAGTAACAACCATTGCTGAGTGTTAATATTTCAGTATAATCAACATTCTGAATGTGGCGTGGATCTCCAAGCACATGCAGTTGCCACAACTGAGTATCTTGTCTACTGTAATGCTACTTTTAGTAATGACTTCTATGGCCTGCAGGGTAGGGCTAATTTTGGCATGAACCAAAATTGCTGACACATTAAGCAAATTCACGGGTCTGTTTCTCTTTGTACACTTTGGATATGAGGAGACAGCGACAATCAACATCCACGGGCTATTTGAGTACTTGTCTTACAGTTGCCTTCAGGATATCATTTAAAATTTCCAGTCGTACCACGCATTGCCTAGGTCAGAAATATAATAGTTTGTAACTCTGGCCTCTGCATTTTCTGGTTAGCTTGGTCAGTGCAATTCAAAATAAATCTTCGTTTCTCTGTCGGCCTGTAAAGGCGTAGTAACATAAGAAAAAGCAATCTGTATTATTTGTCTGTTGTGAAATCTATATTACTTCAACTACATCAGGTATGAAAATAAAATAAACATAGACAATTACTTTGAAATCTTATTTCAGATTTGAAAATGATCAAAATACTTCCCAGAATTCAGCTGTCATTTGGCATTCAGTGTGGCATGTCAGGTCTGGGTGTTCAGTGAGTTATACCTGCTTAGGCCGCGTTCAAAAAAAGAGGTGGGGGGGGGGGGGGCTGGAGGAATTCAGGGGGGGGATTTGAAAATTTTTAGGGTAGTTGAGGGGGGGGGACTTGAAAGTTTTGCTCTGCCTATAGGGGGGACCTGAAAATATTTTGACTCCCAACATTTTGATGTCGTCCAATGGTTCTAATGTTAGTAATAATTAAACAAAATCTAGAACCGTTTTGTCAAATTTTATGTCTTTAATCTCGAAAAAGTCTACAAATGTATTAATGCCATTAAATTTTCGTAGACCAAGTTGGCCTTGTAATGGGGCAGGAGCTACAACTGTTGATAATTTTTCAATATTTCTATGCAATGTATCAAACACAGTTTCTTGGTGTCTCTCTACAGCATGCTGCTGAAAAACACAATATTCAGTTTGTCAACAAAGCCCGTTTGTTTAAATATTGGTGATAATTAAATGATGCAAATGCACGGTACCCGTAGGCTGTGTTGGCAAGCTGAATACTGGATAGCTCAACATTCTGTAGGGAGTAGAACAAGAACACAATTGTATAAACTGAACAAAATTATTGTCAAAATAAAAAGTTAATACAACTACTGCCCTGCTACTACATACTGGCAGTGACAGTGATACATGTAGCTCTGACTCTGATGTAGTTTAAGAAGAGTTTTGGTCATAGGACACTCAATTGACAGTGACACACACATCTACTTGTACACATAGAAGACTAGGGGACTAACAGTTACCATGGATTTTTGAATTCTGGCATATGAGAACAATCAAATATTAGAGAAAAAAGATGGGTTCACCATATTTGATCTTATACAAATCTACGATGAAAAGTCAGTTTTTCTAAAATCACTTAAAATCAATATATAATACCATTCATTTCAAGTTCATGCAGTGAATGAAATTTTCACATCTCATTGTACCAATAACACAAAGTAAAACTTTGAACAGTAAAGACTCTAATTTAAATGGAAAAATGTGTGACTAAATGGAATCTTTTATTTTTTATCAAATTTGCCATTATTACACCCAAATTTCTGAGATTAAAACATTAATTTCATGGAATATTTTAACCTTCCAGTATTGTCAATTTTGTAAAACTTTTTATAAGTGGCATCTAAGTTGTATATGTCTTGTACTTTTGAAAAAAAAATTTTGGTAGGCCACTGTGCTCATTTTTTCACAATTTGGTTAAACGTAGCTAGGAATACACAATTTTCATACTCTCTCATGATTGTCATTTTGTGTGCTTTTCAGCTGGTGCCATTGAACTGGCCAGAGTTGGATAAACTCAAGTCGGCTTAGACTGAGAAATCCAAAAAGTTCACTGATGCATTTAAAAATAAATCAATTTAAGAACTTGCCCTACGTATATGGCTCTACAACCTGCTGATAAGAGGTAGTGTTGAACATTTGCGTGCAGAACGACACATTACATGTTTTTTTTACTCTGTGTGCATTCCTAATAAATATGTGGCTATATGGTAATTTGGGGGGGGGACTTGAAAATTTTTGAGGGTATCGAGGGGGGGACTTGAAAATTTTTGAGGGTATTGAGGGGGGGGATCTGAAAAAAAATAAGATTTCAATCGCGATTCCTCCAGCCCCCCCCCCCCCTAACCATTTTTTTTTGAACGCGGCCTTACTCTAATTCTCTGTGAGCAGGTCCACATTCACCATTGACAACGATGAATTTGGGTCAAACTATAGCAAACCAAGTTCAAGTGAATCAGTCACACCAATCCAATGGAAAAGAACAATATGGAAAGGCTCAGCCAGCTCGAGTAAGACGTGTGTCGGGTTCAGGGAAAAAATTTCATGTAAATACATCAACAGAAATACCTGAGTTTACTAATGGTTTCAGTCCTTGATCTAATTAAGCAATAACCCCCGCCGCAGGAGGGTATACACGAGATTTTGGTACAATGCGCGACATATAGCACGAGCCGATAGGCGAGTGCTATATGGAGCGAATTGTACCAAAATCGAGTGTATACCCGACTGCGAAGGGGGTTATTGCTATTATATTATATCAACTTGCGTGTATTTGTTGTCTTACTTGGGTATTTTCATCATTCTAAGCGCCAAATGCAGAAAACGGACGTCTGAGAGATCGAACGTCGGAAATTCTGCGCCCGAGACCGAGCATTTTTATAAGTTGGGATTCCGTACAGGCACACAGTATCCTACGATAAATACGCATTACGTCCATATCGACATTGCATTTTATTCGCATGCAACACGAACGATACTTTAAAAAAATACCTGCTGCACTCACACAGAAAATGGGTCAAGAGTTCAAATCAAAAGAAAAAAGTAACAATTTTTTTCGTAAATTTACATAAGAACAATAGCCCTGGCTTTTTTGGCATACTGAAAATAGATTTGTCTCATTCTGTACCGCATACCGTCGCGACATTCAGTGGTGGCACAGTGAAGTTACAGGATCTATTTTTGATGAATAATTTGGACGTTAATTGTACCAGAAAACAAGCAGTTTTAAAATAATCCAGACTTGCGATGACTGCAACTGTGATGAACAGTTGTGCAGATTCTGAGTGTGTTGCCCGATGCAGGGAGAGCTGGACGCTGACACTGCTCGTTGCATTTGATGTCAAAATTCGTCGCAGTCGCCAGGAGTCATCCCATTGTTATTTTGAACTTCTTGGTCTACATCATTAGGACATCCCGATCTGTTATAGCCCAAACTTTGGTAAATAATATCTGACATACCGTTACTGTGAGGAAGTGTCAATTTATTTGTGTACGAACGAATACTATCTTCATTTTAAAGAGCGGTACTGGGATATATCGCGTCTCGACTCCCGCAATATCAAGCAAAGTGCACGGTGCGCTGTCGCCCTAATATTTGTGTGCATCATACCCCAAACGTGCTGCTTCAGAGATGTCTTTCATCATCGATCCCAACTTATTTACACCAAGAGGTGAGTTACAGACCCACACTTTATCTGTGTATCAAAATTCGGTCTTCAGTCTTTGAAACAAAGTGGACTGTTTCAGTCTTTCTCGAGGGTCTATGGTTTAGATAGGTACGTTCAAATGCACCGACCGGGCAATTTTCGAAAATGCTGGTTTAGGGGCCCGTTTTAGCACTGCTATCAGTGCTAAAACAGTATTTTAGCATCGGTGGAATGAGCTCTCGTCCAATCAGAATGGCGCATGGTAGCATGATATAATATAATTTCTTGTATTGCAGTCTTGTTAAAATCAGTGGTGACATTTATTATTTGGTGCACTATCATCTGCGGAGCTCCTTCATTCAAATTCACAAATTTGAAATGAATATTTGGTATGCAAAGATATCTTCAGAGTCTCTGGCAGAACTGAAGAACGTTTGGCCCATGCTAATCATGAATTTCACACAGCAACATAATCCTAGGGGGTTCAGTAGCTTCACACAGTGATAGGAGGGCCCCCTAAGAATAGATCACTGCTTCCATAAGATTGGACCCAGTGTTTTCAGATGTCATCATCTGCAGTGCAGATATGCAGTATTGCATTCAGCATAAACTTAAGTGTGTGTAGCAAAATAGTAGAATGTTTGCTAGCGTTCTTCATGTCTGATCTTCAAAGACTAGATCATTGGGATGTCAATGAAAGTGAATACAAGCTAATGAGGGCAAAAGACATCAAACATCACCAGCACAATCTGGCCTTGCTGACTGTTCGAGACATACTGGGCGTTACAAGGCAAGTCAGACTGATTTCTCAAGGCAAAGAAAACAATGGAAATCTCACAAATAGGTGACAAAGTTAACATGCCCATTTTCTATTGAAAAGAGACGGGCAATTACTGGAAATTAGCAAGCCGGAAAACTGAGTGATCAAATTTAAGCTGTACAGCTTCCCATGGGAGGTCTCACTTTGTCCACAGGAAACACTTATTTCACAACGATCTCTCTATTTACAGAGTTTCAATGCTCTTTACGTCACATCAACGCTGTTTGGTCTCCCCCTACTGAATTAGAATCCTTGTTACTTGTTGGCAAGATTCCCGGGAAAACTCAATTCCTCAGACGGACTGAAAGGTCGTCTCTAAAAACCTGATGGAAGAGATTCAGTTTTCGGTGGTATCAAAAGTTCACGACTAGATTTGTAACGATCTGGATCCAATCTGGTCCAATCCTATCCTGTTCTAGAAATTGCAGATTGTAAGTTCTAAGTAACTTTCATTCTATGAAGCCAAGTGGGAAGACAATCCAGACAATTTGCTAATCTGAAGCAGACAGGTCTCAAGGATATCAGTCATCTCTCGCTCCATACTCAGATTGCAGGGCCATTAATTTCCTTTTCACAGCGTTTCAGTAAGATATTTCTGGTGAAAACGTAAGATATTTTTAGCAAAAATGTATGCTATTTCTAGCACAAACTCACATTTCCTCAGTACTAAGAATTCATGATCAGACTGCTAGACTGCTGGCTAGTTTAGAGCTTTGAGTATGTCAGGCTTTATTCTGATTCCAGGGCCATCAATATTCTGTCAGTCCACTGCAAGATTTGTAGCCATTGATAATTCTATATCACACAACAATCTCAGACAGATTCCTGAGCTACATGCATGTGGAATTTCTTGATGCCAGACTATACCAGTGTGTAAGAAGTCACAACAACCTGTTGGCTTCTAATGCAAACTTCAAAGCTACTATCACTATAACTCTATCCACAATCTTTGAATTCAGCTTGTGAGCTGTCTCTCTTTGAACATGACCAGTGTGCAGACAGGTATACATATAACCTACTCCTGTCATGGAACGAAGGTCTTGTTCCCTCTCTGCATGCATAACCTCAGTACATTGGGTAAAACTATAGGCTACACACATCATTGCTAGTGCAATACCAGAATTTGACAATGTTGGCATTCAAAATGGCTCACAAAGTTTATGAGTCATTGGAATATTGATCCATATGACCACAGCAGCAGCATGTGCTGTCATTTAGTTTACATTATATGACCCGAGCAGCAGACACAATTACTGTAGATGCACGACACTTTCAGTTTCAATGATTACAAATGTGAGGTCACAACCACCCAGATTCACCAAGCCAGATGTAAGACTTTCTGCATTTTTCCCAAATTTTCTCATGGCCATAAGAAAGTACCTGTATGTGAAAAATGCCAGCAATCTGTTGGCCCAATGATAGGTTCGTCTTTTATTTGTTGAAAGAATGCCGGACTGAAAATGATCTGGATCATTGCCTTGTAAGACATGGCATATTGCAAACTACTTTACCAGATTGAATATCATTTTGGCAGGCAAGCCAAGCTTGTACACATGTTGTTCAGCTCCAGCAGACATATCTGGGAAAATCCTTGTATCGGAACATTGCTGGATTCAAACTAACATGTGTATACAACTGGTAGCTTTTGTACAGTGGGTTGTCATTCTATCTTTTATGACAAATTCACTATCTCCATGCATGGATTTTTAGTGCATCAGAAAAGTTACTTGTAATTCTGCAACCAAATACAATGGTGGAATCTCTTCAATGCCCAATTAAATTACTTCGTTTCTAAGATTAGTACAATTAAAAGGATTTATTGCGACTTCAAAACTCTACCAGTTTAGGTAAGTTTTACATTTCATACGCAAATAGTATGGTCTGATTTCCGGATGCAAATACAGACATCGGGTAAATACTATTAGATCAACCATCTTGATTTGAAAACAACTTCAGAGAAATTAAACTTTCGCTTCCTTGATCAACAGTAAACATCTGAGTAACTTGCCAATTTAAGGAAGACAGGGACACTTTCAATTACTTGCAGAAGTTGTACACAAACACCAATTGAGCTACCTCCAGTTGCTGTACTAACCCTATGGGATAAAAATTCAAGCCGTGATTTTCACAAAAACGAGACAATGAAACTTTAATTTGCTCTACGGGGTACAACTTAAAGTCCACAAAAGCAGCAAAGAAATGCAAAATTTGAGCTTCTAAAAGTCTGTCCCGAAGGTTTATTACAGGGAACATTGATAGGTCAACTGTTGATATGAAAATATACAGTACTTCTCGTTCCTTCTTCTATTGAAAAATCAGCAAAAGTGATGCACTTTCAATGTTTGAATATTAACTTTGAACAGTTTCCTGGTTTCTTTTACAGGATGTGTGAGGCATGGTCTCCATAGAGCAATGATATGATTCAAGATACACTTGTGGCAAGCTTGGCAATAGTATAGGATGTCTAGTAACGTTTCTTTCGCCCCAATCCCCACAGTGGTACAAACACACGGGACAGATTCTAGGCTAGCTTGGCAAAAAGAGATGGGTAAAGGTAGTTAGATCAAAATTGATAATTTACAGTGAGTTAACTTTAATGGACAGAGTTACCAGTACACTTTGTCAATGAAAACTTACACTCATCAAACACATCTTTACAGCAATTGCCAATACATACCAGCAATTACATCGTTTGTGTCATTATTTTTGTACGGACTCAATGAGCAGAGTCAATTTCATTCTAAGTTCTTAGACAATACCATTCAAAGCCTTATTGGTAATGACGCCACACACTTTACTTGATTGGATAATGAACTGAAGACTTGTAGACAGGTCAGGGTACAATTGGGAACTTCTAAGACCATTTCAAGGCAGACACACAGAAGAAATTGGTTACTACATGTACGGCAAAGAGCTCCAAATTTAAAATGGATTAGTTGTTAGCCTTCAGGAGAAAAGCAAGGAATTGATGAAGTTGGCCAAGGGATACAGAAGCTGTAATCTAAAACAAGCATGCAAAGCCATAAATATATCACAGATCTAGAGCCACATGGTGAAACTGAAAGAAAATCATTTTACACCCAAGCACTGACGAACAACACCCATATCCCTTCACAGCCCTGAGGCATGAGATGTAATGGCAAGCTAGACTGTTATTTTTTTTTCTCATTTCTTCACCGAGAACCTGATGTTCACCAAGATCCTGACGTTAAGATTAGCTTAGTAAGATATAATCTTTGGATGCAATATGTCGTCCAGAGAGTTGTCGAACATTCGCACCTGTAAATGTCAAGTCTTGCAGCGATGGCACACAGCTTCAGATAGATTACAGAAAGACGTATGGAATGAATAAGATGGCCGACTCCATCTTTGTTAAGGGCTGGTTGTGGTGTTAACGTCATGTTGAACGATATCAGCCTGTATGATATACATGTTTCTTTCTATATTAAACTGACAAGTTAAAGTAGACATTGAGATACTCAAGCTGCATCCCAAAAAACAAAACATGTTCAAAACGTAACCTCTTCTCTCACAAAACCATTAACCACTGTAACATGGGGTGACTGCATTGTGATCAAAAATACATGATTCAATCAAAATGATTTGAGTCTTCACAGATAGTGGGACACATTTGTTAGAACATGATGACATGCATGCCTGTAATGCAAGTTACAAGTTCCTTTCTACATCCCAATTTTTATGGATGTACTGCTGATTGCTTGGTAATACATCGGAACTAGAATCTACAGACTAAAAATAGTCCAAACAAACGGAAAACAATTGAAAAATTTATTGAAATGAAGAAAAGTTACAATTTTTGACACAATTTTTTCCACAGACACACCCAGTTTCTTTGTTCCCTCCTGTGGAGTATGACTCACTGCGTTGGATGAACGGCTGCTGCGAAGCGCGATCTTTTGTCGAAATGTCGATACGAACCTATCACGATAACCTGGTTGAAAACCCAAAGTGAGGTTGTCGAGGACGTTTTCAATCGTATTGTTTTTTTGTCAATGGTCTTCATTAGTCTGAGCATGCGAACATGATGTTCTTGTACAATGCCATTTCAAAAACACTTTGACTGATCCGTGGTTCTTTGGTGTTCCTCCAAATACCACACATCAGTTGCCTTTGATCGTAGCTGGGATACCGCGTTGAAAATTTACAGAAAAATCTAAAGATTTTAAAAAAAAATCCTTTGTATTTGATTACAGAAACTTGACTGCACACATAATAGGACAGGCCAACCAATCATTGAAATTATTGTTCAGAGAATAAGGTCAAGATATTCTACACCTGAACATAGAATGCACTGCCTATCACAATATAACAAAGCTGTCTCTCACAGACTTCAGATGTGGTCACAAAGCACACACTCACCGTTACAAATGAATCTTGGGACAAGACATCGCACATGCCCAGCTGCAAGTTGGACTGTAGCAAGTCCAACTCTATGTGTAACTCATTTATAGTGTCCTCACACTAGGTATTCCAGACAGCATCTGTATTTAGCCAGGCCCCTTTCCATTGGTTTTATGCAAATGAGGTGTTTCAGCCTGTAGGGATTTCAGTGATATGAGGGTGGCTGGCTCCGCCCACTTTTGGCACCTCTCCAGTGTTCCAACACCGAGTACAGTGCCTACACTATTGCACTGCTCAACCGCCTCAGGCAACATCACTCCCCTTATAATGCGATTTGTCTGCCGCATACAATCGCCACACACCCAGGCTACATTTGCAAAACTTTTGATTCTTAGAACGTGTTCGTGACTCCATGAATGCTGCCCTGTTACCGATAAACTGTCAGAAAGAAAACACCCAATGCAATCTTTTTCAATAGCCACAACAAATCTGTTTACGATTCATTGACATGCATAGCATCTTCTTAGGAGGGATGGTCTCCAATGAATCCATTTTGTCTGAATACCTTTATCCCTCAGGTTACAAGGCAGACTGTACTTTGCTATCATCACTCACACAAAAAAGCTCCAGGTATTCATCTATCCAAGCAAAGTGTCAAACAAAATGTTTGTCACAACCTGACAATCAGTGCCATCACATTTTGAGTAAGTCTTCCAAACTGTTTAAGACCCAAAGACTTTGTTTGAGACTTCAGATTTTTTCATGTTGCTGGTGATTTTTTTTTTCACTTGCGGTAAAAAAATAAAATTTTAAACCTTGCAAGATGTAAAATACAAAATTCCCATGATTGCTAACTAGGGTATACTGCATTTGTAAAGAATATACAAAACAAAGAGTGAAGTGCACCCTATGTTAAGAAATACAACAAAATCTGGATGCCATTGGCCCATGTGCTGAATAACTTCCCTCTAAAGGAAAAACTTGTTTTGAAATATTTTACTTATCTTGACTCACGTAATGGTTTAAAATGTTAACGACATGTACAAAATGTTTGTCAAAAACGGGACAGATTTCATGCTTATTGACAGATGCTTTTGCAGGAAGCCATACATTGCCACCATGAGAGTTTACAATTGATGATCTTTGCACATTATTCTAAAGTCTGAGATTCACTTTGAACATTTCAAAAATACTTCTGAAGACAGGAAAGGCATCATGATATATAGAGAAGGAAGAATGTTCATGCTACAATAGAGTTGCACTTCAGAAATGGCAATCCAAGTGTTTGCTCTGTCTAAGTTAAATTGTACTTGAGTCATGGTAAAAATGCCTAGGTGTTGATGCACCTTTCTGACGTCGTAAAGTTGTCAATAAAATGCCAAAGGTTAATGTCACCTTCATGATGCATTGAAATTAAACAATAAAAATATAATGCAAAGTTATACCTACTAACGCAAGTTGAATACAAGGTTGTCTTAAAACGTGTATCCTTGACGCTGATGACTATGGACATCAAAGAAGAAGTACTTGTCAACCGTCAATATTTGGCCTGTGAATTTACCTTATTAGCATTTGTTAGAGAAACTCATACAGGGAGAGGATTTAGTCACTTCCAAGTGGCTGTTGTGTGTTCACTGACCTTGATGTTTGACCAAGTCACTGTTTGAATTTCACCTTGACAGTTTAACCATTAACAAAATGGGACTTCAGTTTTAGACAGGTGGATTCTGGGTAAATTCGAAGAGATTGAGTCTGCTAGACAGTGCCAGCTCAGACCAGGTCAGGTTTGGAGAGAATTTTTAACACATTGACCACATCAGATTTGGTAAACATTTTCACAAAAAATGAAGAAAAAAGTGAAGTGACAGAAAATATACGAGTTGATATATGAACGAATCTCATCCTTGTTGATCCAGTTCATTAGCATAAAAAATGCGGCAACAACTCTCAGGTTGCTGATAATAGACCAGCACGTCAAATCTGAATTTCCAAAATAGAACAATTTGCAAAGTTTAAAACATCAAACAAAACAAACATGCATCAACCTGGCACTCTAGGCTACAATATTCCACGAAGCCCAGAACAAGTTAGTTCACAGATGTAGAAATCTGCAGAACAGATGGACCAAAAATTACAAATTCCGATCAGCGATTTCTTCGCCATGAGTAACATACATGCTTTACAGCAGGCTGGGTTTCTATTGGATAACGAGTCTTTCATCATTTTTGAGTGGCACTCCCGTTAAATAATTTCACTGAAACAATTTTTCTCTCAGGATGTAATTGCTATTTATCGCTTGTCTCTATACACACCACCACACCCTACAATTCTACAGTTCCAAACAACCATTCAAAAATCACGATTTTATCATTATTGTTCTTAATTTTGTAAATGAAGGACAATGGTGTTTGAGTTACTCCTGAATCAGACCATTTTACGCCAGGATATTTTTAGATCTTATTAAATTTCTGAAACAATCTGTTAGGAAGTTTTATCACTGCATCGTAGTGACAAGCTACAAACACAAACGCTAGCTGAGCTCATACAATCTTTCATTTTTGCATGTGCATGTTCAGGGAAGGGGTCACTCTGGTGGCAATCATAAGATATGATATCAATAAAACATGGTAATATTTACTTTTAGGGGAAAGGAAATACCTTGATATTTGATTGATGGTTGTATGGCCTTGAAAATCAACAAAATTTCTTTTTAGCTGACGCTCAGAGGAATGGGCTAAACAAAAATGTAAACATATAGCAATATTGAATAGTGTGTGTAATTTAAACTACCTCTTTCAAAAATTTTTTGAATTAGAGCTGAAAGAGCTAGCTGTCCACGAGAATGCACCACTTTTGCCAAATGTAATAAGTTACCTGTAATGCAATACATACAGCAAACAAATTACAACAGATTCCATTAGAAATATTAGATTTTATTGCATCCTATCCTTAGCTCCTAAGGTATCCAACAGCAACACCTGTTGTCCATATTTTTTCATTCTTAACACCAACGCAGCACTGTGCAATATCTGGGACTAAACGGCACGTTTGTTTTCAGACAATGGTTGTGGGCATATATTTTGATTCTGCCATGTACGCAAGCCTTCATGCATGTGATACACTTTCTAAAACACCCATTCAATTTTACAACTGACTCGAAACCTTGAAAAACTTTCAATTACATCATAAAGCTATCACGCTATTTGATTACAATGCTATATATCTGCCATGATCTATCGACCCAGGAAGTTGTCCACATCAATATCCTCCCTGAAATGTGATAATTTATGTCTTTAGACTGTTAGAGACCTTGTCACAATGCATTGCATTACAAACTCTGTTCAGCATGTGTCCTTTCAATGAATACGACTTTACAAAACTGAGAGAAGATATCTGATTCTGTCCCATGGATCAGATTGTTGCTGTGGCGACATCTTTATAATATCACTCCATTTTTTCACAGCATGAAAATTTCATTTTTTTTATTGTAGGAATGATTCTTAGTGTCTTTTCTGACATCATAATTTATTATTTTACATTTAGACACTGAAATCTGCCAGAAGATTCACAAAAGGCTACTGGTGGTACTTTCGGAAGGTCGAAAAAAAAAATAATGAAATGTACATGCTGAAACAAACTACAATGTTTTAGTAGCAAACAGGACATTGTCTTTTAAACCGATGAGTCACAGAGACGAAATATAGGCTGTACAATATAAAATATATCACACCTGGTATATGCAGTTGGTTTAACTTATCAATAAGTCAGCAGAGATTGATGGTGTAATTAAAAGCTATGTGGAGCAAGTGTGTCTGTAACTTGTTTGTACCACACAAAACTTCAAACAAAATTTCACGTGTGGCAATTTTGTGGTCCAATATTACAAACCACCCCCTACCCTCCTTGAGTTAAACATATACCATTATATCATATAAACAAACAGTAGATGCCCGTACTTCAACTTGTGAACAATCTATAACCTATTATACCTTACACAACCTGATAAAAACCTGTGAAATGCTGATAAAACGTATTTGATCAACACAGTGATAGTATCTTTATCAAAACTGAATAATCAATACATGTCAAGTCCCAGAGTTTTCCAAGCGGGCATGAGTTATTTTTTCTGTTTTAAAGATCACAAGTATAGCACCACTATTCACTACTGTAACGGTTAGCCTGTTTTCAAGTTTCCTGGGAACTGCATCGTTTCACCACCGAAATATCATCTTGTATGACAACTTACACTGTGTGTTATTCATTTTCTAGAACTTTGTATGCTGGTACAAAACTTGCTGATAGAAATTTTCTTAGGCAGTACGTGTGATTGCATCTGTGGGTAGATTTTTGTCATGGTTCAATTAATATGGATTAATTAGGTGTCTATTTCAAAATTTATTTGCTTGAACTTTGGTTGCTGGTACAAAACTTACGGATAGAAATTTTTCCAGGCAATGTGATTGTATCTGTGTCAAGTTGATTTTCATCACAATTCAGTGAAAAAAATTAATTTATTACAAGCTGTTTATTTTTACCTACATTAAAGTCTACATAAATGGCAGTGCATCTTCTCCAGGATGCACGATTACCATTCCCCGTCACCTAATCTGAACTCCTCTTAATATAATTATAATACCCGATGCAATATGTCAACCCCAACAAATAGATCTTGAGATATTAATTACAAAGAGAATTGATAGTGACATTCCACATCATGATCAGTACCCACAATGCAATATCACAGACTTTGCCTCCAGATTATAAAACTGTGCCTGAATTAATGATTAGTGTCTCAGCTTCTAATATATTGGTTTAATATACTGGTATAAAAACTTCCCACACAGACAAAAAGAAAAAATATGAGACATTTTGAATTTAATATTTGACCCACACTATAACCTTAATGTGTTAATACCTTGTTAAACCTTAATTTGCATAATTTAATTTATTATGGTTACCTTCAATCAGAACCAAAGTCCGCAAATTTTTCAGGAAGAGGGGGACATTCCCCTTCGTCAGAGAAACCTGGAGAAAGGACTGAAACAGTACCAAACAATTTAAATTTGCGCAGTACAATGATAGTTGGTCTGGGTCAAAACATACGCCATAGTTGACACAGCATATAATAATATAATTTTTTAAAATAGTTCAAAAATATCAAAATTTCACAACATTTATTGGTAGAATCATTTTGTCAAAAAATTATAGAAAGTCAGGTTGCCTCTGAAGACTTTTTCTAAAAGAACACTGTATGAAAACTGAGTCACAGAGAGTAAGTGAGAGCATAGACAGTCGAGAAACTGTCTTTGGTGAGAGTGAGAGAGAGACACACACACAGATCTAGACATATGGAGAGAGAGGACAACCTGAGAATGAGAGACACAGGCAACAAAAGAGGGCATGTGAAAGCGAGCATTGCCCGATGTGACTAATATTTATAAAATGCTTATGCTTTCTCTACAGGAAGTGAAAAAAATGACTGCCAATGACAACTCCAGATATGGAGAGTATATTTCATGTGGCAGGGTAACATTCTTGACACTAATGGGCAAGTCTTACAGTACATCAATGATTCATTGCTGCACAGACTGTGGATCTTCACTGTCTATGATTCTAGGTAAGCCATTAACTGATTAACGTTTTTGTCAGACTCTGGTTCTTAAATGCCATCAAATCTCAATTTTGTACACAGGGCTTCAACTAACTCACATTGGATATTGTGTGTTATTCATGGTCATACAGACATATATGATCTATCAAAAATCTGCAAAACATTTTTTATGACCCTTGTCGTTTGTCTGTTTTCATTTTCTTTCATATACTCTCAATACTTTGACTGATAAGTAGGTAAAAAATATGACTGCATTGATAGTGATTGTCTGGTATACGACGATTTGGCAAAACCCAGGGATTATTTTGGGGAAATTATCAACGAAGGTAATTGGATAAAAAAATCCACTGCAGAAATGGAAGCAGACTGTAAGTAGTCATTAATGGTTTGCAGCTTTCAAAAACTATAATTACAATACATCACATGCAGCAGTTATTACGGCTAATCACGAGGCTCAATATTTCTACTGTTGCATTCTGGGTATTACATGCATAATTTATTCAAAATTTTGACATAATTTAGAAAACAGTAGGTAAGGGACATTTTCATACTCTGCCCCATATCACTGCAATAAAATTTTACACATACGTCCTGGCAGATATAGAACTAATAGCTGAAATAAATAGTTCATTTATTCTGGCTTTGTGACATCTCATGTGTTCTAAGTAGAAATCCCTGGATTGGATTCAGACATAAATTACATGTAATAGCAATCAACACATTGGTAAATAGTCCCCTGAAGTCTAACCCTTGCCATCTAAGTATCACTGTGTTTGGATCTGGTTTCACTGTTGAAACCAATATGCCTTGAAGCAAAGCATTTTGTGTTAACCCGAAACGTTCACAAGCTTACATGTACGGTATATCTCTTCATGTTATTAATGTATACCGTGGCAAAAGCCTATCCGTTCTTTGTCACAACTTCTGCTTTGAATTTAAGTCGGCCAGACATCAAAACTCTCACCAATTTTAGGTCAGTTAGACGGCAAATCCTTACAAATTGCAGAGTGAACTGGAGATATAGAGTCAAATATTTAAATATTCATATGCAATGACATCAATATATATGACCAATCGCTGATCACTTTCCTTATACTGGACATCAATGCTCCGATATTATTATTACTCCCACGATTTTTCCTATTTGAGAAACATCTTTCGATGTTGGTTAACTATTGTATTCAAAACACAGATTATCATGCTATTCCTTGCAACTTTTAATCGGAACCATGATGTTATAAAACAAGTATTCTATCAGACAAACTCCTACAGTTAGTTATATGAGTACACTTTCTGCACGTATGACTGCCGACTTAGAAATCCATATTGAAATGTTTTTCAACTGTGCAGACTCAGCCGGCTCTGCTATAAGTATTCAACTGATTTATAACCTTCCCCATTTCCTTGTACAGAGGTCCATCAACTGAATTTAAAATAACAGGAAAGTGACAAAATCTGAAGGTGTAAGGGTTATGGAATGTTTCCACGGTTGTCATGACAATTGTTGACTTCATGGTTTGGTTCTCAAAAGCTAGACACATCAAATTTCCGAATCTGATATTGAAGTCTGTACCTTACTTTCTTTTCCGCACTTGAAGCTACAGGGTTTCCTATCTGGTTGTTGTCTGTTTTAGGGAGTATTCAGTTTTTATGGCTGGGGTGTCGGTAAAAATCTGTGGAGGAGGGGTCATCTGAAATGTGAAAAATGCAGGGGGGGGGGGGGAGGCTAATCATGTATTTAACACCTTAAATGGTAAGTTTCATTAATTTCATTTGAGGGGTGGAGGGTTCAGTCTCAGATTTTGATTGAGGCATAGCAAGAATTTGCATGTCCACCCCTGCCATAATAAGTGAACGCTTCCTCAGTTCAGATGACAAATTCACATCAACAATGACATCACCGTCTACCGACATCACCGTCACCGTCTACCGACTACATTTTACACAGAAAGACAGATCTGGTATTTTCAAATCATCCTTTCTTGAGCATAGGACAGCCTACACTGGAACTTTGTTTGGCAAGTAAATTTTATTTTATTTGCATATTTAGTCACGACTATACTTGACTAACGATGTGTTATGGAGTATTGACATCTCTGAGTAAAAATTTGAAATTTCGTTGATCATGTTGATACAAAAAAGGATGTAAACATAGGTGGTTTCTGGGCTGTCTGTATTTCCCTCAAGATGCTCAGAACACACGTAGGCTGGTGGATTGGATAGATTCCGTATAAATGCCGTGAATGCTTTAAAATTCTGATTGGGTATTTGTGTGCGACATCTCAGTACAAAGGGAAGGTGTTCGGTAAATTGGAAAGACATCTAGTGAGGGACAATGGCACATATCCATCATCAAGTTTTCAATAACCACTGGACATGTGATGGATTTTCATTCAAACCGACTATTGACCCCTGGTGACCTTTTGAACAAGTTACCCTCACTGAGGTGTGTTGTCTTTGAAATGTTCCAAGTCACCTGGAACTCCCTAAAATACAAGTTACGTTTTGGGAATTTAAATTCTGAAGTGTTTCTTCTCAAAGAAGACAGATTTGTGCAACTATGTGCATACGCTACCACACGTACAATGTACTTTTACAACTGGTACAAACGATAAGAGTGCTATATGGGGTTGTCAATCAGAAAAGCTGACGCACGACTAACGTAATTCCTTAGTTTTGTTGTCAACCCCTCTCTCCCTTCAAAACAAAACTCCAATGCGAAATTGGTTTTAGGGAAAATGGTTATTTATACATACGTGTCCCGTGACTGTATTGTCATTCTTTCTTGTCTGTTGAGTTTTTCTAAACCAATTCTGGCCAAGAGATATGGAAATGACGTTTGACTTTGAATTCAGACACTGTACAGATAACAAATTTTTCTACTTTAAAAGTTTCACAGGATGGATACGCAAGCTTGAGTCGGAAAGAAAGTTCACATAGTCTTTGCATGATAAATTGTGACATTGAAAACTGTAGAACAATAAACACAAGCATCCGGGACGATAAATGGAAAAATACCAGTACTGGAGAATAAATTCTCTTTCAGCAACTTGAAACAGAAAACCAACTCTTCTTTCATTCACTGAAACTGACTTGCCAAAACAGCTTCAATATTGAAACCCTCAGACCACTGACAAGTAAAAATGAGATCATTTGTCGTTACATGTACGTACCCAGGACTACTAGGCTGGATGCAAGGAATCCAGGGATAGTTTGAAGCAAACTCAGCTGGTAATACTTGGAAACCACGACATGCCATTTTTTAACCTAGATGTCATCATCGGTTATCTTACAGTCATTATTGGGGGGGGGTGGGGGGGGGGGGGGAAACGGGATATCAAGTTTGAGAGTTGACACTATATGTCTCTGTCACATTATAGACTTCCATGCCTTGTCTGGAATACTATAAATTGAACACAGACTTTGAAAGTCTGCACACCCTACAGACATTAAACACTGTCTAGCTTCAATTGTATTCCTATGCTGATAGTGACTGTATTTTGCAAAAAATGCCTCACAATAAGTTTGTACAAGTTTGCTTATCTAATTTGTAAAAACATCATCTTAAAACTTAAAATTAAAAAGATAAGGAGCAGTTAGAGCTACTTTCCAGTTTTACCCACAATGCAACATTCTATGCACTGGTTAAAATGTGACATAAAAAGTCTTCGAAAGCTAATCATCATCTTCCGAAGGAATATTGTAACCTTTGCTAAATTGACCTTGTGCAGTGTTTTTTTAATATGATAGGAAAACAAAAATAACATGAACTGATCAAGAGTAACTGAACAGGTAAAATTTTGTTGTTAAGAAATGGAGAAAATGGGTAGAGTAACTCAGATAAATGTCTGGGCTTTTGCCAAAGTGAATTCCAGAAACACAATTAGACATCACTTGTTCTCATGGAGCCATTCAGAGTCTGGCGTGGAAATGCCAATTTTCTTGAAATACCACACACCATCTCAAACAATGGAAGCAAAGAAGAAACACAGACCAAGAATGGTTCGTATGAATTCTAGGATCATCTGTGCTATCCGTATGCCGTGTTATTGACTGGGTGTTAACAATGTCCTCCATTTATCCGAGTGAATTCTCTCCAGAGACACAGGCAGAAATCTGGCCACCCTTTCAAATAAAGTATGTCCGGAAAAACAGAGATTCGGAAATTCACACCCAGCTACCATTTATTCCAGTTGAATGGCACAACTCAAAAAAAAGAGAGTAATTTTAGTTGGACGAGACAAAAGCAGGCCTAATGGCTGGAAAATTGTACCAGTAATAAAGTTAACACTGTCTAGATGACTGTGTGTTGGGAATATAAATGAATTTTAACTTATCTGAGACTGAACTCACACTTTCGTATGATATTAGCATACCGCTGCTCAGTGCCTGCCTGTAAAATCTCTATCATTGAACTCATCACCAATGACAGCAGAAACACACCTTTGTGTTACTTTGCTTTGGGAACGAACTGGCGCCATAAATCTTGTGTGCAACTTTTATGGACTTTTGGTATAATGGAGTGCAAGCATGCTCTGATGGCCATCGTGTTATGAAAGGTCAAAAGATTAATTTTGAATGGATGCGGCATGCCGCAAAAATTGAAAGCAGCAAGGCCATGCTGCACTGTAAAACAGAAACACAGGTCCATATTGTTCCTTTCATCCATTTTCTTATTTTGGATGTCAAGTCAATTTTGCTGTATAGAAAGCCGAGGTTGAACCAACTTTTGTTGAGGAAACGGCAAGGAATTTTGAAAATGATGACATGGAAGTGTGCCGTCTTTTGAAATTTTACACCTCCATCTACTGCAGACACAAACACCAGTACATGTATTTGAATATAGAAATTGTGCATTAGGCTAAAAACAATTTTAACATTTTGGTTTTCATCTTCGCACCCATCTGGACCAGCCAGTTTGAGTCTTTTTTTCATGCTTGCTTCAAAAAAATATACATTTCAGAAATGGCAGTGTCGTACCCATGGTAGAAACTATTTTACATCTGAAGGATCACATGTAGGCACTTCACAGTTCTGAACAGTGAACTCACTGTTGTAATCATGCTGCGTGTCAGAATTACCATACACAGTTAGTTTTGTTGTCAGTTGGATCTTGTGAGCAAAAAGAAAGCAAAAATGATAAAAACCCATCGCCGTGTCATTTTTGCAAGAAACTTTGGATAAGAAATAAACCAGCTGTAATATCTTTCTCTTCAGGTATGAAACGGAGTACAGATCCTGAGACTGCCATTAACTTACACCTTTTCGGTGCTCTCATTTTCCCGCCAAATTTTAGTGCAACATTTTACCAATTTCACAACTTTTCCTGTAAGTTTTTTGATAATTTTGGTCCCATTGCACATCATTTTTCATTGGCTACAGTTTTGTGATCAAAGTTTTGGGAAAATATGATAGAGTGACTGGGTTAAGGTAACAAAAACTTGATTTTGGCACTCCAAAGGGTTAACAACCCAAATACAAACGCTAATATCACTCCAACTTAGATAAATACAATGTACATACACAAACCCAGTCAGCCGGCAATGCAAACATTACTAGACACATGCAAGCCTACCTGTGCAACCACAACCGTATCCAATGACAATACCATTCGGTGTAGCTTACCTATCAAGTTACATCACATCACATATACTCCCAGTCTCAATGCATCATCTGCATTCACCTCACCCAGCCTCTGGCAAATTGGCCAGCTGCCTTGGGAACAACCACTTAACCTTCGGCAGTGTTTACTAATATGTGACGGTGTTTACATCCTATACCCTGTAATTAGCTTGAAAGAGGGCAATTAGTGGCGTTTATCAATGCAATTTATCTGGCTGTTCAAGCCGATCCAATGGAAACCTTATTTGCCCATCAACATTTCTTTCTCAGTACCAACACATCATTCTCTCATGAAAGGCACAGCAAATGTCTATGTCATCTCCTCAGGCAATGATCGTAAACTTGTAACCTTGTTTTGACAAAACTATGAATAAGCCTCTTTTTTGAGGAGACCAATTGACTCCTCTCTGCATTCATTGAAAACTTGTTCAAAGTTTTTGTGAGGTGAACATTTTTCAATTCCACTCTACCCTTTCAATGCCATGGTTTGGCCCAAACCCATTGTTATCAATGGTGATTGTGGACCTGTTCACACAGAATTGGGGTGAACTGGTTAATAGTGTCCTTGTTTTTTTCACATTTCAGCTTGCATTAAAAAAGTTAAAGATTTGCTCAACTAAGTTTGATATAGCTCTGTAATTTGTAGTTCACAAAAAACAGCAAAAATCTGAAATCTCTTCCTGCAGCCAGATAATAACTCTACCGTATCTTCAGTGATGGAAAACATTTTGGACTGGAAAGTTTTTGAAATGCATTCTTATTTACTTGCCACACAAAGATGATCTCAAGTTGGAAGAATTACGAAAACCCATAGATATACTGGTACATGAACACATGTATCAACTACATGGTGAGGCTGATAAGACCACAGCGCTGATACACTGCACAGTATCAACATACCTCCAAGGTATAGTAACTTACCGTATGCCAAATTGTACAGGACAAATGAAGAAGAATTTGGCGGGAGGGAGCTGTAAGTGATACAGAAAGATGTAGCCACATTGATTTTCAATGTAAGATAAACTAATTGACTGACAGCACAATAAATCAACTAGATGGTAATAAAACATGAGATTTTCAAGACATCCACGATCTTCTTCATCAGATGCTGAGGTGGAATAAAGTAAGAAACATCTACTTTATATGACCAGAGGGACATACAGGTACTTTACTTAGAATAGAATGCGCCTCGGGGACACAAATTTGGACTCTCAAACTTTTACAATTCTTTTCTGATCTACCACTTGTGGGGGTTCATTTTAAAGCTCTTGGTGTAAGAAAACTTTTCATCGGCTTAGTTTTTCAAAATTCGAAAATTTTATTTTTCTCCATAGAGTTAACATAGGGATGGCAGCTATTTTGAATTTTAAATATCGGTAAATCTTGGGTTATTTGTTTCCCTAGTACCAAAATTTGCACGGTGACCCCGATTTTTATTCTTGATTTTGAAAGAGCATGGTTTAAAGATTCTTCAAGGAAAGTTTGAGCAAAAGTTTAAGTCTTTCACTTTCGAGGCGCGAACTACCTTAACAATGCATGGTCTCTTCCAATTACACATTGTTAGGCATGTGGTGGTTGTGGTATATATATGATGAAGATTAAATTTCATAAAATAATTTTTTTTCCCAGTGATTCCTGATGCTCAGCAGAACAAGCTACATACCGTAGCATCATCCAAGATGTCATATGATCATCCATAAACATCTTGGAAAGCCTAGATTTGCTGCTAATACACAGGGGAAAGCAGTTTAATGGCTTTATCAAATCTACGATGATGGTTGGAAGTTCCACAGGGAGAATGAAATAGATAAGATCAGATAACCCAGATGTGCATCATGAAATCCCTGTGAAGAAATCTATCCAGGCAGTAGCAGATGCTAAGCAAATTAGCCATTGCCTGGGAACGTGACTTGTGTCTGGGAACCATGGCAATGGATATGAGAAAGGGACGAATCATCTGATAGCTGTCACGCTTCTGCAGCAAAGAGTTCGAGATACCAGTACATCAAGGCAAATACAGAGTTCTGTCAGCTTCAAGGATTTTACTGTATGAAACATGGTGATTACTAATACATGTAATCTTCACAATTTTCGTAAGTAAAGCAGAGCATTTTTGAGTTTGGTGCATCAAATTTACTTCAAAAGCACACGTGATGGCATGTAGGACCAACTCAAAGTAACATTTCACGAACTAAAAAATGCTCCAATTATTTCAGTTGTTTTCCTGTCACTATAGAATGTACATCCTAGAATTTATGGTCAATGAAGTCAGATATTCATCAGTTAAACATATAGCTGTCTGTCCACATGGTCCTATTGTAAAGCTTTATCGAACGGTTATGAAGCAACATTTTGTTCCACTTTGCAGACATGAGTGTGAATTCTTAGCAGAACTTCCACATTTGAACTCTGATAAGCATAACTTCCACATTTGGCTAATCTATACTTTATGCAGTAGACTCAAAAAGCCATTGACATATTTCATGAGTGCATTTTTTCAGCAAAGTCTGGATGTTTAGTTTCTACCAATTTTCTTATATTCAGGTGAATTTCTTTAATACTAACATCACTGATGTTGATCAGAGGCCAATCGTGTTTCAAAGTCCTGAAAAATCCATAATTACCTATCTGCACTTTGTACATTTGCATCAATGATATTCTTCCTAACTACCATGTACTTGTTTGCCATCTGTACCTGATATTCTTCTCTGATCAAATATCTGATGATAAAATGACTTCTTGTGGTTTGTTTGAAAGTATGTAATACAATGCAAATACAGGAGAATATTGTGTTGTACACGTATTGAACATACGGTACATGCAGAGCAATTATAGAAGTTCTCAGAACACCATAGCTACTGGTACATATCTTCTGGCACTGTTCTGTCATGACAGCAGTGCAATTTCAGAGTTGCAATCAGGCATTCAAGCACGAATTAACCCTTTGAGCACCGAAGTCAATTTTTGTCGCCTTTACAGAATATACCTCAGTCAAATTTTTGTTTTTTTGCCAAAATTTGATAAAGAACTGTAGCCAAGGAAATGTGATTTCCATTTGGTCCAAAATTATCAAACAAATTGCAGAAAAATTCATAAAATTTGGTAAAATGTTGCACTAAAATTTTGGTGGGAAAAATTACAGCACTCAAAGGGTTAATCTCAGACTGGTATCCCACCCTACATGCAAATAACTGGACACAGGAATCCTCTTCAAATCCAATGACTCTGAAAAGCGATTACAAGTTGAACAAGCACTCCTTATACCAGCTCCCACTTCAAATCTCAAGAAACAAAAGACACTTTTCTATGGGGATCAACTTGATAAATGACACAGGCAATTTGGGGCTTTGCTTTTCCTAAATGCCCAATCAAGTAATCAGTGTTGGTGTAGTCTGGTGTAATCTATAAAAAGTCACCAAAATGCCAAAAAATGTCACCGGGAATAAATTATCGGAATGCACCGGACATTTTGTTTGAGCGTAATTATTCTATTCTAACTATCCATTGTTTACTGTCTACATTCCAAGGTGAGCCGGCCATGCCACAGTATAACTGTTGTACTACCCAACAATACACTGTAAACAAAACTACTGATTGTGTTCAGGAGGTTCAGAACTCGTAAATTATTCATGAAAGTTCGGGTAAATTCTGGTGATTTCAATTCAGTTTTTTTCATGAAATTGTTTCAAAAAATCATGAAATTGTTTCAAAAAAATCAGAGTGATGATTTTACTACTATGGAGTGGTCATCATGTAAAAATTCTGGACACAAAAGTATACCATCTGAATGCAAATAATTCTGATGTCTAGACTGATTTCAGCAAAAGCTAGGATCACTTTTTATTGCATCTCAGTTTAATTCAATCAGTCAAAAATATAACACATGCTCCATGCTTTTCTTCTCATTCACATGATAGATGTACCACGTATGAATGGTATCATATTTACCAAAGAAACAAACTTTGAACGGGAGTAATTTCAAACGAACAAGTCATCGTTGATGACACAGTCCCCGCTTGTCCATTTTGTTATAATCTTTGGTGTCTAGGTAGCTTTGGTCTAGGTCGCTGTGGAATGACATTGATGCAACAGGTGCATCAGGCCTGTGACTTGCATAATAAAGTAATCTGAGGAACGTTCAATAAATGACTCATCTCTGCCGGTAATGACCACTGAAGGAACTTTTGATTACATCACACATAACGATGCCCTCACTGCCTCTAGTGTCATGACGGCACATCATGGTTTGGTGGAATTTTCGAAATGCTATGGGATTGGGTATGTTGTTGTAATCAGCCATCAGCCATTTCGGATCATATATGAAACAATTTAATGTGCACAAGAATGCAGCCATAGTATTTTATCTTCGTATCACGTTTGAACAAAATCAGTCCATGGAGGGATAGTGACCTATGTTTATGTTTCAAAGACATAAAAAAATCACACCAAAATTGAAATCAAATGGCTGTCTCTTGACCATATGGATCATAGCACAAAATTAGTAGACATGCATATGTATGCCATAGTACTTTATCTTTGTACCAAGTCTCAACAACATTGGTTAAGGAATATTTGCATATGATTAAGTCTCAAAGACATGAAAAAATCCAAAAAAGACCATCGGGCAGAGATATTGGAAAAAAATTTACAATCTGGCAGCCATATTGGAACATGTCACGAAGTAAATTGACATGTATGCCATAGTGCTTGATCTTTGTGCCAAGTTTGGACAAAATGGGTGTAATGACCTTTGAATTACGCTTCAAAGACATGCAAAATTCCAACAAAATGGCAGTTCTGCAGCCATATTGGATCCTATCGCAAGGTTAATTGATACATGCATATGCATGCCATAGTACGTGCTTTGCCTTTGTGCCAAGTTTGAACAAAATGGGTGTAATGACCTTTGAATTATGCTTCAAAGACATGCAAAATTCCAACAAAATGGCAGTTCTGCAGCCATATTGGATCCTATCGCAAGGTTAATTGATACATGCATATGCATGCCATAGTACGTGCTTTGCCTTTGTGCCAAGTTTGAACAAAATCGGTTCAAGGATGTTTGAGTTACGGTTCAAAGACATGAAAAAATCGCAAAAAAATGGCCACCTGTCAGCCATATTGGATCATTTCACAAATAAATTGGTGTTCATATGAAGGGCACACTGTTTTGCTTTTGTGCCAAATTTGAACGGAATCGGTTCAAGGATGTCTGAGTTATGGTCCAAAGACATGAAAAATCGCAATAAAATGGCCGCCTCACGCCCATATTGGATCGTATCGCAATATAATTTGACATGCATGTGTAGGCCATAGTGTTATGCCTTTGTGCCAAGTTTGAACAGAATCAGGTTGAGGATGTTTGAGTTATGGTTCAAAGACACGAAAAATCGCAAACAAAATGGCCGCCTCGCGGCCATATTGGATTGTATCGCAAACTAATTTGACATGCACATGTAGGCCATAGTGTTATGCCTTTGTGCCAAGTTTGAACAGAATCTGTTCAAGGATGTCTGAGTTACGGTCCAAAGACATGAAAAATCGCAACAAAATGGCCGCCTCACGCCCATATTGGATTATATCGCAAAAATTATTTGACATAGATATGAAAACCATAGTGTTATGCCTTTGTGCCAAGTTTGAACAGAATCTGCTCAAGGATGTCTGAGTTATGGTCCAAAGACATGAAAAATCGCAACAAAATGGCCGCCTCGCGGTCAAATTCGATCGTATCACAAAATAAATCGACGTGCATCTGTAGGTCATAGTGCTATGCCTTTGTGCCAAGTTTGAACGAAATTGGTTCAGCAGTGTCTGAGAAACTGTTGATGACGGACGGACGGACGGACGGACGCACAGACGGGACCCAATCTATAAGTCCCCGCCGGACTTCGTCCGCGGGGACTTTTCAAACAACAAAATGAATCCTACCAAATTACAGAAAAAGTTGAGGAAAATCCATCATCCTAGGGCTGGCACAATGTCGATGTGATCAGTGGTAAAGTTAAAGAAAAACAGACTTACAGTCAGTTTGGGGTACATAGTAATGAAAGCCAAATAGCTGTATATTATTATACTGACCATGATGTTTGTAATCTATATGGACAGAGTTACCAATAATGCTACAACTTACCCTATATTGTAAATGGCAACACACTATGACCACTGACCCTTCGGTATTTCGGCCGCAACACTGAGTGACCCTCCGTGACAAACTGACCAGCGAAAGTGGAATAGTTCAATCAGAGCTGCATGTCTTGAGAAGTTTTAATGGACAAGGAGTCTCGTTGTCTGCTGCTGGGCCCTTTAAGTTAGTGAAAATAAATACAGCCAAACTTTAGTTCGTTGTTTTCCGACTTGCTTTTCAAAGTCACACTATTCCTACATACAAAGCTAGATATAACAGCATTTATGAATTTCCTCCATAAAAGCTTGTTTAATATCAGATGTGTTGCAAGAATATATAATTTGGATGGTAAACTGAAAAGGGACATCATTGATATGCTGAAAACTACTGACAGCAAATCTTGGCCTTATGAGTACAGATGTTGTATTGGAAAATGTGAGGAGCAAATCACATTTCCATAAAGTTCATGAAAGGAGGGGGGTTGCAAAATGACCAACAATTTGAACTTTTTTGTTACAATAGCTGAAGATTACCGAAGGCCTGACCTAAGTGATTATAAGTTAAGTGATTATAAGTTATACACATATAAGAATCCAAACCAAACCATTTTAAAAAATATATTTTTAAGAAATTTCAGAATTTATATGAAAAAAGTACAAAAGACCTTGGAAACTTAGTAAATTTTGTCTCACCATATGAAAAATAACAATAATCATGGAAATATCTTGATTTCAAATCTGTTGAACTTGGTCTTGAATTAGAATTATCACAGTAAACTTAAATTTAACAAGAGAAATTTATGTGAAATGGTATGCTATTGGGGTTTTTGCAGAAACAAGAATATACTGTGCTTTATGTTAATGGTTGAAAATATGAGTAATATGATATTAATAAGAATAATACGATAACAATAATGAGGATCTTTCACACTACCTGTAGTGAGTTTCCGTACAAAGCAACTACACCCAACAAAGCTCCGAGGGGGGCTGATTTCATTGTGCTACACTCAAAACAATACCCTGTTTGTTCACAGTCAGAACATCCCTACACAATCCTCTTCACCTAGGTTACCACATGTACACAGAATATTGATCAAAGGGTTTCTGTGTGTATTAGTGGACTTACAGAGTTAATAGAAGATTTATGTCATGTTTAGGAATAGAAGTTTTATTCTCTTATGGAGGGCTTTGTTTACTGGAGCTCGTCTCGACATGTAAGCCAATCAAAACCTCCTGCTGATTGGAGATTGGGGGGGGGGGGAAGAGTCTGGAAGGACACATGGAAAGGCTGTGCTTGTCATGAGCAGATTGATGTATGCAAAATTCTTTGACGTGGAGAAAAGGACAAACGGGATATAGCAGGGAAATTATTGAAATGGCGGCATATGAGTAGGATAATCCTGAGGATTTATGAATGCATGGCACGGCTGGGTTCATGGAAAGGTGCATGGACGTACATGTATGGATCGGTGGTAGTATGCGAGTAGTAATGTATCAATGTTAGATTAAACAGTAGATGTGTGCATGATCTTTACAGGATGTACTGCACTGATATCACGAGTTTTAAAATGCAAGGAATGGGATGTGGAAAAGGAGGAATAGATAGCTTGATAGATCAAGAAAATGATCGGATGTTAATTGTGGAACTGATGGCTTGATTGATAGATGTACAACTGGATTAGTGTACGAGATACTGGATGGACTTATAAATGGGTGGCTAATTAGACAGATGGATGGATGAGAAGATGGAGAAATGTAAAGATGGATGGATAGATTAGAAAGATGACTAGATGGTCAATGATGAATGAATGCTGGGTAAGTGGAGGGATTGCTGGATAGATTGGGAAACTGACCAATGTACTGGGTTAAAGTGGTCTATGGTTGGTGAACAGATGGATGTATGATCAGAGAATGGTAGCATACAGTTGGATTGATGACTGAATATGTGGGTGGATGGTTGAATGGTTGGGTTGGTGGATAGAGATACAAATATACAGATAGATAAATGGCTGAATAGATATAGATGGATAGATAGATGTAGATGGGTGGTGGATGGATTGGTGGATTGATGGATGGATGGACTGACTCCATTGAATGAATGGATAATAGGGTAGTAGACAGACTGGGGATGGATGGATGCTTGGATGGATGGACTGATTGACTTTCTTGTATGAATGAATGAATGAATGAATGAATGAATGAATGAATGAATGAATGAATAGTAAATCCTTCCTAAGTAGGTTTGGGAGATTGCTGAATTCTGGTATGTGGATGTGAAGATGAACAAAATTGAAATATTGCTGCCTGTGTACAAAGCAAAGAATGCACCAGTATAGAGACAGGACCAATATGTGACTGAAATCACAACATTACAGTTTAGTCCTTCACAGTGTTGTCAAATGGATAATCTGTGAGACTTGACGACATCCTCAATCCTGACATAAGTACAGGGGTACAGCTCTCATTGACTTTGTGTCTATGGAATCTCTTGCCATCTGAGATGCATGAGTATGTGTCAACAAGTCTAGAGAATAACTTCTCCATCAAATGAGGCTGTAATTTCAATTCTATCAACAACAGAGGAGACCGAACACCTTGTGAAAAAGGGCAGACGTCTCTCACATGCCCCCTGGCTATATTCACACCTTTTTACAGAATCAAGCGCTGCACTCACAGCTGACCTTTGTGAGAATTCTTTCAGTGCTTTCTAACATTGCCGACATTGTTTGGTGAAAAAGTCCACTTCTTCAGCTTTGTGGAGGACAAGTGGGAATCTTCAAGGCAGGGTATTGATTGATTGCTCTGTTAATGCAGCCATCTCTAAATATTGTGTTTTGCACATGCCCTTGCCACTGGGCAACAACATAACACTACAAATTGACCCATGAATTTGAAAGTCACCGGATTATTGTGTTGGTGCACTACCTCTATATTTTTACCTGCTACAACCAGTCAAACACACCATCAAACAGTGCTTCTTTTATGACCAATCACTAAAAGTCAAACCGTCATTTCCTCTGATGCCAATATAACATTTTCTCAGCTCAACTACGGTCGTTTTGTTTCTCATCCACATCAGATATCATCCTGTAGAGGTAATGTGATTTATTCATTTTTTGAATTTGATTGATTTTGTCAAAACTTGCTTAAAACTATGACTATGTGGCTTGTGTAGATACATGCCTCCACAGACCATGTGGGTCAAAATTATAGTCACCCTTGTACACACAAATACCTACTATGCATACACATTACAACATGCAAGCCTTAGCCCAAAGTCATGAAGCTCCTTGTACAAAAATATTCCGCAGGACAAAATCTCTCCACTTGTGTCATGGTAGCACCGTTTTTTACAGCTCTCATTGTGGTTCTACAGTATGCCAGATGAAGCTACACAATGCATGCAATCATGCATATGTCAATTTCAAGGAAACGGCATCACCAAATTTACAGGACAAATTCCATTAAAAGCCAGGGCGCCTTTCAAAAAACAGTTGTACAGAAATAAACATTAAAAATGCAAGGACTTCCAAAGGGTTGCAAGTGCTTTCCCCAAGTAAGCTAGTGGGCCGAGTTTTTGACACCGAAATAACAAAAGAGTTGATGAAAGATGTGTGAATTCACTGAGGGCCGTCTGGTGAATTACTACCATTAGTGTTGATATCAAAAGGAGAGGATTTCCTGTCAAAAAAGCCTGTCATGACCTCAAAACTCGGGTCAATCTGTCACCTGATATAAAGATGTGACCAGGCATTGAAATCGGCATGACAGACATCCTAGTGATACTGGTTGGAATTGACATGACAGGAGCCATTCGAGTAGACTTTTATCTCTGTTGTGGTCTGTGTCACCCTAAAGGTCAGCTTATATTTCATCTCATAAGTATATACTGTGTGAAAGACAGAAATGTAACAGATTGGAATGACAGTCAACTGCTGGCTCTTTTATGGTTGTTGAGACTTTTTTTAATATCCAATTATGCGTCTGTAACACTGTTGGCCTTTTATGTAAAAAAAACTGGCATTGGATGGTAATATTTCAGCACAAAATCAAAATGGGAAATTTTGATCAAGGCAACACAGTGAAGACCAAAGATAATCACTTCCATCTAATTTCCAATCAGGGAATTCTGAGTACCAAAGCAACGTACTGATGGGTTTGTCCGATGGGTTTGTTCTTCTCATCCCAGACTTTTGTTGTGTTCATAAAAGTGGTAACTATACCATCCTGTATCCAAGATGTCAGGAAACTAACAACAAAAGATAAAGAGTTGTACACTATCCACTTTATATCAACATTTATAATTTACAGTAACTTTAATACACAGAGTATAAAATGTCAATACTCTATTATGGTATGGCAACCCCGCTAATAACTCAAGAACCCTTTTTTTATTAGAAAAAAAACATTATTTTTTGCTTCTACTGATTCAAACACTCACTAAACCAGGATTTTGTTGGGCGGCTCCCTTGCTTCAGTGGGATTTGCATCTCAAAACAAACACTTAACAGTTTCTGTTTTAAACCCAAGTGTGGATATTTAAACTGTGCACATATCTTCCGTACAGTGCATCTGTATTAATGAAAAGCATTCATATCTGTAATTTGTCTCAATGAGTTGTGCTTGCAATATATACACTGTACTGGGGTACTGGTATAATATAACGTTGAAATTTTCTATCTATATTTTTGGGCTCTCGGGTTCATAAAGTTTGGAGAATGCATTAACCCGAAACTGCTTTTATTGAATATTCTGTATGATGATGTATCATCTATTGACTTCAGACTTTATAAATTTCATGTTTTACCTAAAATGCAGCTTTGGATTTTTAGGTGAAACCTGCTTTATGGCCACAGCACGACCTACATTTGGTGACGAGGTTGTTAATTTTGAAAATCAACTCAGAAAACGAGTTGTCCGCTACATTTTACCATCATTGCTATGGTATGCATAGCATACCATAGCAAACCAAACAGAACTATACATGTATTGGAAACAAGTCATCGTTGATGACACAGTCCCCACTTGTTAATGGGTACTTTGATTACAGGTCCTCAGAGAGGATAGAGTCCTCTTCATTAGGTCTGTGATAAAAATACTTTTGAATAAATTTGCTTGATACATGTCTGAGCTGTAGTTCAGGACATGAAAGAAATGTAATAAAATGGCCACATGGCGGCCTTATTGGATCGTATCACAGAACAAATCTATGTGCATATGTATGACAGACATCCAGCTCTATGGGTTTGCTCAGAATTAGATATATGCATAATTAATGAGGTACAGTATGAAGCATCATAAGGTCTCCCATCATACCATATATGAAGGGTGTACCACTTGTGGTTCCTGAGTTATGGACAAATATGTATATTTAAGGTCAAAGGTCACCGAGGTCACATGACATTTTGTCAAAAAAATTGTATTGCCAAGTTATCCCTATATACCAACAATCAGACCTCTAGCTCTATTGGCTCGCTCAAAATTAGACATGCGCATAATTGATGAGGTACAATATGTGGCGTCATAAGGTGTCCCGTCATACCAAATATGAAGGGTGTAGCACTTGTGGTTAGGCCAGGAAGAAAAAATAAATTGTTCATCGGAATCGCCGCTTCTACTTTGGCATATTTGGAATTTTTTTTTTTTTTTGATCGCGGCAAATTCTTACTTCTGCATTACAAATATTTTTAGTACTGCCGCTGGTGGCGCCCTACACTTTGTCGGATTTTCGGGTTTGAATGAGACTTCTGACGTGTTTGGATTTAGTTGACCGCCAACACGTTGTTGTGACGTCTGAATTTGGCGAATCACGACGCAAAGTGGGTCGATTTGGCCAGAAATTTGCTCGTTTGTAAAGGTTAGTACATGTCACATCATGAGTATTAATTTGATCGCCAACATTCGACGTGATGGCCAACAGTTAGTTCCAAAGACGCTATTCAGTGTTTGTCCTGATATTACGTTCGGCGATTTGTTCAACAAGATCGTGACAGCAGATGGACGGTGCATCCGATTGAATGAAAATAGCATCGAAAGTATAAAAAATTACGGCAATGACAAAACATGTAGTTGCGTCGATGTTAAAGTACGATCTGAATGATGACTATATAACTTCACTCCGATCACAGTACAGTGTTGTTAGACCATTGTGTAAAATGTGTAGAGACAGTGGTAAAGAGGCCAAAACATGGGGCCAAAGTAAAATGAAAAAACTCAGATGCTAGATTCCACCAGGACAATATTAAAGGACAATACTGAATTGTTGCATTTCAGTGATTTGCTGTACATTTCAGTTTTATTCTGAGAGAATGTTGAAATACTCAGAATATGTTGTGTAAACACTAATTGTGAATGTAATGGCCTATGTTATTGTTGGGAAATATAGTATTGAATTCAGTTACCAGTATCAGTGTTTCTTGTCTGAGATATTTCTGGTAAAAAGGGAAACAATATCTTGCCTTGTGTGCATCTGTGCAAAAAAATGCCAGACAACCGCGTTTACCTTCGGCCTAAAAAAAAATTAAAAAAAAAAAATTTCGCTCGCCGCTCCTGGAACTTGGTCCAAAAAATCCGATGAACAAGATTTTTTTTTTCTCTGGCCTTACGAGTTATGCACAAATATGTATATTTGAGGTCAAAGGTCACCGAGGTCACGTGACATTTGTCAAAAAAATTTTATTGCTAAGTTATCCATATATACAAAAAATCAGACCTCTAGCTCTATTGGCTCACTCAAAATTAGATATGCACATAATTAATGAGGTACAATATGTGGTGTCATAGGGTGTCCCATCATACCATATATGAAAGGTTTAGGACTTGTGGTTACTGAATTATGGACAAATATGTATATTCGAGGTCAAAGGTCACCAAGGTCACGTGACATTTTGTCAAAGTGTCTGAGATATCTGCGTGAACGGATGGACTCATGGATGGACTCATGGACGGACATGACCCATCTAAAAGCCCCCTTGACTTTATCTTTGGGGACTAAAAACTGTGTAACTGCATCCTTTTTGCAATATGAATACGATGAGAAACTAAATTTTTATTTTTCTTGGCCTTATACATGGGAGTCTATGGACTGCCTTATACATGGGAGTCTATGGACTTCCTTATACATGGGAGTCTATGGACTGCCTTATACATGGGAGTCTATGGACTGCCTTATACATGGGAGTCTATGGACTGCCTTATACATGGAAGTCTATGGACTGCCTTATACATGGAGTCTATGGAGGTGAAAACTAAAAAGTCCTCTAACACGGCCAAATTTGATCGCATTGTGAAACAAATCGATGTGCATCTGTATGAGGTAGGGTACTATCCTTGTACCAAGTTTGAACGAAATCGCTCCAGGCGTCTCTGAGATATCTGCGTGAACGGACGGACGCACGGACGCACACACGGACGCACGCACGGACATGACCAAACCTATAAGTCCCCCGGACGGTGTCCGTGGGGACTAAAAACTAAAACATTTCTAACCTCTAGTAATATCCAGTAGCGTTACTGATATGCTTTAAATTGCCAGAACTTTGGTCGGATACATGTAATTGGAAAACTTTATTGTCTGGATGGCCTTAACAATGATCTGTGAAGACAAAGCTGTGATCATTTACGTAGATTAAACCCTTCGACTGTATTCAACATTTCTCATTAGGACACTGACTCCGATGTGCATCTACTCAAAGGAGCAATAAAAATATAGTATCAATATTGGTCAATTGATGACGTTCATGACTTCAGGGAAAGACACTTATTTTTTATCGTCTTGCCCTTCGGGCAAGTGGGGGGTTCAGTTCACTTGCCCGAATTGGAAAACCACTTGCCCGAATAAAACTTGCCAATTAGTGTTTGAAAAAAGCTAAAACATTGGTTTTTCATTTCACATACTTTATTTTGAAAATTATCATGTTATCATGAGAAAATGTCAGACATTCTCATAGGGTTCTCCTCACACTTCTAAGAGTGCTGGATGGCTCATTTATATTAAATTAATTATTAGAGCCCCACTAGCTGTGTATCTTTTAGCATTCTTTATGTGATTTTACTTCCCAACTAAAACAAGTTTTTGGGAATGTGCTCTTTGAGGGGTTGGAATACAAGTATTATTAACTACCCAGTGAGACTGCATGTGCAATTTTGAACAAGAAAAATAATAAATGTGTGCCCAAACGTAAAATGGCACCCCATACAAATGTAGCAAAAACTGTGTACATCTTGCATATATGCATGAATATTCACGAAAACAACAGAGTAGTCCATTGCAATGCATAGTGTTGAATGTTTTCAACTGGGACACATATGCTTTGTTTTCTTTGTAGTATGGCGTGAAATAAAAGTAATGGTTAAAATGTAAATATACTTGACCAATTTTTCATTCACTAAAGAATGGTTTTGTAAAGCAGTAAAAGACTATACTAGTATCCTGTAAATGGGTAGAATTTAAAAAAAAAACCAGAGAAAATAGGAAGCCTTTTTAGGTCGACAAATTCAAAGATTTACAGCTAGAGGGCTTCATATTCATAGAAAAAATTCTAACAGTTCAAATGTTTGTATGTTTACTTTCTAACAGTTCAAATGTTTGTATGTTTACTTTCTTAGGGCTAATGTACAAATAATAACAGCCATTTCAACTGTACCTTCAAGGTATTTTTGCAATTAAAAGTTTTAACTTATCTATACAGAAAGAAAAAAATCTATAGCTATAAAGGAATGTTTTGAAGCTTCTGAAAAATAATGTACTTGTCATGTTTTTACTGCGCTTATATCATACACCAGCCCTATGAAGTTTCACTATACACCAGTATCCTATATTTTTCTAATAACCTAGGTGGTCTATTTAGTGCACATGCGCAGACTAAACAGAATTTAAACCAACAACCTAAGGCGTCGGTGTTTTTCTATGTGTTTGAAAGCTGAATTTCTCGATGTCGAAACTCGCTCCAATGTCCTTCTTGACAGTCATTTTAGAATGGGAAAATTCACAAAAAGAGAGGTTGGTCGCCACGGACAAGTAACTTTTGGCTTATTGACCTGAGAAATAAGTCAGTGTTCATTGAAAATTCAAAGACTGGACCCGTTGACACCAAAGCTTACTCATGACTTTCATTGCATGCGGTCTTGCCACGATGCCACTCACTGTCACTCAACAAGTTAACATTGAAGAGTACGTTTTAATAAAAGTCCCATTTTTGCGGTGATTTTTCACCACTGGACTTTATTTTTACATTATTATAAACGTTCATACAAAGCAAAAAAACCGCTGTGTCTTTCTTTTTTTTACCGTATCGACATATTGTGAGACACCGTAACCTCACAGTCAATGCAATGAACTTTGGTGAACGTACGCTCAACCAGCTGAACAGCTTTTTCATATGCAAAATCAGCGTACTGTATTTAACCGGTGGTATTGTTTGAAGTACATTTTGAAAGCGATGAAATGATTCTTTTCATCAACTCTTCATGCAATTTTATGAAAAATCTTATGGAAATGTTCACAATGACATAATATGATTATTTTTTGTTGTTTAAGTCCGTGTTCCCTCCCCAGACAATCGCTCTCGTGAATCAGATTTCTAGGTATTATTTTTTCACTTGTCCCGTCGGGCAAGTGGCATCGGAGGTTCACTTGCCCGAACGCGACTTTCACTTGCCCCGGGCAATCGGACAACCCTTAGTGTCTTTCCCTGACTTCATATTTTACACAGATTATCCTTTAAACACTTTCTTCCCATGTAGGTCTTGATTACATTGTCTCGAACTCTGCTAAAAAGGGGCTTGTTTCATTCAAGTCGCTTGTGGAGGCAAGACAATGAACGCATTTTCGAAATGCCAAACAGTTTCCCAACTGAAACTTTCACCAGTTAAAAGAGACAATTACATAATTTTTTGTTGAAAGATCAATATCAAACGTAATCAAGAATTAGAAGATGTCAATCAAGTACATCAGTTAATCCCTCTAATGCCAATTAAGCAGTGTACATGTACCTGCACATGTTGGTACTTGCACACCTACTGTACATGTATCTATTTTGGAACGGGAATGATACATTGTTAAATTTTAGAAATACTGATCATAGAATTATGAATCCCGATTCAAAATGCTGATTTGAATTCCTGAGGCATACTCCATCTTTCACTTACACATCTTATGCTGGTGCATCCAGGACACCATACAAAACAGGTTAAGAGCCGGGGTCTCACCTCTTTCAGGGATGACTACAGCTCAGAATCCGGAATGGCAGGATGATTGGCAGTCATCAACGCCAAGTCAAGCAGAAGTAACTGTTGCTTTACTTGATACTTGGTAGTCTGAAATGGCATCTTCTCCTTCTTGTTTTGAATTGATCTGGAGTGAGTCTTTCACAATGTGTAAAAGCTCTTGTTTTCTAATTTACCCAGGCCAGACAGAATGGTTTCTTTTAATGGGTCTTTGTAGGGATTTGATAGCAAGGTCACACTATTCACCATGCTCACAGCACGTACCGGATTTTACTTTCTAAAAGACACACAATCACAATTCATTAAAGAAGTCAATTGCATTTCTGAGACGTGTAAGTAAATGGTGCCGCGTTTAAAAGGCTGCTTCTCCCTGTCTGCGCCAGTCATGGTGCTTATTCACTTTAATTGACATATAAAAATTTTCACTTGGATCCGTTTGTTGCACTGCTCAGAAAGAGAAAGTGATCGGTATAACTGTGGTAATGGGGGTTGTCTAAATGCCAGTTTGGACATCAAATTTGTATTCAATCCGAGATTTGGCATTACACGGTTCCTAATGTTACTATGACAACAGTTTTGCCAGGACTGCCAATGTTTAATGACCGGAACGGTCTGTAATCGGTACTATAGGAAATGAGATACAGAATTACTTTGTTTGGCAAGTTGACCACTTTGGTACGTCTCCTAGCACATGTCAACACACACTCATGAAAAATGCCCAATTATCAAAATTCCTACATGTGAGCTAAACTGTTGAAGTCTGCATCTGATGACTCTACAATAGTTACATCACTTTTAATACTAACCTCAGCCCTCTTTCACAGAGATTGAGTTCTTCAACAAATTCATAATACAGGATTTTCCATACTTTGAATTTTTCAAAGGTACCAGCAAATTTTCCTTGCTTTGGCACTGCATTATGCTGTAAAGAGCGCCACTACAGGCCAATCTGAAAGAATCTTTCCTTTTCACTAATACCCAACTTGCATCACAATATTGATAATTCAAGGAGCTACATGTATCTGTCAGCAAAAATTAATCCATTTATTCACACTTGTACTTATTCTGGTAACATAATCATGTGTAGTGAATGAACTTAACTGGTCTGTGGTGGGAGGAGTTCCCTTCTCTTGACGAAACACACAATTCAGAATTATGAATCTTTCTGAGAAAAAGCCAAGCTGGGCATATATACTCAACATTATATAGATCGTGGACCAGCTTTAGAGCAAATTAAGGGGATTATTCTCTACAAAGATGCTGTGCCTAGCACAGTATGGTATCATTTCTTGACAAGCACAAGGATGGAATTCCAGGGGGAGATCACACAGTGTTGCTTTAATATACACAAGCAAATGTACTTTTCTGCACAATGTCTGTTAACTGTATGTGACAGTGCAAACAGTGACAGTGAGCCTTAAATATGAGGTAGAGTTCTGCAAATGTTCTCTATGACATGCAGCAGAATTAAAAATCTGATATTTTTGGTGATTTTGATTATTGATTTTTTATTTTTTTATTTTACCATTCCTTCAAATTCTTTGATGTGCAATCTCTGGCAAACTGAGAGATGTTTTTATTCTCACGTCCCCAGTGCGCTGGGAGTGTGAGAACACAGTGTGAGAACAATTTGTTCTCACACCCTGTATTGTTGCGCGAGCGAACACCTCGTATGTGAAACGTATGTTGACTGGTCAATTCTGCTCAGCGCCCAGTTCTCTGTACGAATTATTTGACGAATAGAACATCGCGTAATGTACAACTGGCACTATATAGCAGACAGACGACTGAACCGCAGAGTGAACAGGTTGTTCTAGATTTGAGTACGGTCAGCGCGGCGTCGGCAACAAATACACGGAGGATGACCGCTTTTATTTTGTAACGGGAGAATTCAGGCCATTACAAACCTATCGGCTATTTACGCTCGTCGACATATTTTCTGGAGAAGAACTGACTTGACAGCGATACAGTTAGCGAAAGACTTCGATGGCGAGCATTTGCACATGAGGCTGTAGCAGACGACAGCTTTCACGCAATGTCATCAACAGATGGCCACCAGAGCTGTTTCGCAACATTTTCCTCAGATGATCTGGAGAATTTTGTGGCTGACCAACAAAACAAAATTGCCATATCGGTAATATACATGTTAACGTGTTTGATATGCTCATCAATGAACGGAACTTCATTTTTCTTTGCGGAATGATACAAATGAAACAAGTGCAATCGGGTGCTGGTTTTTGATAGTATAAACCTACCACAATAAAATGCAATTGTCTAAAGATATTGGAGGGACGTGAGAAAAATAATCCCACACCCC
The DNA here is from genome assembly GCF_041260155.1 of Ptychodera flava. Taxonomy (NCBI): domain Eukaryota; kingdom Metazoa; phylum Hemichordata; class Enteropneusta; family Ptychoderidae; genus Ptychodera; species Ptychodera flava. Next base: position 12,413,529 of record NC_091944.1, on the reverse strand, counting down.
AATGGGTTGGGATGGAATGTCTCACACTCGTTGGGAATTCTGTCTCACACTCGCCTTCGGCTCGTGTGAGACAGAATTCCCCAACCTGTGTGAGACATTCCATCCCACCCCGTTGGGGTGTGGGATTTTTTTAATCTGCTACAAATGTATTGTTATTGTTGGATTGTTGAATATTGTTACTCAAACACTGATCATGCAAAAAAACGTCATACAAGTGTCAGTGTCCAATGTCATTTTCAAATAGTGTTACCCAGTGCAAAACAAACTGAAGTATCTCTCAGATTGCATCAGATTGCACTGTTGCATACATCAATTTCTCAAAATTTTCGATGTGAGAGGAGGTGTGAGAGGAGGGGGACACTCTCCTCTTGCGCTCTCCCGGTCAGCCTCTCATGTTCTCCCCTGTCAGATATCTTAGTGGAAACCCTGTGAACATTCATGGCTCACATAGCATGCTCGGAGTATGATATTCTAAAAGCAGCCTGATTGAAACACAAATTGTACCAGTGTCATCTGAAGGTTTGGAAATAATATAGGACAAGGAGACTATCACCTGTTATTATACATGTCTAAAGTTTACCATGATGGTACAGTTACCGGGTAAGAGAAAAAGTATCCCTGTAACCCGGCTATTCTGCTAATCCTATTTTCACTCGCCATCATACTGATGAAGTACACTCCGTAACAGTCACTTGTTCAGAAGGCTAGGAAGAATTTGAAAACCATCAGTCTGAGCCAAATTAAAGTGGTTCTGGGTGTTTGAACTGCTGAGAATCCTTTAATATCCTTGAGAAATACTAGTCATGTCTTTAATTTCTCCTTGGCAAAGTTGGGATATCTGATCATTGAATGTCATTATCACCTTGCACTTCACACTGCTCAGGAGAAAGCGAGAGAGGTTGAGTCGCTTCCTGGCAATTTTGACATGCCACAAACTCAGCTGTTTTCTGTGAGTTGTGAAAAACTTTGCACATCACGAGTATTGACACATACACTCACAGACATGTCAAGAAACTCTTAAACCCGCTGAATATGTTCACAAATCTTATAATTTACAGGGCATGCCAGGATAAAGGAGAGAATTCAGAAAAGGAGAGGACGGAGATACCGTAAAGATCAATGATATCCACTCATCCACCTTTCACCAGTTCGGCGTTTGAGTTTGATTTACATATTTGTTTACGGTGAAATTGGATAGAATGTACTAGGATGGCTTAATTGATGTCCTCGTCATCAGGGATTGATGCAGAGTGTGAACAGAATTCATTGGACAGCCATGCTGATGATCAACACCTGTTACGATAGAACAAGATCCCTCCAGCCATGTGCACAGAAAACAATGGAAAAGCCATGGGAATGGTCCAGGACTGTGCATGATGGACACAGCTTGGAGATATTGCAAAGGATTCAGCTGTAACTTTTCAAGAATTAACTTTACAAGATGGATTGAAAGTTTTGGCTAAACTTTACACACATGGATAGCTCTGCATGGCAGGGCTGTTTGTTACTGGCATTATACGGCCTCCCACCACAGCCCTGCAAACTATGATAGGCAGAACCGCTGGTAGCTCCTCAGAAATACGGCACGCAGTTTCTCCGCCGAAAACAGCCGATTTTGAATCCAAAACTTGCATTGATCTTCGTTTTCAAGCACACCCATCTCGCCTAGGTACATGATGTGCTCAGCTGCGCTTGTAAACTTACACAAAGCCTACTTTTCTCTCTCTATGCGAGGGAAGCGTTCGTATCCGCGGCCATTGTTAATCTCAGTCAACCATGAGCACTCGGGAGAAACATCGCGATGTCGAACTTCTAAAGTCGACGTTCTGAGAGGAGTGGAACAAGAGAAAATTGTGAAATATGTAAAACTTCTGAAGAGAAAAAAAGAAAATTATTTTTTCAAGAGAGAATGATCATCGTAGATTGTACATAGCTGAGTGGTGGTTAGAAATAATGTTAATTACAGAGTGCTACATCTCGATGCTCTTTTGTTTGCAAGGCTTGTTTTCGCCCGAGTGCTCATGGGTTGAATGAGATTAACAATGGCGGCGGATACGAACGCTTCCCTCGCATAGAGAGAGAAAAGTAGGCTTTGCGTAAGTTTACAAGCGCGGCTGAGCACATCGTGTACCTAGGCGAGATGGGTGTGCTCGAAAACGAAGATCAATGCAAGTTTTGGATTCAAAATCGGCTGTTTTCGGCGGAGAAACTGCGCGCCGTATTTCCGAGGAGCTACCAGCGGTTTTGCCTATATCAGTCTGCAGGGCTGTGGTGGGAGGCCGTATAACGCCGGTAACACACAGCCCTGCCATGCAGAGCTACCACAGGGACAACAACTGCAATGCATGCTGTTACATCTATGATATCTATACACAATTACGTGTACCTCTTTCTTTTCATTATTTTCTGTATGCTTGGCAAAATGCTCTGAACACTTTGCTTCACTGTATGCAATGTACAAACAAAAGTATTGGTACAGATACCAAAAAAGAAGTTGTCCAGAATCTATGCCAGTCATTTTCTGACTTTGAGGTTCCTAAGACAGAAAGAAATACCCAGCTAGATTCTAGACTAGTTAGTGAATAATGGAAGACGTTATCACATAAAGGGACATTACCACACAGCTTGTGTCAGAAAACACGATACTAAGATATACCCATGTGCATCAAATACTGTAGCTTATGTTGAGTCTGGGCAGCCACTTTTTACCGCGTAGGATGTGGAAACTGACAGAAATACTCTTCTTTGAAGTAAACTGAGTTGAAGATTTCCCTCTGTCTCTGTGATTGAGCAGAACAAAGTTTCAGGATTAAGTTTCTTCACCACTTTTTTTGATGAGTGGAAATTTATCCTTTACTTTACCTGAAACAGGTGGTTTGACTCAAACTGTCTACTGCATGGAAAACTTATTACATTTTGAAATGGTGTCATTCTCATTTTTCATAAGTTTCTCACTGTTCATCAAAGCAAGCAAAATTATCTTTTTGACAATGATGAATCCAATCTCTGACAAAAACAGCATAATATTTATAAGTTCTCCGTGAGTTTTAGAAGAACTTTGAGATTAAATTTATAACAGCTGCCAACTTTCTAGTTTTCACTGAAAACACTTTTCATGGAGATTAGCATGGACCACTGGTATGCACAATTCTGTTTCAAACTCTGTGGTTGTCCAAAAATTTAGCAGCCACAGTGAAAGTGTAAAGCCGAGGCGAGCAAACCAACCATGAAGCCCTGTTGTCTACGATGGAAGCTTGTGTAGGTAATCACAATTCAAATTCGTAATTTCATAAAACTTTACGGAACTGTAATTTACTATCACTTGCTCTCAGCTGCAACCACTACCTTGCTATCTGAATGACACATCAATTTGAGAATCTCAAAAACAGAAATCAGCAAATCTACTTCACAGCCAAAGACCATGAGACATACAACAGTCCTATCAGCTCAGAATCCAAAGAACAGCATACACTCACCTTGCTAGTTGGGAAATGGTTAACACACAGGACTGTGCTTTATATTGCTTGGGTGATGCAATTACAAAATTCCAGAAAATCTTTCCGGACTTTTTAGAAATTGAGCCAATACAATCGTAACCACAGACGTAGCAGGCATACATTGGTGAATTACCGGTAAGTGCACATGCAAACTGAGGCAATATAACCTTTATGTTCATTTGCAGCCCCTGCAGTGTTTTTCCTCATGATTATCCCCTGGCAAAATTTTCCTGGAGTTCTCCGGGCGTGTTACCAGGGTTCCCTTTGGTATATCCACACAATTACAATGGGGAAAAAAATGGGACCTGGGTTCCTAAACTATTTGCCTTTGTAACGGTACCATAGCAAAAACACAGCTTTGGTATATTTAAACTTTTGCATCTGCAGTACAGTGAAGTACATGTACTATACATTTCTGCATTTACTCTTTCAGTGGTGAGAAACCCGAGTGAACATTTCATGAAGGAAGGCCCATCTCTCAGCAACAAGCCAAGGCCTTGATACAGCACTGCACTTCTGTGTACACTACTGGCAATTTGCAGTCACCAACATGTTATGGGGATTGAGTCAGTTTACGAGATAATTCCAATTAGGGGTCCTTACAAGTAATAGCTGTGGGCCAACATGTATTGGTTGACTTCAATTAAACCTAGCTGCCCCTGAGGAGCAAATTAACTAAACTAATAAGCTTGAAAGTAATTAACTCAATTTTCAGTAGAGTGGACAAACTGTAAACTAACTATCTTCACACAATTGATGAGAATGGGCTATAGAGTGTGCTATCTCGTTACATCAGATCTGTGTGTTTTCTCTGTGTGTTATGGTTAATGAACACATTTGGGTGAATGAAACTTGCTTACTTTTGTTTGAACAAAACCTATCATTGTTTCCAGATGGAATACGATTTTATTCTGGATGGCACAACACAAATCAACACAACATGAACGACTTTGGGGTGAACCATTTGATATCTGGGGGGGGGGGCTGGAAGATTGATGAGGTAGCATTATTTTTTTACCTGATCCATTGTATATTTTTTTCCCGCTCTCCCAATTTTTTTTTGTGTCAAGCCTTCTCTGGCTGATTTTTTTTATTGACATTTGCTAGTTTCTTTTTTTCTCTCGAAAATCTTCCACATCCCCCAGGATATCAAATGGTCCACCCTTTACTTAGCAGAAGCAAACTTTAGAAAGACGACGAGACATATGCTATGAAATTGAAAGATGTCTGTACTGGTATCTAGAATTATCTAACGCAGAAGCTCAATACTCAGAGTGAATGTGCTTTCTGAAAAAAATCTCACTGGCTATCCTAAGAACCAACGGTCCAGTAAATTTTTGACTTGGTTAATTTCAGGTCAATCTTTGTCGTCAAGTAACTGTACACATACAAATTGAAGGCAACATCAGTAGAGCAGTAGACAATGGAATTAAGTTTGTAACTCAAGAGACAATTGCCTTCCTGCAGGGGTCACTATTTGCAGATTGGGTTTATCCACAACCTCTGCAATTTCGGTATCTAAAACTCTACTTGAGATGCCAAAACTCAGAGAGCATCTAGACTAGGCTAGATGTGAATTGTGAAATTGTGTAATTTATTAAGGCAAGAAATCATCAGATACGACAACTGTAGTACATATTCATACTGATAGGTCAGCTCATATCAGCCAATATTGATTTTGCTCTATGTTGACTGAGTCATTTGTTCATGTACATGTTGACAAACACAAGCTACAGTTGGTTTGGTCAGCACTTCAGAATACAAACATATCGGCAATAAATTGCAACCTGTACAGATATTTAACTGTATGTCCATATACATTTATGTACAGTGTACACATTGCACTTCACAGTCCTAACACAGTATTTGTTTGTACACACCTGAAATTCTTATATCAGCTGCAGGTACCATTTCAAACTTTGTACAGAAATGACGAAAGATTACAAAACAATGCTGCATGTTCATAACAAAGGCGTTACACCTTAACTTAAAATCCCTACCGATATGTCGGCCCATGAAATAAACCAGACTTAGACCACTAGACTGAAACACGGCTTCAGAGCAGTTCACAGATGGTTGGTTTCAATCAAGAAAGCAAGTTCTACAGTTGCAGACTGAAACCAGATCGGTTGCAAGGACTGTCTGCAGGGGCCAACAGGGCTGTGCTTGAGGAGTTCAGGATCGGTCAGTGTGCGTCTGATATCTAGAAGATGATATTGTAACTGTAGACTGACTTATCCAGTACCCAGTAGTTGGGATTGTACATGTATTTAACCCTTTTCCTGCCAAGTCCATATTACACCATCAGGTCAAGATGGTTAAAATTAGTGAAGCACGATATATTCCATATGGTGTATTTTAACATAATATTGAACATTTGAAGGCTGTTGAAAACATAAATACTGTAAACTTGATTTTTATGGACTAAAGATATATAACAGACCAAGTGCGTGAAAATGCATATGGTTTTAGCTCAATACTGCTTTTTACTGACTTGGCATATGGGGAAGTGATACTGTCTAGCAGCTAAAGGGTTAAAGTTCCCAGTACAACAGAGTGCTGAAGGTATTAAAGGGCCAAAAATGCTAACTACTTTTGATAATTTTTTCACTATTTTGTTTTGAATGTCAACCATAATTCCTTGTTCTACTCCCAAAGGCATTTTGATGAGCACACTGTCCAGATTGTCAACTCAGCCCGTACGTGTGTAAACTGCAAAGTGACTTCTGGTCCGGACTGGAATTCAAGTGTAAACAATAACAATGCATTGATGTAGCGGTAAGCTGACAAGCTAAATAGTGGTTGTTTCAACATTCTTTGGGGAGTAGAATTGGAAGTTGCAATTGATATACAAAATAGAAATTATGAAAAAATACAGAACTAACAAGAGGTTCATATACTACCTGTTGAGTTGAATTGTTTATATTTGATAGAAACTGCCTACTTTGTTTTATTGATTGTTTCTTTTTAAGACAGAAGCCAATTTACTTGTTCTGCTATTTGTGGCTCCTGTGATAAAATTTCCAATAAAAATTTACATTATTTTGACAAAAATCTGGTAAGTTTTAGTTTAATCAAACAGAATTTTTTACAAACCGCTCACAGTATTTTTGCTAAGGTTGGGGAATATTGTAAATGATTTAGGAAACCAGGTAACATTTCTACTGTCCTCAATCTGATTGCATTGATATACCAAGGGGAACCCGGTAAAAAGACTGGGGAACCCGGGGTGACATTATCTGCAACACTGGCTCATTTTTTAAATAAGAGAATACATACAGTGGTTAAAAACTTGGCAGTTGGTATCAGAACATTGCCCTAAACATTTATCACCAAAACATTTCCCATCCACTAGTTGGCGCTAAGGTTATGGATAGGGTAAGGTTACGGTAACTGTCCAGTGGTTGACGGGCCATGAACACCAGTCTCAGTGGTAAAGAAGAATCTGAGCTACAAACTGCCAGGCTTTTAGTAAGACAATGTTATTCACTCTGAAGATCAACAAACAGTGCATCAATACACATGTTGTACAAGTAATACTTGCTGTGTATACATTTACCTTTCTACGCAATGCAAACATTCTAAAGCTGACAACTCTTGGATCCCACATAAAATAAACATACATTTAAGCTTGAACAGAGGCTTGGATCCGGCAGAGGACACTTCCTCCAGACATCTCCCTCTGTGTATTGGCTATGAAGAGGAACTCAGACAAGGTAATGAACTGCAGGGCAGCATAGTGACACTAAACAGTAGGGCATTTCATGGATGAAGTGTTGCTACATTCTGAGACAAGTTTCCAGGTTATTGTACAGTGCAAGCACAAGGGGGCTCAGGCTCCTTGTTTGTTTGTTTTTTATGCGTGTTTGTTTATTTGTTACATATGATTATTTCAATTTACAATAAATAACCAATAAAGAGTTGTATGTGTTCATATTTGTCAATAAAGAACAGTGTTCATTTGTTTTGTTTGTTTACAAATATAGTCAATAAATGACTTCTTATATACCATCGCCCTCCTTTGCCATGAGGAGTAAGCACCCATGTGTGTCCACCACTCTCTGTGCACCACTCACCCTTTCTAATGACTCTCAGAGGATGCATATCTGCTTGCCATTTTGCCCAACCATCCTATTTTCAAGTCCAGCAAACAACACCAAATAAATACCTGACAAAAAAATTCAGCACGCTCATGTGCAGAGAACATTACTTGTACTTACTGTATCAACTCTTTAATTTACTGTAATAATGTGGAAAGGCTAAAATCGGCAATTTTTGACATCGTACTCCAAGCTCTTCTTCGCCATAACTCCAACACTGTTTACACGATCAAACATCAAAAATACTCTTTATCTACTTCATATACTTCCCCTGTAGATAAAGAATATTTTTGATGTTTTGATCGTGTAAACGGTGTCGGAATTCTGCAAACAACCTAAGCTGGACATTCGTGGCAAGACTTCCACGGATATGCCGTACTCCTTGACATTCAAGCTTGTACGCTGAATTTTGACTTTTATTCTTGGTTATGAAATAGTATGTTCAGAGGTTTCTTTGAGGAATGTTTGAACAAAACTTCAAAACTTTCTTTTGAGGCATCCACTACCTTACAAAGAAATACACAATATTTAGACAACAGTACCTTTTGGAATTTAGAGTAGCATGTCTTGTTTGGGTGCCTCTACAGCATCTTGCAATCAATGCAGGGTGTGAATGCACTTTTTCAATCCAAGAAAACTACTGGTATCATTGGGCAAGGGTAACAATTTTGAACATTTATCAATTTCACCGTGTGATACACAAGTTCTCTGAAATTTTGTTTCACCCGTTGAACCACTGAAGTGAAGCAAAATATGAACAGGCAATGAGGCATTGCTGCAGGCAATGAGGCAGCAATGCAGGCGCCAGCCAGGGAGGCATTATTATTCCACATATTACTAATACTAGTAACAGTTTCAGACAAGAAACAGAGAATACGGACTCAGGATATGAGTGAGAATTTCTACATGTACAAAGCTACATACAATCACCATGTCATAATGACTAATATAAATCTTTGACAAACAACATCACACACAAAATGTTGAAATTGTAGTCAGGAATTCATCTGTTTCTGTGACAGTTAATTGCCTAATGAGGCATCAATAATAGCATGATTTATACAACACAATGAAGTGGTACTGGTTTCTGCATAACAACAGTTAGCCAATTGACAGAACTACATGTAACACAATGGGGAAATTACCACGGCACAGAGTCAAGATTGTCACACTTGGCCTGTGCTGTAATCCATGTCGTACGGAACAGAGACAAAGAAGGTGGGATACACAGATCACAGTCCCTCATGTGGAATGACCTCGCTGCAGTTTCGTAGTCCAGGCTGTCACTCCCCTTGAAGATTTTTGTGTGGGGGAGGTGCAAAAAATCTTCAAGTGGAGTTGTGGGGCTACAAAACTGCAGCAAGGAAGGACCATGCACAGATGCAAAATAAACAGGAAAAAGTTGACAACCAATTTTATAGAACTTTCAATATGTTATTAGTACCTTTATTAGAGACAAACAGCTGTAACTTTCAATAACAATTAGTAGTTATTTTTAATGCAAAAAACTAGCTAGTGCATTTTCTTGCCCTTCTCCCAAAAGTATGATGAAATACAAAGTACTATTCATCATCCAAAGAAAACACAATGTGTGAGCAACTTGCAATATTCTAGCTGAAGAGCTATTTCTAGCCCAGATTAAAATTCAGTATGCAATCATAACATCAGACATTGCACACACACAGACTGAGTTGAAAAGTTGAACACTTTGCACTTTGAAATGACTAGAAAATTTAATCCTGTTTTACAAAGAGAACAAAAATTATGCAAAATAAATAAAAAAATTACAGATAAAGGAGTTTCAATTCTGAACTGTTTGACATGTCTCCTATCATAAAGACTCTCCCTTTTTGGCCTATTGGTGAGTCAACTTTGCTAATGCTATATAGGGTACATCTTTGACACAAGCTGGCCTATTTCATCAGTGCCAAGCCAAAGCAAAAGTGCGATATTGCATAGTAAATGCATAAGTGAAAAGCAATAGTTTTATCACTTTTCATTGCAGCCTTCAGGTGTGGCTTTGGCTGGTAATTTATGTGCATCGAGACTCCCCAAGCCTGCTTTCAAAATACAAAAGAAACCAGCTAACATCATGTACACAAGTTTGCAAATGGTCAATGAAAAGCACACATTTCATACTCTATGTTCTAAAACACTGGTAAAAAGCTTTCCTCTATCCCAGTTGTAAGGAACCTAACACAACTAAGATGACCACGGTGCTTCCAAGAATGCAGTGAATAGGATGGAAAAAATTTTCAGCTTTGATGAACGTCAGACCAAGTTAGTTATGCTACAGGATGGTTACAAAACTAACATCAGACCAACTTAGTTACACAAAACATTTAAGTTCAATTATTGAGTTTGAACATGTTGGAACGCCTTGAGAACGTTGAAATATTGATGCCACTATCACCAAGTACTGTCAACAAATTATTATTGGTCAATACACAGCAGCTCTGTGTAGAAAAAATCTGCCTATAATGAAGGACTGGTATTTTGACACACCAAAACTTTTCAAGCAGACAATCACCATATAATAGTAGAGGTGAGTAATGGCAAATGGAGTCAGTCAATGGCATGATATTAAGATTCAGGGTGGAGTATGCTACATTATTAGGTTGTCATTTACATGGAATAGTTTCTTAATCTCCCCTTGCTGTAACTTAAAGACCACGTCAAAGAGAGGTGTGTCCTGGGAAAGTACTGCACTTAATCTCTCAATAATTTTTCAATGAGCAGGCTTTAAACTAAGAATGCTGAGAATGTTGGCGGATCCATATATCCTGGACAGCCCAGTTGATGCATATCAAAAGGATAAAAGAACAAATGAAGTGTATTGTTCTGTAGACTTTGATTGAGAATATTATGGTCTCCAGGACCAATTGTGAGAGTACGCCTTTCCAACCTGATTTCCCTATCCACAGGTCCAACTCCATCATTGGAAAGTCTAACAAGAAGGTAAGGCTAAACCATAGTGGTGAAAGGGGGTGAAATTACAGTGTACACAGTTTTGCAAGACCACAGGACAAGATGCCCAGTAGCAATTCTCTGCATAAACCTGGTTTGCATGTGTGCCAGAGGAACGGATGATCCTGGCTCTTGTCCTGAGCATGATGATTTCCTTGACAAGTATGCTGATTTGCATATGAATAGACAGTTGAAAGTGAACCATACATGGGGTATTTCACAGGAATACAACGGTCCCTTTGTCGACATTGTCTATATTTGTTCAGGACAAGCTTCAGAAACAAAGATTACATCTACAAATTTCATCAGGATTTGCTTTTCTGACTAAATTGACATATTCTGCAAGTGACTTTAACAGAGGTCTGACCCACCTGAATTCACTGAAGTTGCATACACTAAGAATTGCTGTGAATTTCAGTAGATACAAGGACCAATATCAGCCACACTCTTTATTGCCTGTTGTTTGGTCAGTTAAAATAATTCCAATATTTCCTCTTTTATGAGGCAAGTCTGTTCACAAAGATCAGCCATTGCCTCATTCATGTAACTTAAGTAAACTGAAACAAAAGGGTAAATTTTGATCAAGAGATTTTACAAATGCTTATTAGTCCCCACGGACACCGTCCGGGGGGACTTATAGGTTTGGTCGTGTGTGTGCGTGCGTCCGTGCGTGCGTCCGTCCGTTCACGCAGATATCTCAGAGATGCCCTAAGCGATTTCATTCAAACTTGGTACAAGGATTACTTCATATGTCATACAGATGCACGTCGATTTGTTTTGTGATACGATCCAATATGGCTGCCAGGCGGCCATTTTATTACGATTTTTTCATGTACAGAGCCATAATTCAGGCATGTTTCAATTGATTTTATTCAAAGTTGGTACAAGGACATTGACCAATGTCATAGATATGCACGTCAATTCTTTTTGTGATACGATCCAATATGGCCGCCATGCGGCCATTTTGTTACGATTTTTTCATGTACAGAGCCATAACTCAGGCATATCTCAACCGATTATATTCAAACTTGGTACAAGGACATTGACCTATGTCATACATATGCACATCAATTTGTTTTGTGATACGATCCAATATGGCCGCCAGGCGGCCATTTTATTACGATTTTTCATGTACAGAGCCATAACTCAGGCATGTTTCTACAGATTTTATTCAAAGTTGGTACAAGGACATTGACCAATGTCATAGCTATGCACATCAATTTTTTTGTGATACGATCCAATATGGCCGCCGTGCGGCCATTTTGTTACGATTTTTTCATGTACAGAGCCATAACTCAGGCATATCTCAACCAATTTTATTCAAAGTTGGTACAAGGACATCAACCTATGTCATACACATGCACATTGAGTTGTTTTGTGATACGATCCAATATGGCCGCCGTGTGGCCATTTTATTACGTTTTTTCATGTCCAGAACCATAACTCAGACATGTATCAAGCAAATTTATTCAAAGTTGGTACAAGGAGATTGACCAATATCATACATATGCATGTAAATTGTTTTGTGATACGATCCAATATGGCTGCTGTGCGGCCATTTTGTTATGATTTTTCATGTACAAAGCCATAACTCAGGCATATTTCAACCAAATTTAATCAGTTCGTGTTCACTCTTAATTTAGAGATGTATTTTGGAGCATTGCGCATGCGCAGTTCTACATTTGCATAAGCGACCCGTTCGACACGAACATGGATTTTTCTCAGGGCACTCGTCCCGCACCGGGTGCTTTCGGCTCTTGTGTAAAGGCGATGGAGACACATATTCGGGTCAACTTGGAAGCAGAAACAGTTTGGACTTCAGTTAACGTCATGGCAACCAGCGAGGGTGGAAAGTTCGGATTTCCGGTAGATTTTATGCAATACTTTCAGCGGTCCTCTCAGAGTTTCCGCCATGTTGTTTCTGTCAGAATATCCATGATTTCATTCAGCTATATTCAAATCCATCGTACAGTGTCTTTTTTGGCCGATTTTTTCATCCCACGTGAACAACACTGTCGATGAACAATTGGTGGACACAAAGGCCAGCATTTTATGGCCGTTGCGCCTTGGGGGACATTGGGGGACACTCGGCATTTTCTTACATGCATCGCGGCCTACTTCAATTTTGGAAATTCCGACGTTTTAGCTTTGTAACGTACCAAGAATATAACGATCTTATGCATGGCGACTTATAGAACAGCCCGCGAAGGAATTCTTTTAGTGAAAAAATACAGCCTTCAACTGTCCACAGTTTCATCCCAGTGTTCAGCTGCGTCAAGTGGTAGCCCTGCGTACAATGGTGTGTGTTCCCGGCGCTACACGGCCTCCAAACCGTGTAACGCCAGGAACATACAGCGTTATACGCAGGGCCGGCTACGTCAAGTGGCAGTATACGAATTGAATCAAGTCAGTGGTACGTACCGCACTTTAGATGGGTTCAAACTTAAACTGAGTTCGATGTTAAGTGATAAGAGGGGAAATACACCATTATAAATATTTAGGATTTTGATCCCATTTTAAAATAAATGTTGCATTATCAGTATTGTAGAGTACAATAACAAATTGTGTTCTCGAGAGTAAAAGAATTTTGATCTTAGGGTTGCCAAGCATTTATAATAAGTTTTTGTTTTTGAGATGATATATGTATGGGGTCATATGGGTAAGTAACCTGGCCCTGTGATTAGTCAATTTGGTGATGGATCGTAAAGGTCTGCAGTTTGGGTATTTCTACAAGAGATACCTTGAATTTAGTCAGTATTGTTATTGCAGTAATTCTGTGTTGCTTTTCATGACTGAGGATCTGAATTAAAAAAGACACTAAAAAGACACTAGTACTAAGTCATATGCAGTATCTTTATTATATTTCACAACACCATGAACATGTATAACAATATAAGTATTATAATTTTCAAATAAATACTCTGCAGTAATAAATGTTTCTCTGTCTTGTTTTTGTAGTACTTTATAGAGCTCCATGGACAGTCCTGTTGAGTAACTAACTATGAGTGATATGCTGCTGACATGTGTCTTTATATTAACCTAAGAACAAATGCTTTCATTGCACTGTGCAAAAAATATAATGATGATAAAAAATAAGAACAAAACTGAAAGAAAACCCTCAAACTAGGTTTTTGAAGGAAATAGTTTTCTCAAAAACAAGAGCAAAATCAAAACACCGTGAAAATCAGCCTATAAGCTTGACTAGACAAACGTTATAATGCACATGAAGCAAATTTTACTTAGGCAAATTTTATCATCCTGGTGTCGTACGTCTGACTAAAATTCCTCTCCAATTGGTTTCCTTCCGTTAGTCCGGATCCTCCCAACCTCATTATGGCGAGACTCCTTTGGCGTCGTTGGCGTGTAGCAAAAGACTGAGGGGAAGGGAAATTAAATATAGTTTTAGAAACCTAGTCAGTTATGGAAGCCTAGCCCCCGAGGGTCATTGCGGAAGCTTAGGTTTTGACGATCGCCTTTGACGTACCTCTGCAGACAAGAGTGCAGTCGTCCATCGGAGCATCAACGTACGTTCACCGTGGCGATGGCGGAGAAGAAGTTTCTACCTCCATGCAGCATCATATTTATAATTATAAGCCCTACACAGCCCCATTGCAATATATTCGAAATGATCAACAACGACAGGCAGGGAGGGACAAACAGTCGACGGTACAATGGCGAAGTTTAACACCAAAGAAATACAACTGCCGTGCATGCAAACATGAAATACAAGTCCGGGCAGCGGGCTCTGCGTCGCAGGGTACCGGCGTTATGTGGTCTCAACGCCGGTAACACACACAGCCCTGCCACGCAGGCCTTGCGTCGTGCTCCCAGGAAAGTTAAAAATGAAGCGCTGGTTCCACAAATTTATCATGGGTCACTGTAAAGAGGTATATTTACTGTTGATTGCTAATCTATTGTAACTGTGGACCTGATTCGGCAAGTTTACCGTATACAGCAGAAGCTTCCGAAGGAGTACACACGGTGTAGACAGTCAGGCAGAAAACTTAGCGCGATCCGCGCGATCGGAGCTAGCTCTGACCTCTGACATTTAGGTACGATCAACTTCTGCTCTACGCACGCGCAACAAAGGTCAACGGGTCAAAACGTTACTGCGAGTGCGCATAATACATCTCTAAATTAAGAGTGAACACGAACTGTTAATCCAAGTTGGTACAAGGACATTGACCTCCCGTATGTCTACATATGCACATTGATTTGTTTTGTGATTCGATCCATTATGGCCACCATGTGGCCATTTTATTACGATTTTTTCATGTCCTGAACTACAACTCAGACATGTATCAAGCGAATTTATTCAAAAGTATTTTTATCACAGACGTAATGAAGAGGACTCTATCCTCTCTGAGGACCTGTAATCAAAGCACCCATTACAAGTGGGGACTGCGTCATCAACGATGACTTGTTTATCAAATTTTGAACCAGATTGCACTACCTTGCTGTTAAACTCGCAAATACCATGGTAAAACTGCAGAAATTATCTGATGATCTAACCTTATCCATTTTTTCCTACAGTTTATTTTCAAAGTCATCCACAGATAGATTACATGTGCAGTACTGTAGTAGTCCAAAAGCTCACCAACATCAAGGGTCCATATACTAAAAGTCACTTAAAATTCAAGCACTTTTCCAGCAATTTTCAAGGACCTTTTCAGATCAAAAATCCATATTTTTGAGATATAATTTTTTACGATAACAGACAGACCATGTTGTCATTTTTGAAAATTGTGAGTGTATTATCAATTTTCCAGGACTTTGCAGGACTCAATTTCATATTCCAGGACTTTTCCAAGACTTTCAAGGAGGCTTTAAAATTCAAGGACTTTCAAGGTCTTTCCAGGAGTGTACAGACCCTGGATATAGGCCCTCTCACTATTATGCTTGAACACTGTATAATAGCCATGGTCTATTAATCATTAGTGGTATATAGCATGAAGGTAGCTTGTTTTCCTCCTGGGGTATCAGTAATAGAGAAATCATCAATTGTCTATTAGGCAACTTCATCTCCCTGACAACTGTTTTCTCAGACCTGGTCATATTCCCAACATAATGCTAAGTTTTGGCGGTAGCGTGGCATATTTTGAAATTTTAGAATGGCTCTACATTAGTTCAGTGGCTTGCAAAAAGAAGTTCATAAGTTCATATATATAAATGTTTCAGACCCAGACGACTGACTGGAAGAAATAAACTGTAAGTTTTTTGTTTACTTCAGGTACAATGTGCATGTCAAATAGGGTGAAAAGTTGCTGACATTAGTCCATTCTGACAAATGAGACACAATACAGCTGTAAACACAGCAAAATGCATCAGTCCAAGTGTACACACAGGACGCAATGTAATACGCCATTTGAGCATTGGAAGTGGTGTTGATACACATGTTTGTTTGTGGTGACCTAACCTACAACTCCTCTGACATAGCTTTCCACAAAATAAGCAAAGCCTACCATAATTACCTAACAAAACAATTCAGTATTTTGTCAATTTCTGGGATTTGTGTTGAGCTTGCTACCAGGAGAAAGGCTCTTCATTACAGTCTTGTATGCATATAACATTCACTTCTTATAGTTTTCTGTGTATTGAATTCAGTCACTTGTACACTCATAACAACAGATTGTCAAATTTGATTGACTGAGCAGTAAATCATTTATGCTTGGATGACTAACTGTAGATGCATGAAAAATTGCCATGGTTGGTCAGATGTACAAAATGGAATACAAAAGCAGTGCTGAGGACAGTTTGTGGCATCCTCCTCAGTGTTTGCGTAAAGGCTGGTACCTTGGTAAATGTTAACGGGGTTCCAATCAGATTAGGGGAAAGCAGAAATGTTACGGGTTCCCAAATCATTTACCAGTATTCCCAAACCTTGGAAAAAAACACTGCCCAATATCAGGATGCAGAATCATTTCAAGTCTGATGTGTCCGTGATTGTTATCAGGACAAACTCATCACTGTATTGCTATTTATCAGCAGTGGTCCTAACAGAATTGAACATGTAGTTATTCATGTGAAATATTCAGTTGTGTATGGGGAGTATGCAACTCCAACCCCAACGTCAGTCCCCATACAGGACCAGAGCTTTTAATAATATATTGGGCAGCTATGGCTCAAACTGTCCCTGATAAAAATGTCTTTGCTGCAGATTTACGCTAACGTTTTACAGCAAATATGCATTGAACTTGCAGCTAGTACAAGAGGATGAAGATTTCAGTGAGGAATAATTAAATGTTATCAGTTTAGGATAGGAATATGGACGTTAATTACAATGCCATGATCACCTTGTTGTAGGTGAATGCCATTATGTAGATTAGTTATTATGGTAAATGAATCTTTGTGTCAATTACGCAAATGCATCATTTTGATGTGATGAGAGCTTGAACAGTCTCTGGTAAAATATACCAGGATACTCCCCCCACCCCCCCCCCCCAGCATTTGTGATGAGTGAGCCACCCCATGTTTTTAATGCAGTGGTTTATGTTAATTAACATATAAAGGAAAACATTTTTACAACAAAGGGATATGAAATTATACATTGTCATGTAAAGTGCACCCCTCCATAAGGATTATGGAGAATGCTCTAAAATGTGCCTCTCAATTAAAATAGGTTGGTGGCAAAGACAACAACAAAGTGCATTTACTGGTAGAATTCAACACAAATTTTGGGTTGACAGTTGACCTGAAGTGTATAAATAAAGAGCGTATGTAAAATAAGGGGCAGTTCTGAAAATGTAGTTTGAGAACTGCCCTACGACTTGTACTAGAGCATTTTAATAGCCTTGTTCACGGTTACAGGTTTGTTACTAAATATAGCTGTACGCGCGCGACATCGGACACGCAGCTTGAAATGCGGACAAATTTATCAATGTTGCATGCGTGGCTGTTTTTGCAGCTTGTACTCTGAGTCGTGAATATGTTTGTTAGTAATACATACTTTACTTTATTGCTCAACAACACACTCAAGGAGTGCGGTAAGGCAAAAATTACAAAACTCAGCAAACACTGGATGAAGCTGCTGCTGGGGGAGGAACTAACGTACAAGAAATAAATTTGGCAAGAGGTAGTTTGTTTCGTGAGTAAAGATATACATGAACTTTTCTCTATCATTCAAATCAAGAAAGCCAGGATATACAAACTAGTGGATGAAAATAGACTATCTCGATAAGCTCTGTATTTTGGACATTCTTTTACAAAGTGAAATTCATCCTCAACTAAAGACTTACAATGCTTGCAGAATCTTTCATTTGCAGGAACTTTTGGAATTGACCTTCTACCCAGTTCTATTTGTAGGTTGTGATCCGAAATTCTTAGTTTTGTCAGCCACCTCCTATAGGTAAAAGATCTTATATCTAGCAAGTAACTTTCAAATTCAAATTTTGTCTTAAATAGTCTGTAAGTTCGGAGCTTATTCCTCTGCATTCCACACTTCCTTGTATCATTATGAATGTTTCTCAACCATGTTTGATCATAAGTTTCACATAAACTATCATATACATTATTAACTGTGGAATTGATATTGCAAACACAAGACCATATATCACTCCCACTGTAAGAGTTCAAAATGCTTTGTATATAATTAGACCAATCTGAATTCAACCTGGATGTATAAGCAGATCTCAGTAAGATGTCATCTGATAAAACCAATCTATGCCAGTATTTGAGCATGTGCTTTATCACCATAAAGTGAATTGGATATCTACCCAGCTCTCCAACAACACCATCAGACGGTGCATGTTTAGAGACTCCTAGGATATAATAAGATATACTAACATCATTGAGAAAGTTACATTTGTCATTAATTTCATGTCCCCATATTTCACAGCCATATGTCATAATAGGAACAATTAAACTATCAAAGAGTGATAATGCAACTTTTACAGAAAGTGAACCATTTTGAAGGCCCTTACGAAGGCTGAAAAGAGCTTTCATTGCCTTCAATTTAAGATTATGAAAATACCTTTGAATTTACCATTTGGGGTAATGACAAAACCAAGGTAACAGTACTCTTTCACTAAGTCAAGAGTCCCTCCATTGTAAGTGAGTGTAACTCCTTTTACAAGATGATTACTTTTGTTAAACACAATAACTTTCGTCTTCTTTATATTAATAGACAATTTCCATTCACGACAAAAACTATGAAGTTTATCTAAGCAGCTTTGTAAGCCTGTTTCAGATTCTGAAATCAATAAAAGATCATCAGCATACATTAGACAATTGATAAGGAGTTTACCAAGTTTGATAGGACAGTCCTGACTGGAACCATATGTACTGGGAAGATCATTTATAAAAATATTAAACAAAGTTGGACTTAAGTTACACCCTTGCTTAACTCCTAAATTGGAGTCAAATTCTTCAGTAAAGCAGTTGTTACTTTTCACACAATACTTAATGTTGTCGTACATGGACTTAATTAAGCTATAAAAATTACCATTAATGCCATATTTCTGTAATTTCCAAAGTAAACCTGTACGCCAAACCCTGTCAAATGCTTTCTGAAAATCTACAAAACAACAATAAAGGTACCTACGACTGGGACTACAGCTTTAGTATTCACTGTTACACTAGCAGTCGCCCACTGAGATGTATTTTCGTCGTTCTTGCATGCGTAATTTTCAAAAGCGTAATCTAAAAATGCGGACAAATATTTATTTTTGCATATTAATGAGAGAACAGTGACGTAAACTGTGAACGGCCCTATAGTATGACAGCTTCATCATATCAAAGTTGTCACTTTTTGTTGTCTGCTTCGCTTCCAGTCTCATATATGGCAGAGTTCAAAAATGATGCATGACTGACTGGACTACATAGAATGACCGAGCTGCACTCCATGTTCATATTTTCAGGGACAGCCATTCAGGGACAGCCAAAGCCGCTTATAAAAAATCTTTGTATGTAACTTTGTAAGCGATTTCTCGACAGGCCTAGGCGGGTGGGCAAGATTACATTTTTTCCAATAGTCAGTGGGCTGCAGGGAACAGGTGGACAGGCAATTTTTCTCGTACTACATGAACAGCCCTTAATTTTAACTTGGGGAATTGGCAAACATGGGCGGCCACCACTTTACGATCATTCTGTGTCTATAGATTTAACCACAGACCTTTGGAGTGTCTATAGATTTAACCGCCATCATGCTTGCCTTAAAAACATTGACCAACACCGCAATATTTCACCCCTGACCTCCGTGCCAATTCCATAAACCTGAGGTTACCTCACATATTTTTGAGTTGTAAAGACGTAAACAATATAGCCTTTCTTTTCGTTTTTGTGGTGGGGAAAATACCAAGTGCACCAACCCATTCAATCCAGTACAATCAGCCTCTGATTCGGGCAACGAGACTTGACGTTTAGCTTTGTCAAGTTCGTGCGAGACTCAGAGGAATAGGCCAGTGGTGCAACAAGGTGCACGGCGTGGACTGATAAACGAGATTGCTGGTAAGGATCAAAGTCAAATTCAACGGCGACATAGCAGAGATACAGAAATCTCACCTCAAACTTACCTTACTGTATATTAAGTCTGTGGCTATCTCATCGAACAGTATTGCTGTGAAAGCTTAGCACACGAGCTGGAATTTTGAAACAAGCAAATCGTGCAGACGCGGCCCGACATACAACCAACTCAAGCTATTGAATTCATAAGTTTGTTTACACAAATCCCGCGCGTCTGATGGGTCTATTCTTCGGGATTCTAGCCCGTGGTCCTGTTAATTGACACGATTCAAACTTCATACGAGCCTTTGACGATCACGTTCTTGCTTCAAAGTTTAGATCTCATTGACCATGGTCACGCGCGAAAACTCCGAACTTGCAGTTGCATCTTGACTTGAAGTTCGCTGAGCCAGCGGTCAGAGAAATTCCATATTATGCAAATTTGTAAATTGGGGACGACTATTTTGTCGCGGGTGAGTGTCGCGTCGCGAGTGAAAACCAGCAATGGCTTTTCTCAGATTGGACGCAACAAAATTTTGCGAATTTTCCGGTGAATTTTTTTTGTGTATTTCAATTTTGATGTAAAGAAAAGTTGTCAAGGACGCAGTTTACTTTGGAAAGACAAAATATGAAGAAGAAAAAACACCCGGACTAAACCAGGCTTTCTTTCCACAGGCACTCGTTAGCTGGTTAGTCTGCTAAGTAGATCGATTTTCGGATCGATCTATCGATCCCGTGGTCAATATGCCCGTCACTGCAACGGCATATCGACTACGGGATCAATAGATCGATCCGAAAATCGATCCACTTAGCAGACTACCCAACTAAGGAGCGCCTGTGTTTCTTTCACAATATTTTAAGCAATGATGTAGGCCTGTAAACTTATCATGGAATTTTTTCGGCCACATCTGCAGTGAAGACGTGGAAAAAGAAACTTTTTTACTCGAAATTACAAACGTGTCGGGTTGGTCTTCATGTGAATATCCATAGTTGCACGATCGCGGTTTCCATCAAAGCTAATTAATCAGTGGATTGTTGTGAAAGTGCATTTCTCGATTGAAGATACATAAACTGTTATGAAGATTCTTATCATCGAATCGGTTGGGCGATCATGGACCGTCACGCCTGGCTGAAACTCCGTGCGAGACCGTCAAAGAGTGAGGATTAAACTTGGCTATTTGTATTTTACTGTCGGGTCTCCTCATGTTTGTTAATACTGTTAATGCACAGTCAATGCACTCCATTGTTTGTGCAATCGAAGGCCTGAGGGATAACTTCAGAAGATTTTTACGACACTGCCGGCGTATTTCTAGCGACCGAAAATTGTGAACTCTGGGACGACTTGATGGAAAAATCGAAACCCGGTATACTATGGATACTGGATAGAATTCAAGCACGCGTAATATTTTTCTTTTCGACATAGTTAACGCGGATACTTTTAATGAAAGTTCAAGAGGAACTTTGGCTGGAACAAGGAGCTAACAAAAGTAATTATTGTTGCGAATAGTTCGACGTTAAACATACCATGGAAAACTGTAAAAGAGAGGAACAGGCATTCCATTTACATTTTAGGGGTGTTGACATCAAGGGTGTCTGTGGTGAAATTTCAGTCCAGGACTTACTCTTTTCGCTGCATTTTCTTCGCACACACTCTCCCCAACAATGCCACACTTGTTATATTTTCTAACCATGAGAGCATTTTTATTCTAAAGCGTCAATTTCTGTTTGCTCAGCAATGTGTTTCAATTGTGACCACCCTCTCCTAGATACAATGGCCGCCCCCTGAAAACACTGGTTTGTCTGATGCTGAAGCAAACGCGTGACAGCATGGGTTTACCGTTTCAATAACATTCGTGTCACCATGACCTCACAAGACCATGGGTATGTACTATTTACCCCAAAATTACCTTGCGTTTTTTTCGATATTGTGTAATGTGCACGTGCCAGACAAAAGTTAAAACCTGGTATTACTGAGAAATATGCCTCAAAACTGTTCACAATGGAGCATTTCTAGGTTACCACAGTAGCAATGAAATAAATGTTGACAATTAGCAGATGCCAATTTAAAAGATACGCCGGTGCGGAAAGCCGGATTCTCACAATGCTGAGTTTTCACACGAGGGTGGATGAATTGGGCAATGTGATGTAATTGCTTGCAGGCTGGTCATCTCACACATGTACGTACTTTTTGATCCATTTGCTTGAATTTCACACCAAATAACGGAACTTTGGCAGACTGGCATACATTCCATGGAAACATTTATTCTAAAGCTGTTGACTTGATAACGTCTCAAGAAAGACTTGGTAACAAGCTTCTAAACATTCCCGCAAATGCGGAACACTGGAAATCCGCACATTGAATTTAAAAATTCCCCACTGGCAAAACAGGAAGTTTACTAATTTCTTTCTCAACAGTGACAATAGTGCAGGTGTTAGAATGCTGCAAGTTGTTCCGTACCCGATATTCAATACTTTTGATGCAGGACTATTGCTAATAATATTTGAACCATTGAAGTACGAGCAGGGCTTATACCTCCCATCTACACCAAATACACCCTCACTTTGTGTTGCTCAATGGACTTCAGCTGGCACAGATCAGACACCTGTGTTGTCTTAGTTTGACTAAAACTTCCTGTATTAGGAAAAACGAGGCTGTAATATATTGTGATACAATTTCCAATGATAGTATACACATCTTGGACTACTTTGAAACTAACTTGATGAGAGTAGTGCACCAATGCTTGCCAATTTCCTGTTTCAAGGAAATTGAAGTGAGGAATCCCTATTCTGCTTTACCAAGATCGAGCCTCATGTATTGCTGAATGGGCTATTGCCAGTATTCAGCATTAAACTCCAATTTTATTTTTTCTCTCTCTCTCTCTCTTTATCTCTGTTGTTTGTGAACAAAGTCACGTAACCATGTTGCTCAGCAAACAAGTGTAATCAATTTTAATGCTGAGCTCAACTGGCGCCACCGAGGGACTATGAAAAAAACAAATTATTATGGTACGGTACATGATTTTGATGACGGGTTTATTAAATCTGAACAAAGATCACCTTTAGGAAGCTTACTGATATAGAATACCTGTCAGTTATGGTACACCATGATTTTGGAGACCGGTTTACATCTGAACAATGATCACCTTCAGAAAGCTTAATGTGACAAATTTCAAAGCTGTTGGATGAGTAGTTTTGAAAATTATAGTTTTTGGACACAAACATGTACCGTATGTCCATTTGAACAAATTCACATCTCCACCTTGGGTCCACCAGCACACCAAATATTAAGCTGGTAGGTGCAGTGGTTTTTGAGTTTTTGGTGTGAAAGGATGGACATACAATACATACAAGTACGTACATACATAAATACAACCAACAGATAATTTTCTAACCTATACAAAGGCCTCCCATATTGCCATATGTACATATGGCAATATGAGCGCTAAAAATTGTATATAGTAAAACATAAATGACACATCTATTTGTCGAAACTGATTTGGTGATCAATTTATTTCAAATTTTCAGATAATTAACGAAATACATGGAGAAATAATGGAAAGAACCTGATCAAATGATACTATTGGTGTAATTGGTACATAACTTGTAAAATGCTTTATATTTGTCAAGACAGTAAGTTTTACATACTTGTAACAAGGAATTGTACAAATGAATATTTTACAAAAATATACAAATTGTGATTGTAAGTCTATAATCAAGGGACATGTACAGAATATTTTCATTAAAGATTTTCACAAGAAAATAACGAACTGAGACATAAAAAACTAAATATGAGGAACAATTTCAGTGCATTTTATCATCTATGATTTGCAAATTTTAATTAAGTTACATGATGGATGTCACACAGCGATCACATGACATGATTCCACAGAAAGCATAATTCATGCCAAAGTTAATGTATCACTATGAACAATGAAGTTGAATAAAATGTAAGAAAATATGCTTTGATATGTCAGCAATATATTATAATAAGTAGCTTACAAGGTGAAGTACAATGTTGTAATAATTTGAAAAATTAAAACTATACAAAAATGTTAGCCACAATTCATTATCTTTAGCAATTTTGAAATTTGTATGTCAATGGTTCTTCATAAGACATATACACATGAATAACATCTACATATTTAAAGTACATAATTATCGTTATAACTATTATCATCATCATCATCATGTTTCTGTAGCCATTGATAGTGTTCATTAGTTCCAACAAATTTTAGAGTAGTGTTTAGATATGACAGTGTCAAAGGCGGCTGTCATTTAAACTATCTCATGTTCTCTGTCTTTAAAGTTTGAAAGAAAACTCTTGACCTGACAAAAGTTCACAGTATGGCTTTCGGGCTGTCATGTAGTACCAATCAAATTGGTTGGTCTTGTTTCAAATCTTAAAATTTGAAGGAAACTTTTCTTTGTAAAAGATATTTCAGCATGTCAGGACTGATTTTTTTGTAAGTACCACAACAATCCCTGCTGACCATATCAAATGTGATAAAATAAACAGATAAATATATAGCAATTGAAACAGAGAGTTACAGGACAATAGGACGGAGCTAAATCTACAACTCTTTTGCCCATGAAGAGCAAGAAAGTGACAATACTTTGTATAAATGAGCTAAAAACAAGGTGAATTGGTTTTTGAAATTACAAAAAATAATCTTTTTTGATTATCAGAAGAAATAAGGGTAGGACATCCTATTTATGTGAAATTTACATCTTGATATCCTCTGTGAACAACTAAAAAACAAATACAACTTACTTAAGACCACAAAATCAGATTTTTGGAGTTTTCGTCAAATCATCTTACCATCAAACAATCTAAAAACCTGTACTAGTGTCTGTGTCTTCTTTCATTTATTTCATCCGAGCGCAGACCTCTGTAATTTGACCGAACACATTATCTGTCAAGACAAAGGATGAGATGCATCAATGATGCTGAAAAATAGTATGATGTAACTGGTACAAGTATGATGGCAATAGATTAATAACCGGCTGTTTTATCATAGGGACACTGGTCAGATTTAATTTATGAATCACAGGTCTGTGTGTTCAAATGTACAGAGTTGCTATACAGCTTACAAAGCCACACAGCGACAATTGTTATGTAATTCACTATGTAACCAATTCGCAAATGTCGGTATGTAAGCACCCTGCATCCAACCAGCAACTTTTGGCTTGCTGTATGGATACTATAAGGCTTTCACTGTTTGTACAGCCCCTTGATTACTGTCGCTTTGTAGCCATATCCTTGCAGCAACTATTTCCAGTTGGCCAGTTAGTCACCTAGCAACTGTTGCTATGTAAGCACGACAAAGCCACCTAGCAACTGTTGCTAGTTGGACATGTAGCCACCTAGAAACCGTCGCTATATAGGGGCTGTCAGCTGACCTGGCAACTGTTGCTCCTTATAGCCACTGTGTTGCCATCCTGCGACTGTCGCTGGGTAACTACTATGTGACCACTTTGCAGTTTGTTGTCAGTTGGCCACTATGTAGCCATCTACCCACTGTACTTGGCCCTTTCATTTGATAAACATGACAAAAATCTTAAAACATTCCCATTCTGACATTTCTGTCGCAAATTGATGAGATTACAAAGATCAGTGTGGCAATTTATCATGGTCTATGGCATGTATTTGACACTCAAAACTCAAAATAAACCTCTGGATTCTAAATCAGTAATGGTATATTCAATCTTGAAGTAATGCTTGTTACAGATGAGTTCTAAATATAGTTTTATCAAACACAGATATGAAAGTGTGATTTTTTTTCAAAAATGGAGAAATGCACAATGATAAGATGAACATGTGGATTAACAAGTAATCACACTGAAATCACATATTCGCTGTGCTTGTTGTCATAAGAAATCTCAAAGACTTTTACCGTTCAAATATCTATTGATTTTGGACTACCAAGGGAAATGTCAGAAATTGTATTGTTGTACTTATAATTAACCTTTACAAACAACATGATTATCATATAAAATATACTGTAAAAGCATTAATCATTCACTGGGATTTAATTTTTGCTGAAACATAAAATCTACTGAAGTAAATCTTAGTGAAAATGTTATATTACAGTGGAGGCTATTGTTTTACCAGCAAAACTAGTGAACTTTTACCCAAGAGAAATGTCTCGGGCATCAAAAAAGTGAAATTAAATCCCTATGAAAATCAATGATTTTACAGTAATCTCCTTCTTTCTTTAAATGTCAAGTTGGAGGAACTGAAATTTGTTGAAATAATGTTTCCTGCAATCACTTTTATTCCAACAATTCCTACAAATACAGAGAGTTAATTTTAATTCTGCGAGCAGTTTACGCAGTATCCATGGTCACTGAAATATTTACGGATGTTTTAGTCCGGAAAGACGGGAAGTCAGTGCCAAATATTTTGTGCCACCCTCTGAGAAGAGAAAGAGTGAGTTGAGGAACCTTAAAGATTACACTACACTTCACTGTTATGTCTAGACTCTGAAGGTAACTCATAACATATGCTAGATCGGTAATTGTCTACTTGTAAGTCACTAGTGTGGTTTACAAATTGAGACACTCAGAGCAAACATTTTTGTTTGAAAGTTTACATTAAAATACCAAATTTTCTGCTCCGAATCGTTTTTGATTAGGAAGTACAGCAGTCTGCATTTGTAAATCTAGGAGAAGGATGTTGTGTGTAGTGTAAGCTTCTCATTTTGAATGGCAAGAGATGATCATTTCCCAAAAGATGTATCCATCCATGTTTGGTGAATTTGGCAACTTTTTGTGTGCTGTACTTCTCCCACTATGATATTGACAACATGGAAGACATCAAACCCACTGGTGCAACATTTCAACTGATGTCTCTGGTATTTGCTGTGACAGGTATAGGAGCACATCCTGTGGTTGAAGGTCCCAAACCCAAACCACCAATTCCTGTCACGTCATAATACCGGTGAATTTTTATTCCACTGATTAACCCTTTGAATGCTGTCATTTTTCCAACCATTTTTCCACCTTCAGTGCAATATTTTATCAATTTTCATGAATTTTTCTCTGACTTTTTTGACAATTATGGACCAAATGGACATCGTATTTCATTGACATCAGACCTTTTTCAAAATTTTAGCAAAATCTGAAAAAAATTTTCTGGGAATATTTTATAAAGGCAACAAAAATTGACTGTGGTGCTAAAAGGGTTAAAAGGATCATTGAAAATATATGCAATTGTGTGAAACAGAAATGCAGGAGTAGCAAAGACATGGACATTAAATCGTTAAAGGTCAAGGAGCCAGGAGTTGGTCACTCCTGATCTATAGAGGGGGTACGTTAACTCTTGCTAATAACATAGGTCCCGATTCTGTTATTGTAGAATGCGCCTCGGTGACAGATATTCTGACTCTCAAACTTTTATAAAGCTTTTTTGGTCTACACTTGTGGAGTAACTAACTACTGGAAAAACTAAAGTTTTCACCAGGCTTATTTTGCGAAAATTTAAAATGTAATTTTTTCCCATAGAGTTAAGACAGGGATGGCGGCCATTTTGAATTTCAAATTTTGGTAAATTTAGGGTAATTTGTTTCCACAGTTTCAAAATTTGCACATTGACTGGACCCAATTTTTAATCTTGATTTTGAAAGAGAATGGTTGAAAGTTTCCCTGAGGAAAGATTGAACAAAAATTTAAGATATTCAATTTTGAGGAGCATACTACCCTAAAAGCTCTATAAGCAATAACATTTGATATATTTTCTCACATTTCTGTTTGTAAAATACTGTCTTGTTCTACTCCCCAAATCACACTGAAATGCCAAGAGGTAAACTTGTTGACACAGACTGTATATGTGCACTGTCTGCTGTTACTGTTCAACTGAGTATGAGTCTCGACTATGGTAAATTAATTTGTTCAGGTAGTATGCGCCTCGAAAGTGAAAGACTTAAACTTTTGCTCAAACTTTTCTCAATTAAACTTTCAACCATTCTCTTACCAAATCGAGAATAAAAATCTGGGGCTCCGGGGCAAAATCTGGTACTAGAGAGACAAATTACCTTAGATTTACTGATATTTGAAATTCAAAATGGCTGCCATCCCTGTGTTAAGTCTATGGAACAAAATTACATTTTCGACTATCAAAAACCTAAGATAGTGAAAACTTTTCTTTTGCCAAGAGCTTTAAAATGAGCCCCCACAAGTGGTAGATCAAAAAAAATTGATAAAATTTTAAAGCCCGAATATCTGTTCCCGAGGCGCGTTCTACCTTGAGATTAGCGCTGCATAATACAAAATGTATTGTGTGTACACATGGTCACTACCTTGTATTTCAACACACTTTACTGAGGAGAAGAAGAGAATGTACGTGTTTTCCGTGCAAAAATTAAAAATGTTATCAAAAGATACAGCCTTACATACTGGGCATAAAAAGACAACAGTGACCATCACGTTCATGTGTATGGCTTTGATAGCCCTGTTGTTCAGTATGTAAGTTGTTAGTTCTATCAACAACACATCTGTATGTACCTGCGATATCAAAATCACTTCATTCAGAGCTCACTACCACTTTCTTCCACTAGGATCTTCTTGGAAATGTCTTGAGCTCCTACCTGTCGATGAAAACGAGAACACACCTTTTCTTATACTTGCATATGTAAAGCAGGACTATGGTAACAAAAAATGCTAGTATGTGACTTGCAAGCAGCGATTGGCGAATGATGAATTACAAGACATCGTAATTTAGCATCAATTGTAAAACTTTTGGCATATGATACATACAGGGCACAAAGTGGACACTAATATTATTCCCCGCCAGGATAATTGTCAAAACATTGACTGAATGGACTCCTAAAACAGCAACACAGCCAGTGATTTGTGAACAGTTGAGAGGGTTTCTGGAACATATAGGTCAGAGTATGTCTCCAACGAGGGGATATGTTAGCAAAGTTATAGCTGTGGGGGCAGGTAATCAATACTGTGGACATTTTCTTTGCGGATAATGAATAGTTGTGTTTACTTTGTAGGGCGATAAATCTCATTTCACGACTGAATGTTCTTAAAGATGCATGCAGAATGAGGACAACAGAGATGTACCATTGCACATTGGCTATCGTTTGCGGTCCTTGATTTTACATGGACTGTGAATTCGGCAAAAGTGTTGATTACGAATGGTCTGCTGTGTCTGTATAGATGTGCACACAGTCCCTCCATCACCGCTCTGGAAGTGTGGCTGGTTTCTTTGTGACAAGGCTTGATATGGATTAACAACAATTATATCATACCAGTATATTGATGGCACAATTACAGCGATCTGATTGGTCGAGATGCCAACAGAACCATGGTATATTTGCGATCTGCCATGGCTGGCATACGGGCCAGCTCTCGGCTTGAGCAAAAATCTGTTTTTGAAGTTCCATGCCAGAATTTCAATATACTGTTATGTAATGATAGCAATAAATCACACCCAGCGATGGTATACCACTAGATTTTGACGGTGACATTATTACTAGTAACAGAATACTTCATCACATTTTCACATACTAGTAACAGAATACTTTATCACATTTTCCCAACTATGAATCACCAATTTTGTTCACTTCTTGATGATAAGAAAATGAGTTGGCAAATTCCGAGACCAATCTGTAACCAGCCTTGTTGTAGGTGCAATTCACACTAAACAATAGGTATTTCAAGACCAGTGGTGGAGGGACTGTGATGTGCAACTGTACATGTGTGTCCAAATTTCTGACATGCAAGGGACTCCTGCATACAGCAATGGTGAATGAATAGTGCTAGGTACCGTGGAGCAATCATCGACGTAAGAAATTAGAATTGCTCTGGTGCATGGCAGGGAAAATTTTATCCAAACTTCCTTACATGCAGGAATGACAAATTTACCGTAAACGGTTAAAAAGACAACCAATCAGAAGTAACTGTAATGTCCTGACCTTTCATTACGTTGTCGATTTGTCACATTATGGTTCAAGAAACAATATCTGTATTTAACAGATATATTTGCCCACTCATTTTCATGGTTCACACACACTTATAGCATCAGCAGTGTATTGCATTTATACATGCATATGTAATGCGAGTATTACAGCAAATGCAAACCTCATCATGAACAAGGCATAATGCACCGTAATTTTATGATTAATATTAACTTATTTATGTACTGGATAGTTATAGGGTGTAGGAATGCCTAAGCAAGTTATGCATGCATGGCGGTGCAATAAGTAATTGCTCTGACAGATGAGGTACTTAAACCAAGGAAAAGTCCAGGAAGTTGATGTGAGTGGAGTGAATTATAGGAAAAGCTGAAAGTGATAGATGGAGGATGAGCCAATTTTTAATGATATCCATGACAAAACTCCTGCAGTCCCTATCCAATAAGCTACAATATTTTTTATCCGTCATATGCACCATGCATCACTACAACAAACCTGGGATGTGATATAGGATGTCGCATAAGCTATAGCAAGCATTAAGTAACGGATTTCAGATGCATTCAGTCTTAAAAAAAACGTGCCAAGCATTTTACTTTGCCCCATTGCATTATAATCTTCTTGATGTTTTTTTCAAATTTTACCTCGTTTAGCATCCAAGTCAAGGCTTTCGTCATCGTCAGATATTGGTCTCTGCCAAGATCTACCTTTCTCATGTAGCATTCTATCTGATCTCACATACCTATCATCTTCCTACAAAGTATCAGAGACAGAGGTACTGTAGTGTAGATGAGTCATAATTGTCATTTCAATGTGTTCTCCAAAGCCATGGTAACCATATAGTAAAAACTTTGTCCCGTTAACTAACGTCCTATCTTGTATTTCTCTACACTCTGGGGTTTTCAGAAATTGAGATGCAGCTCGTCTGTTGGATTGTCTACATTCGCAATCAGACACTGAGATTAAAATTTTTCTAAAATGACAGGTACAACTTATGTGAGTATACCAGTACATTCATGGTATTTATACACAGTTTAGATCTTTGTTGTATTTTATTTGATTTGGAATACAACGCATCACAGTACAAAAAAGAGAAGAAATCACAGATTTTTTTGTCTTTTGACAAGCTCTTTTAGGATGGCATTACGTCTGTACTTGACTTTGGCACGAATATGTCACTTTCTTTCATTGAATGGATGAAAGATGTCTATTGGAGCAGGGGTTGCTGATAAACACAACTGGAGAACACTTGATTTGGGTAGAGAACGAGGGCAGTACAGGGATGAAACATGGACGGAACAATACAATTGAGCCCAACGAAGCAGAGACTTGCAGAATACAATTAGAAGGCAGCACAAAGATAAACTGACGACAAATAGAAACTGAAGAATTGTATAGCAGAAAGTATTAGTTATCTAGTGGCAAAAATATTATGGCAAAATAGTTTTACAGTCAGTATGCTTCTAATTTGCTAAGGGATTGGCTAAAAATGTTGGAAAAGCAGGTTGTTTATCCTAAAGTACTGATTTTTAGACTTTGCATATTGTACCCAAACATTGATCATAGCAGCACAAACTCTCATCACAATATTAAACTTTGATAATAATTTACATCTTGCCAGAAAAGATATTGAAAGCAAGTCATAGAGTACAGGAATATGATGGAGTTAATAATCATGGTACTTGACTCTATATTTTGACAGCTAAAGAAAGGACCAAGTTTGCCAGTTTGGTAATTCTGTTAGATTAGGTTGAGTTTGTTGTTTTGGTGAAATTCCACAGAATATCTTCATGACGGTCATTAAAGTCAATTAATTCATCTGGCAAATTTTGAACGATGCCGTGCATGAGATTGACATAAATTCATTCCACTTCTCACTGGTAGGAGAGAGAGCCACAGTGGGTTTTATAGGTGCAAGCTGTAAAACTTAAAATGGCATCAGCTCTAGAGGGCGCTGTTGCAGTTGATGCCATCGTTTTCTGCCATGCGCATGTAAAGATCATCTTTTTAAAAGCTATGGTTGGATTTATTGTCAGGCTATCACAATGTAAGTCTGCAAGGATTTTGCTCTTGGCGCACAAAGACAGATAAAGTATCAACGTGTTAGAAAGAGATGTTAGACATATACTTGATCAATACATTAAAGTGTACAAAGACTTTGACAAATGTACATACAGAGATACATCAAGGAGACACTCAAAAAACAAATGAGACCAGATAAGGAATCAAGTTGTGTCATTTCAACAGAAAAAGTTGGTTGATTATTGAACTGTTATCAATAGTTGATCACATATTGTTAGAGAAAAGAACATTTAACACACTATACCAGACTTCAAATGGATATCATGATACACAATGAAGGATGCAACATTGAAATACCGGTATGGTACAATACCATACCAAAACTGTCCTCATTTTCAGACTCTGTGGAAAGTCCATCCTTCAACACTTACCTCAGTGTCAGATCTGTAGGTCCTTGGAGTCCATCCATGTCCAGTACTTTCTAAGACTTCAGATGACGGTCCTATTGGTCTGTTGCCATTCATTGTATCATCAGAATCTTCAGGCAGGTATCCGCTGTCTTTGATGTCTCTACTGTAAAATCATCACAGAC
Source organism: Ptychodera flava (assembly GCF_041260155.1). Lineage (NCBI taxonomy): Eukaryota > Metazoa > Hemichordata > Enteropneusta > Ptychoderidae > Ptychodera > Ptychodera flava. The sequence goes on along the minus strand of NC_091944.1, from coordinate 12,380,993 downwards.
AGGAAAATAGTCCGGAATTTTTTCACATATCTCAATGTTTTTAGCCCCTAAACTACCTGAATGATAGAAACTTCTGGCGCATTAATGAATTACTATTATTGCGATACTTTGACAGCAAGGACGATCTGACATGTCTTCATGATGTGTTTGGTATTATAGGATAATATCAACAATGGCAGTCTATTTCTAAGGGTGATTGAACTTCATCAGATTCTTACACCTTTTCAGAACAATGGTTTGGCCCAAACCTATTGTTTATCAATAGTGATTGTGGACCTGTTTACAAGGAATTGGGGGTGAGCAGGTTAAATCCTTTCAGTGCCAGACTTTGGTACAATCACACTGTTTTCAATAGGGTGGGTGTACTTACATGTATGTACAGGGAAATGTTGGTGAATGGATTTATTTCATTTTCATAATAAGGTACCTACCCATACATGGGTCTGCCTTTCCTAGGAGTGGTTGATCTTCTAGCATGATACATGTGTGCGCCTTCCCTTGGATCAATGGTGGCTGAAAGTAAAATGAAAATCTAGTTATCATTTGAACATGACATGAATAAACGTTACTTTAGCACTGATCAGTGAACTCATGGCCTTGGATTCACATAGATAACGTTGATTACAATCATATCATACCAGTATATTGTTGTCGTAATACAGCGATCTGATTGGTCTAGAAAGTTAACATACTCATGCTATATTTGTGATACCCGGTATAGCACGGTTTGAACACATGCAAGCTCTCAGCAAGAGAAAAATTCCTATTGTGACATTTTATGCAAGAATTTCAATATACATGTACTGTTATGATGTTATAGCAATAAACAACCTCTGCAACAGGCACATATATACCACTCAGTTTTGACCAATGCATAGCAGACAAATAAATACTACCGGTAGATAGGTGTTTATACGATTCCTACTCAAAAGAGACCTGATCACTCAGTTGTGAAGTTAAGCCTTTTTTGGATCTATCATTTTGGATTCCTACAGTGTCAATGTGACGGACAACTTTATCATCAATATTCATCTAGATTACCCTAAAAGGAATTTAAAATAAAATAGATCATTTAATGATACTTACAAGTGTCTGTGTCATCATGCCAAACTGGACGACGCTGCAACAACGTAATAAACAGGATTGAATTAGTCTGAGAATGTGAGGTAACACTTGTAATACAGTGATATGAACTTATGAATATCACTGATCCAATAATACATATAGTGGCATGTACATAATTCTGGAACGTTTACAGTCAACTTGGTTATCTTCTAAAATAAGTATACAGGTGAATAATTCAATCTGCACAAGGTTTGTAAACTCAAGTTTCTGTATAAAGTCAAGTTCCTGCTAGATGAATAGGAAAAAAATTGTTTGTCTTGCTCCCATATCCTTGTTACATCGCCATGTTCATCTTCTGTTTTCTAGCCTGTTTACCCAAGCTCTAGGTAAACAGGTCCACAATCACCATTGATGACAATGGGTTTGGGTCAAACCATGGTGGTGAATGGGTTAAAAATGTCGGGAACTTAACCCCCTAAGACGGGTCCATGTCAAATTTATCCAACTTGATGCTGTTTCCATCTGTCTAGGTACATGTAGTATAATTCAGTACAATTTTGATTGAATTCGAACTCACAAGGTAAGCAGCCAGTCACCTGGCAAAGACATCATAGTCAAAACCGCTCGGTAAAATCCCCACCATTGAAAAAGATTGGTTCAATAATCAAGCAAAGTTGTTACAATTATTCTGACTGCGACATTCAACATGCTGTAGAGTTCATGAAGCACTCGCGCTCACATACTTCCTATCACACATTGCACACAAATGTTATCAGAACACTGATAGACTAAAGACATTCATTCATATGTCCCTATTTGATAGGCCATCTCTTTTACTTTTTACTTCGACTTACTGGACTATGAACTTGAGACACACTTTCAAATTCATCATCATCCACAACGGGAGCAAAGTGTCCTGCTCCAGTGTAGTCACTGGCCAACTCATCATAGTCAGGTAGCTCTCCATATCCACCTGCTGGTCCATACTCACTGGGTGCTCTCTCACTGGGACGGCCACCCATGATCCTAATAGGTGTTTTTCAGACAGAGAAACAAACTTTAATATCTGAGCAAACATTACACGGTCACAAAAGCAAACTAACTAATAATACTTTCTGACAGGTTCTGATCATTTTAGGAAATGATATCCTCTGCAGATTCCACAGTGTACCACCACATTGTTTAATTTGCAAGACAGAATTATACTGGAATAAAGGAACACGATATGTTCAACAGACATGCTACGCCCAAGAGATCATGTGATGGCAGTACAAACAAACCCATGTGCACAAATGCGTCTGGAAATACATATATTTCTGTGCACATTTGTGCAATGTGGTTTTGTTTGTACTGTGGTCCATTAAAATTACCAATTTAAGCTATTGCATTGATGTGCAATGTTTGTGAATAGATGTACACTTTTGGAACTTTTATAACAATCATGTGCCTAATTTGTTTTATCACAAGGAACCCAGTCAACAAGACTTACATGTAAGAACCCCAATAATATGTACCAGCTAACAACCATTGACAAACAACACTGCTTGGTGCAGTTTTGTATAGTTAGTGGAATTCTATAAAGTACAATATGCAGAACTTACTTTGCACAGCGGGCACAGATACTGACTCTAACCTGGGGTTCTGATTTGCCATGGTGGAAAGACTGTCAAAAGAATGAAACAGAAATTATTTCTAGCACATCATTACTGATTTGAATTCGACAGATGTCACTTTCTGTAGGATTCGTGCTGCATCAACGATGCATTACATAAGCGATTGTACAAACATGCACATCATGGAGTCTAGGGACAAGACCGATGGTTTACCTTGCTGACTTTGTTGCCAGAGGACTTGACCTTGGTGACACCTTCACTGCGCAGATCATCCAGATTCTCTGTAACAACAAACACAATGTAAATGTCAATTATCAAGTCACAAGATCTAACACATGAGAGAGCGATGGCAAAGTTCTCGGTATACCATTCTGTATGATCGTAAGTAACAAAAGACAAACTAGCACAATGAAACAGGACCTCTGAGACTCGTCTCAATGAAACACCACATAAGAATGATGATGACTTACCAAGTAAATCAATAGCCTCATCATCAGCATCGTCATCGTCATCACCAGCCAGGATCTGTGTCTGCTGTTTCTGCCGCGACTTGATGTATTTTTCTAACTCTTTCTTGTGAGACTTGGCTTTCTTATCCGGTTTCTCATGTCGACTTGCACTAGGAAAACAGAGATTACAAGTTAGGAAATAAGCGATTGGCAAAAAAAAATCAGCTCCTGGTGCTTTAGTTTGTATTTTTTTCTCTTTACTTCTCAAATGAATGAGCCATAAAACATCGGGTTCATGAATTTTGAAACTTGATGTGGAGGTCAACCACAAACTTGAACATTATTTAACATTCAGGAAAAAGTTGAACCAGTGAACAACAGTGGTAGAGCTGAGCATTTTCAGATAGGTAAAAGGCAACTTTATTTTTTCCAAATTTTGGCTGGCTTTGGGACATGGTTAAAGTTTCTGCAGTTTTGAAATGGTATCTGTGATGGTGCTAATTAAATGTTACATGGCTTGAAACAATGGTGAGAAAACGAATCGATACATCACAGTGGTAAATCATTGTGTTTGTGGTTATTTCAGTCTTGTTCCAGTGCACATCATCCACTAATTTTTTGCACATATCAGTTTTCAAAGATCACCTGCCATTCTAATATTTCTGCAAAACACCTGTAAGAAATAATTTTTCAACATCTGTCCAACATCAGGGCGATATTGAGATTCAAATTTACTTATCTGGACAGACAGTATCACTTTGCAGTGACACTTCAAGTGTATGCCACTTTTTCCTTTGCTGGGAATTTTGTGAAGTACACAGACTTGAAATTAATCAGCATATAACTACACAGTCAAGATTTAAAGCAGGAACACTATGTGGATGTTGCAAGTTGCAGCTCAGCTTGAAAGATTGGTTCTGGAATACTGGAAGGGAAAACTTACACACTACTGGAAGTACTGTACCCTTCATCTTCTTGTTTAGGACGGTATTTAGGTAAAACTAGTTCACCAGCCAGGGCATCTTCTTCAGCCCTGACAGGCTGGCGTTGAACACCTCTGTAGCCTGAGCTGGTGTACAGCAGGTCTTCATCCTGTACAGAAAATATTGAGGAGACAAAACAGACAACCATGCAATGCTTAAATATTCAAACTTCCATGTGATAGGGGTCTTTTCACACCCTGAAGACTGAAGTACCGTGAACCCTGTTTATTGAGGACACTCTTGATTACTACAAAATACAAGTAAAGATCTGTTCGGCTTGTATCTTTTGGGCTTGAAAACCTGTTGTCCATGCACAGGTGTCCTGATTAAAGAGAGTGTCCATGTACACAGGTTTTAAATTACACACTGTAATACTGAAAGCCGCTGAATAATACATGTACTGGTGAATTCCCATCTTGCAAAGAATATGAACAATAAAATTTAACACTTGGAATATTACATATAACATTCTAAAAGCCCAGGCAGAATCATTCGCATCAGACTGTCTCAAAATCCATAGTTTGCTTTGAAGTTTCTAATCTCTGCCCTGTCAATAGTCTGGCTGAGCAATGCCTATGGCACACCCTAAGGGAAACCCTTGCCGGCTACGCTGGCAAAGTGAGCTGGGGGTACACCATGCTTAAAATTCAAGGTATGAGAGGGCCAAATCGCGAAGCCAAAATTCTGACTGAAACATTAGTCCATACCAGACCCTATTTTCGTTGGCACAACAGCCAGCGGTAAAAATGGGTCAGAGAACCAGACAAACTGTTTAGTAGTGCTACTGCCACCTATTGACCCAGAGGTGTAGAACATATTATGCAAATTCAAGTTCCAAGTGCCATTTGAACAGCGCCCTCACTATTGTTTTCAAATAGTGTCCAAAATAATAAACTCTTCAGCAGAGTTTGTAAATTAATACCAGTGGATCAGTTTATCATATTAATTTTGTATTAGTTAATTTTGCAGTCATATAATATTGAATTTTTCATGAAGCTTTTCATTGGCACCAACGTTTTGGGTTGCATCCTGACATATTATTACTGGTAATACATCAAACTTATGCAAATTCAAATTCCAAGTGCTATTTGACCAGCGCCCTCATTATTATTACAAAGCTTACTGCAGAGTTGGTGAATGAATACCAGTGTGTCAGCCCATCATATTAATTTTGTATGAGTTAATTTTGTATTTTCATTCTGCATTCATATAACATCAAATTTCTACATGAAGCCTTAATTTGACACGCATATTTTAGGTTGTAACCTATGATATTATTACTACCAGTAAGTCTGTCACAAGCGCAGTAACAAGCAGATACATCTCTAAAGTGAGAACAACCACATGACATTTCTTCAGTTGGAAACCATGGTCACGAAATGTATGTTAAAATATGCAGCTACCGTGGCGATCCAAATTGTCGATGAAACGTCCACACTCACCATTGATAACAAGGGTTTGGGCCACACCATAGAGGTGACAGCGTTTCAGCCTTTCTCAGATAGTCTATAATGACAAAGCTGATTCTTTACAGCTTACATATAGTTGTGTTAGTTGTGTCATAGGTCAGGAAAATGACATTTGTCTCGTACATCGGACAACTCCTATTTCTCAACTTCCTCCACTTTAGGACCACGAATTACTTATAACAATTAACACCATTGAAACTGGCAAAAGACACCAAAGATTGCACAAGGCCAGACTACATCTAGTTATGCTGGGAATGATTGTGAGAACTGCTTAGAGTTGCTTTGTACACACACACAAAGGGGCATTCATTTTAAGTTTAGCTTAAGTAGCATGTATGTTTCAAAGTTGACCCTGAGTGTGTGTTTATACAGTCCTTTATATCTGCTGTCTTGCTATCTTTGTTGTCTTTTGCCGATTTTACTGGTGTTCCTATCAGTAATTTGCATTATCATGTGGACAAGACATCTGAAGTGTACACTACTTAATACACAGCATTGTATAGATCTTTGAATTCATGTCAAGTGAAAGATGACATTACCTGCTCTTGAGAACCCCATCCAGATTTAGAAGCTGTAAGACAAAACAAACATTTACATTCAGAATCATCTTTCACAGTCTTCAGTTTGTACAAAATCTAAAAGTAAACGTGCAATATTCTAAACTTTTTTTTTCAATTTCAAATCACATATCTTATCTATACACAAGTATATGACATTGTACTAAATATTTAAAAAGATGTTTGACAGTGACAGGAGTGGAGTGAATATGTTTTCATATTGAAAAAGAATTTGATCCATACATGTTGGCAAAACAGCGCAGGCTGCACAAACCGATGCACTGACAGATCGACAGATAGCACCCAATCTATAAGTCCCAAGACTTCGTCCGCTGGGACTAATAAGGCAAGAGGATTGATAGGTCAGATGTATGGAGATTGCAGAATTAGTTTCAGACAGAATGCGGCATTTTTGGTTTGGACAAACTTCTCTTGAGAAGACATCTGCCTACCTCCACTCCTCTTGGTTGCTTCAAACATCTCATCAAAATTTTGTGTTGTCATCTTGGTGTGATGGTCCCACTCTGGTTTCTTAGTTCTACGACCTGACAACAAAAATCCATAATTCTTTCTTCATATACAAAACAGTGACTAAAGGAAAATTGGACATGGGTTTTACATATGTATAATCAATTCATTCCCTTGACCACACACTCCATACATACCCTCTGTCTCTGGGGATCACAATTCTCAATTCAACAAGTGTTCTGCCTTGCACATGTGCACTGACATTATTATGAACGGTACAGATTAAGGGGCTATTGATAATTAAAACAAAAGAAAAACTCAGTGATTTTGGAAGGGGAGTTTATCTGTACCAGTATTTCATTTATTTTAATATGCATTAACATAACCCCTCCCAGCCCATTATGGATGAAAGGAACTGTTGCACAACATAGTGTATGAGGCAAAGTCAAGTACATTATGGCGTGCACAGTTTGCTTGAGTCCATTATGGGCCAGGAGGGGGTACATTATTGCTCTACAGTTTTGGCCATGCAAGTGAATTTGAAGATGTAGAAAACATCTAGGGCCACAATACTGGATAATCAGATACGTTATCAGCGATAATCAGAGAGGATGAAGTCACAAAATTCACTGATATTGACAAAGCTGTGATACAATGTGCACCAATTCATATGTACAGTATACCACTCCATGAAAACCATGAATATCCATGGTACTCGATCACTCTTTCAACTTTGATTTTCCTTTGAAATGTTTGTCATACAAAAACCTGTCAGCAACATTAAACTTCCTGTATTCTGTTTAATCAATTTGTTGTGTTGCCGAGATGAGTAAAGAACAATTTCATCTCATATTTTCATACTTTCACGGGTAGGGGAAGAGTTTGGAAATTGGAAGTGAAATATATGGTAGGCTTTGTCTGTCATGTGTGTGTTTTAATTATCTATCATCCCTTATAATACATGGCAGACAGTCTGACCGGACTAGAGGAATCCATTACCTGCTGGCCTGGCATTTTCAGAATCATCCATTGGAAATTTGCTATGGCTGCTGGTGCTGGTTTGTGTCGATGGTTTGCTTCGTTTCATGTTGGTAGCCCAAGGTTTGTCGTACCCTCGGTCGCCTTTGCTGACTCCCATGGGATCTAGAATGCAGAAAGCGTTAGTCTCAAACTGTCCGACACAGTGCTCTCCAGTAAAATGCTATCAGACTTGTTGTAGTGGTATGCATGACTTTATGTGGTGAGTCTTTGACCAAAAGTTATCATAGAATATTGATAAAAATACAGGAACCATATTCATACAGATTGTGATTTGTTATTTGCTATTAATCACCAACATATATGTAACAGCTGCACAGTCTTTGAATTATTACATTACAATATTGGTATATTCATATGGTTTTGTATTATCACATGGCCATGACTTGATTACATCTATGTTCAGGTAATATTGATGTCGAAGCAAAAGTTGCTGTGATTTTACATTTTGAAAGTTTACAGGAGTTATATCATCCATTTGCATATTGAAATTGTATCTATAAGTATCATTAATTTTCATACAGCAACAAATATACTTGTTTTGCGTATCTCTTTAGCCTCATTGATCTATGCCAACACACCTGTGTATTTCAGTGTGTCTGTCACTTTTATTTCTATCATTCACATTGCACTGCATAACTGTCAATCTGTGCCTGTCTACTTCTCTGTCTGTCTCAGCATCTGTCTGTGTCTCTCTCTCCTCCAATGTATGCCCTCTTAGCTAAACTGATCTGTCTCTGGCTCGGGAAAGTTCCCTATGTTGATGCAAGAAAACTTTAGCAAAGAGAAATCACAGAAATTCCTAACTGGCTTTAACGGCACAGAGGGCGCAGAGCTCCCTCCCTCCCTCCTGCCCCCTCCCTCCCACTTCTGTACCTCTCCCTCACCTGTAGCAGCCCACTGAGCAGCTCCACCTGTACTTCTTCTAAGGACATCACTGCTAGTCTTGGAGCGTGGTAAATCTTCATAACTCCTTGTAACTGATCCAGATTTCTTGGAAGATCCAGAAGGGGGACGTGATCTTGTCGCTAAGGGATTCTCTTGATACTGGTGAAGTAAATGTACACAGAATGATTAAAAACTAACACCCATGACACCAACACACAAAAATTTCAGAGGAAAATAAGAGGGGTTAAAATTATACAGACATTTACATAAACAAGAAAATACAGCAGGTATATTGTAATGTGGGAAGGACAGAAACAAAAGGACTTGGGCAGCTATAGGTGTTGCTGTCTTATATGTAGAACTTTCCTAGAACATGTCAACATGACTTATTGCATTGTCATTTTTAAAAGCGTTATTTCCAATTCAAATCAAGTGCAAATGTTAGGATTGATATTTTGGCTTGAATATTATTTATTACATAAAAAAAATGTTCAGATATTTAAATTACAATCATTTTTGCTCAGTTTTTAGGAAGTACATAGGACTTGTTGCAGATCATTTTTTTTATCATGAAGAAACATTATCTACGTTTATTTGGAACATGGATATTTCTCTTATAATCTTTCATAGCCAGATATATGGCACTGTGGATGGGCAATACACGCCAACACAATCATATAAATAATAAATATAAATAAATAAATAATAAATAAATAAATAAATAAATAAGTTCTAATGCTGAGACATCACTACATTCTGGTGAAGATGAAAGAAATATGGGAAATTTATATTACAATTCATTAGATGTAATTTTTAATGTATTTTCTATTTTTTTCCTTCTGTTTGTGCGATACCATTTCTTTTTCCACTCCCAAGGTGATATGGTAAAATACCTTATTGTAAAACTTGTCACATAGCACAGTATGTGTTCTGTCTAATGTTATTGTTGAAAACTGAATTTCAGTCCAGAAGGCAGAAGTAAATTCAATTCTCAACAATAGCAAATTGCGTCTTTAAAACATTTAATTTTTCTTCAAAAATTGCAGCTGTTTTCACCGTGATGTCTAAATCAAGAAACATTTCACACAGCAGTAAAGAGATTGCTGCCAATATTCTCTGATATCACAGACACCATCACCCACACTGTCTGGAGGTAACTTTCCAATCAATTTATGCCAAGGTATATGTTTTAGGTTTCTTCGGACTCAGAGAAGTTTAGTTTGATTTTGCTGGAAATAATACCCTTGGCATTTTTCACACTGTATAACCTGAAGTAATAATTTCACAGCTATATGTACATTGTAAATGCATGCATCAGCAACACAAGGGGATCATGAAAGGCAGGAATTGAAACTTGGCTTCAGTCAAGAGGACTTGTTCCTCTTTCTGATAGAAAATTCTGGAAGCAAAGTTGGAGTTTTTGATATGCTTGCATACAATTTACAAATTGTTTACAATATATTGGTAAAGAACAGAACCTGGGTAAAAGAAAAATGTGGCTGATTTAAAGTGAAAAAGGGTCAAAATTAGGACAAGAGTAGGGTTTGTTTGTGGTAGAATGGTTGAATTGGATAATTATTACCCAAAACCTGTCATTTGGCCATACTAAACATCCATTACAGCATGCTTGTAAAACATGGACATTGGACTGGGGACACTATGTGAATGGTACCTGTGTTTGTCAAAGAATACATGTAATTTGTGATGTGACAGGAAAAAAAAAACGGATTTCCGAAATGTTTGAAATTTCTGACATGTTTGTAGGAACCTGGCATTGAGATTGAGAGTAATCTATTTGAACATGAATAAGAAAATTGGAAGGTTTCTTTGTCAGTCATACACAATACTTTGAACTGTAATGTCTACCAGCACTTGTTACCCCGTGTAAATTCTCCCTGATGTTTGAGTAATAAATAAAGAGTGTTGACACTTATTATACGATGTGCTTGATTTTACACAATTGTACCTAACATTTATGATTACTGTGGACTATTTTATTTTCACTGGAATTTATTTCAACTGAAAACAGAATTTCAATGTTTCAATGCGATCTTATTTTCACTTTGTCTAGTCTGACTACATGAAAAGTATAGAAAATTAAAATTTTCACTTGGATTTGATTTTAGCAGAAGAACAGGTCCAGCGAAAATAGCAAAAATAAATTCCATATGAAAATAAAGTATTCCACAGTGACTTGATAGATGGATTACAAAGCTTTCAGTGCTGAAAAAAATCCATGTGCACGTAAAAGTCGTAAATCATTGATTTTCAAGTGATCACTAACTGTGGCATACACATCCATGCACAAAGCTTCAAAGGTTAAATGTTATTGCCTATGAGTACAACACTGGCCCCCAGTTGCTTGGCATTCACCCAATGATCTACACAACTGTCTGCCAGGGTATATTGCTTCAATCTGCTTTCAATTTATTCTTGTTTTTGATATTTATATGCCAACAGGCTCGGGGGCAAGTCTACACTGCATTCACACATACATGTACCGTACATGTTAATTGTTTACAGCATATGTATGATGGCAGACCTGTCTGTACACATTCATAAACATTACAGTATTTCAGAATATTTGAGACACTTTTTCACTATTTGGCTTCTAAAAATTATGAAGGTTGTTTCTATAAAATCAAATTTGTGTTATGTAAGTGTGAACATGGATACAAGTGTACAACATCATCTTTTTGTTTTGCATGATCTGTTTTAGTACAAAGTCTAACACTCAAATTGAGTCTAACATTATCACACAGAATTTTTTATCTCCTCATAACCACTACCATATCACTTCACTGCTAACTTGTCTCTGCAGAATTGTTGCTTGTATTTTGAAATACATACTGTTTACCCATAGATAGATCAGTATGTTTATTGCTTGTTACATAGCCTGAAACGTCATCGGTAATTTACCAGCAAATATCATAATGGTTCATGCTGGTAGGAAGACATAACAACAAAAATGTCCACTGTTTAAAAATCAGATCATTTATTGCATAAATATTATAAACAACATGTACATTATGAATGATACTGTATCATGATGTTTGTGATTATTGTAGTTTTTGCAGCAACAAATCTTCATTGTGTATATATAAATACAGTTGTATATATTTTAATTTGTATTTAAGAAAGTCCATTATTAATGTTATGCCTCTCAACAATTTTTATTTGCAGTCTTCTCCCTTGACATTTCTGATAGGATAGGAGCCACAAAGCATATTGGCGGGAGTAAACTGTTGAATTTATCAGGTTTCTGTGGTTTGCACAAAGGGCAGCGAGCACTCCCTTTTGATGGCTATTGAGACTGTATTACAATAGAATGCCCCTTGAGGACAGATATTCAATCTCTCAAATTTTCTCACTACTTTCCTAGTCTACCCTTAATAGGGGCTTATTTTTCCCATGGAGAATAACATATAGGGATGACTACAGTATCAGATTTCAAGTATCATCAAGTATCGGTAAATTCTATGTAATTTACTTAGTACCAAACTTTGTACAGAGACCCCTGAGAATTTGTAACTTATTTTTGAGATTTGAGATTTTATCAACTCCAGCAAACAACAAGTACAAAGAACACTCCAAGGACTTTACACTCATTATTTTTATAACACCTGAAAAAATCCAAAGAGATTCCAAATGTGGAGCCAGTACTTATCGGCCATTTACAGAGCTGACAAAAACAACTGGCTGTCAGCTGAAATTTGCAGGCTGTGAAAATCATTAGTTAAGTGTGTTTTAGCGATTGTAAATGCTCCAATTTTAGCATTATAAGCCAAAGCGTAAGACAGCATCGAGGCATGGCAAAACCTTAAACTAAGTTATGACGAGCAGGGATAAATGCAGTGGTCATGTGACCTCGGGCTGTAAAAATAGTTAGATGAGTAAAACATCAGGGACATTTTGTACAAATAATTTACCCCTTTGAGCGCCAGAGTCAATACCAAAGTCAGTTTTTTTCAGATTTGTGCCAAAATTTTGATAAAAAACTGTAGCAAATGAAATGTGATGTCCATTTGGTCCAAAATTATCAAAAAAATTACAGAAAAATTCATAAAAACTATAAAATGTTGCATTAAAATTTTGGTGGGAAAAATACAGCACTCAAAGGGTTAATGAGCTCACCCATTATTTGTAACTGCTTATACATGTACTTAGTTTTGCCACCTGTAACCAAACTTTCACAACCGTGATTGAGGACAAAATGTACTATTATAAATTTGCCATGAAGAAATATAGCACTAAACAAATGCATGTGTCACATAGTGCCATAAAGTTTGCCTGTTCCATGACTTTGACTGCTTAAAGATTCCCAAAGCAAATTGCTTTGTGCATACAGTACATGCATGCCTCTGAATGATGCTTGGATGGTTTCAACTGAGCCATTGGACAATTGCCAGGGCCTATCTTACTGCCTGGATGTAGTTTTACAGGCTATTAAATGCATGCCCTCCATTGCACTCCATACTTCATTATTGTGACATATGTATAAAATCACAAGAAATATTGTTACAGCCTTACATGAAATGACACTGCTCATTAGGAGTCCTATGCACAAATGTACACTGTTCAATGACAGAGTTTTTGCTAAGGTTGGGGAATATTGGTAAATGATTTGGAAACCCCAGTAATATTGATACTGTCCCCTTATTCAGTTGCGTTGATATACCCAGGGAAACCCCAGTAAAATGATTGGGGAACCCCGATAACATTTACCTGCTTACCGCCCTAAGCAAAAACGCTGAATAATAAAGCTAACTACCATAAAGTATGTACTTGGACATTTAGTGCCAGGCATGGCCCCATAGGCAATACCTTCCACTTATAAATGTCTATGTGCATCCTTTCTGGTATTTTCACGATAACCTCATAATATTTGGGATAATTACCGGTCTCTTGGTTTTGTCATCTTTTCTCTGAAGGACCTTGATGAGATATGGTATGGGTTCTTCTGGAGTGTTTTGAATCAGTCGAGCCATTAGATCCTGAAACAAACAAACAAACACAAATAAAACATTGTAAGACTTTCATGGCCCTCAAGTGATATATTTGTGAAGATGAAGAAAAACCCCAAAGTTGATAGTGTATGCCCTTTTCAGAGAAAATGAAATGAACATTCTCAAATTCTATCTGGAACTGAATTGGTGCATAGCATCTAAAATACAAATATAGCAAATTCTATCTGGAACGGTAAAGGGCGACGAATTCGGACTGCGCACGCGCTTTATGAACATTTCTGCGCAGGATTTAACTCCAGCCTGCCGCAAATGGGTTATTTTGTAGCATGTATTTTAACATCACCTGTCATTGTTGAAATTGCGCTTTTACCTAATTTTTTGACCCAGTCTCTTAGAAATACATGTGACCTATAGCCTTGTCATATTTTGACCCCCTAGGAAGCTGGTTTTTATTCAATATGAGCGAAAAATTAACATTTCTCTCCCATTTACATGGCGCATAGTACCCATTCACCTGGAGATATGTAAAAAGTATCGTGGTGACACCCTTTTATTAAAAGAGTAAACTAAATGGTATTATGTCAGGATTTTACTCGCCAAGTTGGTCAAAATGACACCATTAAAAGCAACAGGAAGAAAGTTCGAAAATTATGTAGTGAAATAATTTCGATATCGTCGTTTTGTAATCGATACTTATGTTAAAATTTCTTTACAAACATCATGAAAACTATACATTCGATAGATATGGATCTTAAGTCTTGGTATTTATTAAATTAACTCATTTGCTAAGCGTTTAATAATTGCTTTCTTTAGTTTAAGTGAATTATATCATTTTTATTTATTTCTAATGACGCCATTTTAACGTCCGTTTCCATGGAAATGAGCGTGGTGACCCCCATTTTTTATTTCATTTTTGCACTTGCACAACTTCCAAGAATACCTGTGCAAAGTTTCAAGAGAATAACACCACAACCTAATTTTGATGTAATTCGTAGTACTTCACCTTAAAAGGAAGTCATCCCTAACAACATATACACCACATTAGAAAGCTATCGGACAGCTGGCATTTTCAAAATTTCAGAGAAGAACATGTTTTGACCAAAATTGAGAAAATTAGCCCAAAACATTGACACATAAATGTGCATATATTAAAAAGAAGTTACCTAAGCAACTTATACCAAGTTTGTCAGCAATCTCAGAAGCAGTTTAAAAAGACCATTATGTTTCAGCCAACCTGAGAAAACTGCCCCTATAAATTAACAAATATTCAAATTTGATCATCATTTTTACATGCCAGAACGAGGTCACCCCAAGGAAAGTATGAACCCTCATTGAGAACACTTCAGAACAAACATTTTCATAAATTATGGTGTATTGACCTAAAAATGTTTTCACAAGAACGTTACATGATCAAATTTCATCCTCATTTGTCCAAATCCCTATTTGGGTTATCTTTGATTTTGATCAAATTTGCAATCAATCGAACAAAGTGCTGAACAATGAGAAAAAGGAGATTTACTAACTAGGGATATGCAAAGTGTATGTGCCTACAAACAGACTGTATATCAAAAACACATCTACATCTAATTTCATGAATATGAGTAATTTTAATTTACAAACTATCAAAATTATGCAAATTTTCACTAATTTATGCAAGCTCAACAAGCTCACCGATCAGACTCAGTCGGTTCTAAAGTAACATCAAAATATTGTTCATACCCTACATGTAGTTAACACATGGCAGTTTAATGTACAAATTGGCATTTAGCATGCAGCAGTATCCTATTGAGTTCAGCTTCACAAATTTGGAAAGTCAGTGTTTAAATCCATAATATTGTGAAGGCAAGAGGCATTCTGATTTTGTATATAGCTGCACACGGAATCACACAACTTTCGACAGGACTTTCCGATTTTCCTCCACTACTCTGCGAGGGAATGCAACTTCGTGCTTTCCCATTTAAGGTCCACATTTTACATGCAAGTAGAATTAGTACGTAAAAGTTGTCCGTCCTGTGGGAATAATCTATCAGAGGCAGTACCCCAGGGACGACCACAATCAACGAATATCATTGTCATTATGTCACAATGCTCCAGATTTAGTACCATACCGTATGGTATTGTATGCTGTATGAGTAACAACATGAAACCTGCCAAAATGGGATCAACAATCTGAATAGTGGTGATGAGAAATAAATACAGGCAAGGTCACCAGCCTTCACTTTGGAGTTTGCTGGAATAATCTCTCTACTACGGTCATCTAATTGTACGTACCTCGAAAAGGGCACCGATCTGATGTTTTTCTAGATAAGCTTGAACCCTGTGCTGGGTCGCCATGTCGGAAAATTATGAAAGATTGAAGCTTGCAGCCCGATGAGAGAAAGTTTCCCGGTAAAAATCCCGTAACCAGGTGTAACAGCTCAGAAGGCCGCCATGACAGCACGAAGTATGTGCTCGATGACGCTAACCGAACGAGGGCGCTGTTGATCACCCAGGGTCAGTTGGGGTCAGTTGAGGTGACTTGGTTCAATTTACGACGAGGTCAACAAGTTAAGGCCATACTACTACTCTGTCTATGCATTGGTACTGTAGTGCATTCTCGCCAGCCAGAGCATGATTTCCGCTCCGCACACCTACGCAAAATTTACGGGTAGCGCCAAGCTATTGCTGTAAAAGAGGCGCGTGGTTTACGACGATGTGGTAGTGTGATCACACAGAAATACTGCATGTCCACTTTTTGGGTATTCATCTTTGAAACAGTCTTCTGCGCAAAATGATTCAGTAGATTTTCGATCGGATTCGAACTCACAACGTACAGCACCCAGTCACCTAGCGAGCTAGCGAATGCATCACTGTCTAAACCGCTCGGTCAAATCCCTAATCCCCATCCTTAAAAAGAGTGGTTCTGCGGACACCTCCACACGCTGTAGAGTTCATGAAGCACGCGAACTTACATACTCGCTATCATACATCGACATGACAAAAATGGTGGCTTTAATAAATCAAATATGTAGTGTATCGAGGGCGCCGGCTTGCAAGGCTGAAACTTCAGTTGAATGTGCGTGAGTAAGATCATCGGAGGCAAAATATTCATCATACTGCAATTTCATTGTTATAATATTGAATTCCGGATCATTCAATTACACACAACATCATCTCATCATAAAATTGCTTGACAGTTACTGAAAATTAAAGACACACGATATTGTGACTATTTATTGTAATACCATTGGCAAAATATAAGCTTAAGTGCTTGTTGAAAATTCATTTGACAAACTTCCTCTTATAATAGCAAAACAAAATATTTCGATAAAACTGACCAAGTTGAATAACCACTGAAGGAACATTTTGAAAGACATAAGGCCAGTACTTAATAAATCAATGAACAATTTTAATAATTACTATGTATAATTGTAGCTGCCAATGAGTCTTAAGCCTTCACAGAGGTAAATTTCGTCATGAAATTACAACGCTGTCATGGGTATTATAGCATAATTCATGAATGGACTTCTTTAGTTTAAAAAACTTCGAGATTTTGATAAAAAACATCTTTCCTAGTTATGGGAAGTGACACAATTTTGTGAACGGAAGATTCCTTCTCAACGGTTGTCGATATCACTACGTGAACATATATTGAACTGAAAATCCATTAATATGCTAAGAAGTGGTCAGAAATGCCAGAATACAAATAAGAAAGACTAACACTTTATTTGAAATGGTTATGGCTGCTATTTCAATTCAAGGCATGCAACGTAATTAAAGTTGTTCTGAAACTTGAGCCTTGATCAGTTAACAAAGTAGCCCCCCCCCCTAATAAGAATTTTCATAGTGTCATGAAATCATAAGGCAATATCATAATAAAGCTTTCCCTCAGAGCAAGAGCAAAGAGAGTCAGCTAGCACTGATATCGACTACTAACGTATTAACTGAAGCTAGTCATAGATTTGCCAAAATATTGGAATCTAAAGATAGTAGGTCACCCGGGGTAGGTCAATGCTCAGTAACCTGTTATTAGTCAACATTGCCTCATCACTGATGTTGCTATCACTTTGAAAGAGTTAATCTCACATATATTCTTTCCATATAAATGTTTCTTTTCTTCCCAAAAAATGTTAAAAATCTGAACTATACTAGAAGCTCTGAAAATACAACAAATTGTAAATATGGTTCTAAATCATTAATTATTCACTTGGGTTTCGCTATGTTCGCTGGAACATAAATCAGCTGAATTAAATTCAAGCCAAAATGTTAAATGCCAATAGAATATATTGTTTTTTGGGGAAAAACTATGAACTTAAATCCTAGTGAAATGTCTCAAACATCAAAATAGTGAAATTAACTCCCCCCGTTAAAATTAATGATTTTACAGTAATACGCATCATCATTGTTGATGAAATCGTTTGCATTACACACACAGGCTATATTCCTTGACAAGTTGGACACTGTTTCTTCTACACAAAAATACTTAGTAATACAATTGCAGTTACGACAACAATGATAAACCCAACAATGAATGAGCCAATGGCATATTTAGGCAGAGCTTGCCAGTTACAGGCATAAGGTTTGATTTTGATACGACTATGCAATCTTTTGGCTGGTGTCTGTGCTGACTGATACACGAACATTTTTTTCACGATTTCTGGAGACATCTTGTTCAGTCTGTGCTGCTTTTCAATGAGGTGTTCCTCATTCACCTGTTCTTTTAGGTCCACTGTGGCAGAACAGTACTTCTCTGTTACATACGTCTCGTCTGTTGCTTGGTTATTTGTCAGGAAAGGAAGTACATCCCCATGGACATCAAACCCAACCATTCCTTGAAGTGAAAGTCGTAGTGATACATTTAATTCTCTCCCTCTGTCTCTCTGTCTCTCTGTCTCTGTCTCTTTCTCCGTCTCTCCTATATATATGTGTGTATCATATATATATATATATATATATATATATATATATATATATATATATATATATATATATATATATATACCAAAACTTGTTTGTATCTTCTCAGAGGGGTAAAGTGCTCGATGCAGGGATGCAGAGCAATATTACAATAAATATGAGAACACATCAAGTATGTTTGGTACCTATTACTCGAGTTTCATGCATACACGCGATCTTCAGATAGGTAGATTTTATTGTGTGTAATTTGCTTCAGTGCTTACATATAAGTATCAGGTTGAGTCAAACCATTGGTGTTGTGGGTTGGATTGAAATTTGACAAGTAAAATTTGTTTTCGTGTCGGCACTTGGAGACCAACTCGGAACGCTTGTTTAAAAGGTTAGATTTATCTGCATTGATTATGAATAGCTTTCTGTAAGGCAAAGAGTATCTTTCACACAATAAAATCTACCTATCTGACGATCGCGTGTATGCGTGAAACTCGAGTAATAGGTACCAAACATACTTGATGTGTCCTCATATTTATTGTGTGTGTATATATATATATATATATATATATATATATATAATATATATATATATATATATTATATATATAAACACTACACACCCACTCAAAGTAATACTTTACTTACTGAGTTCAGTCTTGATGAAGGTAGAAATCTCTTCTTGTTGATCCATGGCTTTCTGAAAGCATATTTCACAATGATAGGACACCAAAACACGGTCAATATCAATGATGTTGGCATGGCATCTTGAGCTTGGACAACCCATACAACACACTGCACAGCAATCGGTAGGGGGCCATTTTCCAGTAGATGTATAACCTATCCCACAACCGTTCAACTGTCCTTCGGATACTTGCTGTGAGAGGGCTAACATGTACTTGTACGTCTGGATCACAAAGTTTGATGGGCATCCCTGTGTCACCAAAGTGGACACTAATAGATGGACCAGTGGCAAGTGTCTCCTCGTGGTTATAATTGAAATATCGGTATTCAGCAACTTCGGGTGTCTTCCTGTTAAATGCAGTCTGATGGATAAATGGATGTTCATCAAGATACTGACAATATTCCTTCCGAACTTCTTCGGTTCCCAGTAAAAGGATATTGGTACTTGCACTCTTCCGAGGAAACAAGGGAACAATATCAAGGTACTCATTGAGAGTTTTCTTCTGTTTTTCAGTCAAAGAGTCCATTAAGCTGAACACCCTTTTCCTTTGAGCAATGGCGTAGGCACGTTCATCATTGAATTTCCAACTTGTCATCCATTTCCCACCAACCAACAAGCTTTTATCCATATGTTTCGGTTGATCATCGCCACATAGAAATATCAATACAGAACCTGCAAAATTGAAATTGTGACTAATGTATTTATTTAATTGCTGTAAACAACCTGATGATGAATTTTGTTTGTGCCACAAAATACAATTTATGGTTCTGGCAAGCAGTGAAACCCGAGTTAAGTAACATCATTATAATAGTATAAGAGATTGATAGTATGAGATAAAGTGAGAGAAAAAATCATCATATTCATCACACACATTATTTATTATTATTATTATTGTTTTTGTTATTATTATTATTGTTGTTGTTGTTGTTGTTGTTGTTGTTGTTGTTGTTGTTGTTGTTTCTGCTGCTGCTGTTGCTGCTGCTTTGTTTCAGTTGAATAACATGTCAATGGAAGAGTGAATCACTAACTGAAATTGTGTCACTGAACACAATTACCTGGAGGATCTGTGATGCCAGTTGTCAGGTTCTTTAGTTCATCCCAGTGATCTACATTTCGGTCTCGTCGACTTGGCGTTATCAGAGTCCGTGTTTGCCTGACATCAATGACAACAATGGCTGTCACAGCTAAAGCATCACCGTATTGCTTTTTATCATCGTGTATCACAATATCAACATCATGCTGATCAACTACTTCACCGAGCAGTTTTTTCACTTTCTCTTGGGCCGTCTTATATGACTGTAGCTTCGTATAAACACACAGCACCTGCTTCTTTCCTGTAACACAAACATTACAAGATGGTGATAAGTTGCAGAATAAAACGTCCAACAAAATGTTGACATTTAGATTGGGTGAATTATCAACATACATGTATCTCACATGGTTCTTGCACATATCATCATAACCCAAACAGTAACGATTGCCGCCAGGCGTTGTGTGTAACTTCGGCACTCGCGGTTATGCCTGCGGCATTCCAAGGTCGCGAACGCCAATGTATGAGAGACATTACTAATAAAAGGAATAAAGGTACAGGAGACTGTAGAAAGTCTAATGAGTATTTAATTGTTCCTTTTGCTGCATGCATATCCAGAGATAGTGAATTGTTACCAATAGGGAATGTTTCTGTTCCTCGAATCATCAGATGAAATAGTCAATAACTCAGAAAATCAGCTTGCAAACTAGTGACTCATATAACCAGTTATCTCATGTGAAGATCCTGTGTTTTAGTTTTATAATTGGCCAGATTGGTACAAGGTGCATATTCCATTGGCACAATGGTTCGCATTGAACTGTTTGGTCCAGCCTAATAATGCTTAATATGGTCAGATTTCAATCGGTTTTAGAGGTAGAAAACAATTTTACCCCTTCTTGTCCATACTGGGTAAGAAATTAAATTTGTTTTAACCAATAGTCCGAACCTATACTCTTTCTAGATCAGATAAATTAATATGCTATCTGTAATTGTTTAAGGGATACAGGGCGGGCCCTTAAATCAATCAAATCTTTTTATTACTCAACACACACTAAGAGTGGGTGTGATATGGTACATTTCAGATGAAAGAACAACATGTTCAAAACTGAACACCATCAAATGAATAAATCCAAGTAAATTGAAATGATTTATTCACTTCAGAAGTACAAACATAACTCTAACTCTAAACAGTTAACTGTTGGTAGCTACTGGAAGAGCACTCACAGTAAAGTCTGTATAATAAATCAGTAAGTTTGTCGCAACAATCAACATAATTTATGAAAACGAAACGAGTAATGACTGTGATTACGATCACGGATGCTTTATGTATCCCTTGACAATCAAAAACGGTCGTATCTTCTGGTCGCCAGAATGCTTACCGCCTTACTGTTCCCATCGTTTTTGAATCAGTTACAGGCAATATTCACTGATTCTAAATTCCAGAAGCGTTGTATGGTCATAAACTGGTGACGTCATACCCCATGGGCAAAACACAAACGACCTGTAATGGCGGCACTTAATCGCAGATTTCTACTAGCTGCTGTAGCACATCTTGAATGTTACAAGGTTGCATATATATTAGATGAAGCAATAGGATAGTACATACCTTCACTATCGCGCTCGAATGATGTTGAGGCCATGATAATTAAGGTATATTTTTCTGCTTCCAGCTACCAGTTAGGTCAGACCCATCACTGTCACACGATCGTCACCAGCAAAAGGTTAAACAGCAGGTCATACCAGGAAGGCCATTTAAGGTCACCTAATGGCTGCCGTTCGTATTTCTGACTGACATTCCTTTCACTTTGCCGTACACAGTCTATCTATATTTAATGACTGTGTATATGTCATTTTTCGGTTCTAAAGCACAGTTTTTTTAATTCTGCATTTTTGCCACCCAAGAATACAGGATATATGCAGAATCAAGTCATCAAATGAATTTAAGAGATAAGGTGATTCATTGAAGGGCCTGACTTTCAAAGAAGTGAAATGTTAAAAATGACTTTAAAATTACAATAAAAACACCACACAAACTGAAAAACGTTAAATAAGCGGGGTCAGGACAACAAATCCCACATTACGCTCATATTTTGCGAGTTTCATACAACTAAACCAACCATATCCAAATGTAGATGATACACAAGTTGATATTTATTCTGCTTCATTGATATATGACGTATGTTTGTTTGCAAAAGAGCATGTCTGAGTAATATATGTAAGAACAGTGTACATAGTATTCGACGATAGGCTCTATTGCAAATCACGAATGTGCATTGTCCGACCCATGAGGAAAAGAATGCATTTACATAACCTACAAACATAACATTTACATAAGCATTATTTACATAACCTATAATAAACGTACGCAGCTAGAATGTGTAGTGTATTGCTACAGTGACGTATATTACACGATTTTGAAAGAACAAAATAGCGCGGATCGCCTACAGCATTCAGACATTGGTTTAAAAGCAACATGATGTTGACAATGACGGTCACTCTATGAAGAATATCAGAGATTTATTAGAAATCTGCTCACAAATATAGCACTAAACTAATGCGTGTGTTACATAGTGCTCTAAAGTTCGCTGATTCTATGACTTCGACTGCTAGAGTGTTAGATGCATGCCCTCCATTGCACTCCATACTTCATTTATTTGTGACATTTGTATAAAATCACAAGAAATATTGTTACTGCCTTATATGAAATGACATTCTCAAATTCTATCTGGAACTTAATCGGTATACAGCATCTAAAATTCAAATATAGAGACGACTAAAACAGCTATTATATTTAGAATCAGAAAAACTTCTCCCGACATTTAAATATTCAAATTTCAGCACCCGAGAAGAAACCCTTATGACTGAAAGTGAGAAGATTGGGCTTGCGAATGCCTATATTCATTTTCACCTTTTAGGAGGAAGTCATCCCTAACAATATATACACCACATTAAAAAGCTATCGGACAGCTGGCATTTTCAGGGAAGAACATGTTTTGACCAAAATTGAGAAAATTAGCCCTAAACATTGACACATAAAATGTGCATAAATCAAAAAGAAGTTACCTAAGCAACTTATAGTTATACATAGTTATACCAAGTTTGTAAGCAATCTCAGAAGCAGTTTAAAAATATGATTATGTTTTGGCCAAACCTGAGCACACCGCCCTACAATTTTACAAGTACTCAAATTTGATCATCATTTTACATGCCAGAACGGGGTCACCCTGAGAAAGTATGAACCTCATTGAGAACAAACAAACGGAATAAAAATTTTCATAAATTATGATGTATTGACCAAAAATGTTTCCCCAAGACCGTTACATGTTCAAATTTGGGTTATCTTTGATTTTAATCAAATTTGCAATCAATCGGACAAAGTGCTGAACAATGAGAAAAATGAGTTTTACTTACTACGGATATGGAAAGTGTTTATGCCTACAAACAAACTGTATATCAAAAAAAACCTACATCTTTATGAGTAATTTTTAAAATTTAGGAAATATAATTATGCAAATTCTCATTAATTTATGCAAGCTCGCCAATCAGACTCAGTCGGTTCTAAAGTAACATCGATGATCCAAACATTGAGCATACCTTGGTTAGCATATAGCAGTTTAATGTACAAATTGGCATTTAGCATGCAGCAGTCACTTACTGAGTTTCGCTTCACAAATTTGGAAGCCAGTGTTTACCGTATATCAGTGGGGGAAGACAAGAGGCATTCTGATTTTGTAATCTCATAGCTGCACAGGGAATCATACGACTTTCGACAGGACTTTCCGATTTTCCCCAACTACTGTGCGAGGGAATGCAACTTCGTGCTTTCCCATTTAAGGTCCACATTTTACACACAAGTAGAATTAGTACGTAAAAGTTGTCTGTCCCGTGGGAGTACCAGAGGCAGTAAAAGGGTATACCATGGAACTGGCTAAGAAACTAGAGTAGACTGAGAAACTGGAGACAGTTGCAATCAACGAAGATGTCACAATGGTCCAGATTTAGTACCATACCGTATGGTATTATATGCTGTATGAGTAACACATGAAACCCTCCGAAATGACATCAGCAATCTGATTAGTGGTGATGAGAAATAAATCATTAAATACAAGCACACTCGACCAAATCCACCACTGGTATAGGCCAAACAGTATAACGCGATATTTTGCGATGCAGTAAAACGTGTAGCGAGATGTTGATATCAAAACATGTAGTGCGATTTTTGTGCACGGTAATCGAAATACAGCCAAACCCCTTCCCCCCTAAACGCGGAAGTTACTTTTGCCGTGCGCGTGTTTTAATTATCCACGGCCCCTAACTGTGCGAACATCCATCACATCACCACATCACATAGGCCTACTCGCTATCATTCATACATCGACATGGCACGACTGGTGGCATTTGAGAAATAAAGTTTTTAGTGTATCCAGGGCTGAAGTTTAAATTATGTGAGAAAGATCAACAGAGGCAATGATTCATACTCACCATGCTGCTATTTCATTGCC
Organism: Ptychodera flava; assembly: GCF_041260155.1. Taxonomy (NCBI): domain Eukaryota; kingdom Metazoa; phylum Hemichordata; class Enteropneusta; family Ptychoderidae; genus Ptychodera; species Ptychodera flava. The sequence goes on along the minus strand of NC_091944.1, from coordinate 12,356,395 downwards.
ATAACATTGAATTCTGGATTACAATTACACACAAACATCATCTCATCTCATTAATAGTAATAATTAAGCTGAAGAGCTAATGAAAATTAAAGCCACACCATTATATTTATTGCAATATTCGTAAATTGGCAAAATATGAGTTTTTGTTGAAAATTCATTTATCAGACCTGGTCTTGAAAACAGATAATTGAAAACAAACTAGGCTACAAGTTGAATAGTCATTGCAGGAGCATTTTAAAAGACTAGTAAGATACATTACTATGAGGTACCAAAATTAATGGGTAATTTGAATAATTGCTATGTATAATTGTATCCGCCATTAAGCCCTTTGAGAAGTTTACGGAATTTTAAATATACAATTTATGATAAAATGCTAGCCTTTTCAGAGGTAAATTTCATCACGGACTTTCAACTCTGTAATTAGTATTGCAGCAAAATTCTTGAATGAGCTTCTCATGTTTCAAAAATGTATAGATACTCATCTCATAAATAGTGATAAGTAAGCTGAACAGCTAATGAAAATTAAAGACATGTCATTATATTTATTGCAATATTCTTAGATTGGCAAAATTTGAGTTTTTGTTGAAAATTCATAAGTCAGACCTGGTCTTAACAAAACAGAAAATTAAGATAAAACTGTACAAGTTGAATAGTCATTGCAGGAGCATTTTAAAAGACTAGTAAGATACATTACTATGAGTTACCAAAATTAACGAGTAATAAAAAATTGCTATGCATAATTGTATCCGCCACTAAGCCCTTTGAGAAGTTTATGGAATTTTAAATATGTAATTTGTGATTAAATGCTTAGCCTATTCAGAGGTAAATTTCATCACGAACTTCCAATTCTTTAATGGGTATTGTAGCAAAATTCTTGAATGAGCTTTTTATGTTTCAAAAACAGAAAGTTTGATGAAACTAAATGACATCTTTCCAAGTTACGTACGGGAAGTGGTAGAATTTTTTAAATTGAAGATACCTTCTCTACGGTATGCCAATATCACTCTGTGATAAATCGGTTAATATGCTTAAATGTGTACAGAAATTCAAGTCTGAGAATACATGGAAGACATAATGAGACTTTATTTGAAATGGCAGTGGCCATCGTTTCAATTTAAGGCATGCAGCAAAATTCAAGTTGTTCTGAAACTTTGGCCTTGATCAGTTCACAGTAGAAAAATAAATAAGAATTTTGCATAGTGTCGTGAAATCACAAGGCAATGTCACAATAAAGCTTTCCTTCAGAGCGAGGGCAAAGAGAGTCATTAGCACTCACACATTAGCAAATGTTAGTGATTGATCGGTCAAAACATTCGAACATTTATCGCCAGTCATAAGACATGTAAAGCAAGTACGTCAATGCTCAGTAGTCGCAGCTGCTTCATCATTTATGTTGCTATCACTTTAAAAGGGTAATCTCACTGATTCTTTCGAAACGAACGTTTCTTATCGTCTCCTAGAATGTTGAAATACAAACTATACTATCAGTTTTGCACATGTCACACATAGTGTATAATATACATGGTTTATTGTTAAATCATCTCTAGGATCACAAATTTAACTACTAGCACATATGCAGTACCCACAACAAGGATAACTCCAACAATTAACATAACATGGACCCACGTAGGTGGACTCTGCCGGTTACAGGCAGTACTGATTTCAATACGACTATGCAATCTCACGGCTGGAGTCTGCGCTGACTGATACACGAACATTTTTTTCACGATTTCTGGAGACATCTTGTTCAGTCTGTGCTGCTTTTCGTGAAGGTGTTCCTCAGGCACCTTTTTTTTCATGTCCATTATGGCAGAACGATACTTCTCTGTTCCAAACGTCTTGTCTGTTGCTTGGTTATTTGCCAGGAATGGAAGTACATCCCCATGGGCATCAAAACCAACTTTTCCTACAAGAAAAAATTGGGTCATTTTGATTCATTTTCTTTCTCTGTCCTCCATTACTACCTATATATATATATATATATATATATATATATATATATATATATATATATATATATATATATATATATATATATATATATATACACACATAAATATATATATATATATATATATATAATGATACTACGTGTGTGTACTGTGTATATTTATTTGATATAGACTATTTATGTATTTTTACTTATTTATCTATTTATATATTTATTTATCTATTTATCTATCGTCACATGAATAATCATCACAGATGACTGCACATCATAATGTTTTAATCGAGGCATTAACGTTGTCATTTCCATGAAGACTGTCACCCATTTGAAATGATTGTTTACCGAGATAGAAGACGTGCTGAACGTTACCAATGACTACTATTAAACTCAGTCTCTCTTCCCCCTCTCCCTAAGTAACACACATGTCCTAAATTACAAACAGTGATATATATATATATATATATATATATATATATATATATATATATATATATATATATATATATATATATATATGCACACTCAGACTTATATTTTACTTACTGAGTTCAGTCTTGATAAAAGTAGAAATCTCTTCTTGTTGGTCCATGGCTTTCTGAAAGCACATTTCACAATGACAGGACACCAAAACACGATCAATATCAATGATGCTGGCATGGCATCTTGAGCTTGGACAACCCATACAACACACTGGACTGCAACAGGTACGCTCTCCTTTAGATTTATATCCTATGCCGCGACCGTTCAAGTGTCCTTCAGATACTTGCTCTGAGAGGGCTACATGTACTTGTACGTCTGAATCACAAAGTTTGATGGGCATCCCTGTGTCACCAAAGTGGACACTAATAGATGGACCACTGGCAAGTGTCTTCTCGTGGTTATAATTGAAATATCGGTACTCAGCTTTGGATGTCTCCCTGTTAAATGCAGTCTGATGGATAAATGGATGTTCATCAAGATACTGACAATATTCCTTCCGAACTTCTTGGGTTCCCAGTAAAAGAACATTGGTACTTGCACGTCTCCGAGGAAACAAGGGAACAATATCAAGATACTCTTTGAGACTTTTCTTTTGTTTTTCATTTAAAGCGTCCATTAAGCTGAACACCCTTTTCCTTTGAGCGATGGCGTAGGCACATTCATCATTGTATTTCCAAGTTGTCATCCAGTTCTCACAAACTGGCAAGCTTTCATTCAGTTGTTCATCCTTACCTTTGGATCTTTCGTCTTCCAATTGTTTCGATTTTTCATCACCATATAGAAATATCAATACAGAACCTACAAAAATTGAAATTGTGATGGAAGTATTTATTTAGTTGCTATGAGCAACTTGATGACGAATTTTGTTCATTCAATTTAGCGACAATTGATTTTGGCACAAAGATAATTGATGTATGGCAAAAAGACAAGAATTAAATAATATCATAAAGTAAAATGATTGATAATATGAAATAAAGTGAGAGCATGAAATATCATATTCATCCTACATTAGCTATAATAATAATAATAATAATAATAATAATAATAATAATAATAATAATAATAATAATAATTTTTATTGTTCTTGTGGGGGTTATCGTTGTTGTTGTTGTTGTTGTTGTTTCTTGTGCTGCTGCTGCTGCTGCTGCTGTTGAAGTTGAATAACATGTCAATGGAATAGTTGAACCGTAAACTGAAATTGTGTCACTGAACACAAGTACCTGGAGGATCTGTGATGCCTGTTGTCAGGTCCCTTAGTTCATCCCAGTGATCTACATTTTGGTCTCGTCGACTTGGCGTTATCAGAGTCCGTGTTTGCCTGACATCAATGACAACAATAGCTGTCACAGCTAAAGCATCACCGTATTGCTTTTTATCATCGTGTATCACAATATCAACATCATTGCTATCAACTACTTCACCAAGCAGAGTTTTTACTTCCTCTTGGGCCGTCTTATATGACTGTAGCTTCGTAGAAACACACAGAATCTGCTTCTTGTGCTTCTTTCCTGCAACAAAAAAGTGCAAGAAGGTGATAGATTGCAGAATAAACTTCTATCAAGAAAGTCGATTTGATATTCAGATTGGGTGGATTATCAACATATCTCACATGGTTCTTGCACATGATATACATCAGAAGCCAAGCGGCAACAACAGTGTTTCCGGTGGAAAGCTCCATTCAATCATTGCAATGAAAGCATATAACACTTGTTTCAGTGCTAGATGACATTATGGTGAGCAAACATTTATGTCAATAAAGTGACGTAAAATTTATTATTTAGGTAACCCTAATGATCAAGCTGCTTTAATTTTCTGCTGTGTTTTCATTCAATTTTTTTCTGACATTGCTATCAAAGTGTGTATTTTCTTCTGAAGGAATCTCCTATTCAGGCAATTTGAGTAATGAAAATCTTCTCTCTCTCTCTCTCTCTCTCTCTCTCTCTCTCTCTCTCTCTCTCTCTCTCTCTCTCTCTCTGATGTCGAATGCCTGCAACTAAACTTTGAAACTGATCCACCATACATCTAATGCTGAGATCACTATAAATAATGCAAAGTGAATTATATATCTTTTATGAAGATTTAATTGTTGCATTTGCTGTATTCCATCCAGAGATAATGAATTGTTATCAATGGGGAATATTTCCGTACATCGGATCATCAGATGAAACAGTCAAAAGCTCCGACAATCACTTTGCAAATTGTTGACCCATATGATCGCGAAGATCGTGTTGATTTTATATGTAGTTTTATAATTCGCCGTTGGTCTGTAATATGGTCAGATTTCAATCGGTTTGGAGGTCGGAAACATTTTTCTAGCACCCCTTCTTGTCTATACTGGGTAAATTTGTTCAAACCAATAGTCCGAACCTATATTCTTTTTAGATCGGATAAATCAATATATTATCTGTAATTGTTTAAGGGATACACGTGGAACCTTGAAGAATTCTTAAAAGCAGTAAAAAGTCTACATACGAATTACAGGTGCCGCCAACGAAACTGTTCGTGTAAAAAGGTGTTCGTGCGCAGTTTTTCAGAGGACGGGCAAATTTAAAAACTCATCAATGGGAGGGGAGCAAAGTCAATATTAATAGCGGGCGGGGAAGAAATTTCAGTTTGTACAGTTGGCCGGGAGAACATTTCTGGCAGTGGGTACCGGAAAATAGGTAAAGGAAGGGGAATGCCTTGGTTGATAGAACTTCAGGGATCGATGATTAAGCTTCGACCGTAAAGTGGAGCAATGTCCAAAGGTTGAAATGATGTTTTTTTTTTCTGGCGCAGTTTAGTAATGGGGAATTTCAGTGGTAGGGAGAGGGCAGTGGGGAACTTGAATGGTTGTGAGGGGTGGGGAGCGCGCTGACCATTGATACTGAAGGGCAGTGGGCATCATAATTCAGGGGAGGGCATGTTTTTCGAATATGCTTATGGAAAGGCAGTTACGAACAGTTCTACTTTCCACTCCAAATTTTTAGGTCAAGGTCAAAAGTATGTAAAATCAGTACATCAACCTTCGAAACATGTTTTGCGATGATTTGTAAAATTATCGAAATTTACCAGTTGGCGGCACGTGAAATTAAATCAGTGACTTTGCTGCAACAATCAACATAATTTATGGGAGGAGTACACGACTGGTGACCGTGATCACGACCACGAGGATTTACAGTCAACTCGCACCTTTTCCAACCCGCCCAGAACCAACTCGTCCGTACCAACTCGCTCGTTGTTTGATATGTACATGTAGTATAATAACATATATCTGGTGTTATAGAGTCTACACACCCTGTGTTGTAAAATTTACGGAGTGTCCACTTCCGGGGTCCACTCAAAGGCGATTGTCAAAAATTGGGAGCCTGAAATTGGCTATTGACAAGCGGGACTTTTTTCGCCAATATTCACCACATTTCAGCTAAATAAACTGCTCTTCTTCCACTTGAATGAAGAAAACAATGTTCTACCATGTGGAAATTACAAAATAAGTTCCAATACGTCACAAATTCAACATATTACGCGGTAGCGAAAGCCGTCATACGCGGTACCGGGGTAGCTCTGCGTGGCAGGGCTGTGTGTTACCGGCGTTACACAGCCTCCCACCATATGCGATCAACGTATGCGATGGGAGGCCGTATAACGCCGGTAACACACAGCCGGCCCTGCTACGCAGAGCTGGCAACGGAGTATCGCCTCAGCAATAGCATTGTGGTTAAGCCACCCTGCTGCACGTGTATTTTGGTCGATTGGTGTTGTCGATTTCAAGTAAGCTTATCTTGCGTCGTGAATCCTTCCTTTTAACCGGTCGGACGTTATTTAAAGTCGACGATTTGTCAGGATAAGGTACTCATGAAAAATTACAAATTGATTTCGGGCGAGTTGGTATCAGGCTAGCCCTGCGTACAGGTCTGTGTGTTCCGGGCGTTTCACGGCCTGTACCACATACACTGATCGCATATGGTGGTGGAGGCCGTATATAACGCCGGGAACACACATACCTGTACGCAGGGCTAGTATCAGACGAGTTGGTATCGGGCGAGTTGGTATCAGGCGAGTTAGTATTGGCGAGTTGGTATGGACTAGCTCTGCGTGGCAGGGCTGTGTTACCGGCTTTATACAGCCTCGTGAGAGGAGTTAGAATCGGACGAGTTTGTTCTGGGCGGGTTGGAAAAGGTGCGAGTTAACTGGTACCAGACCAGGAGCAGCATATAGTTCAAAACGAAACTACATGTGTACGAATGTTTTATGTGGCCCTCGAGGGTAACGATCAAATACAGTCGCAACTTCTGGCCGCCATAAGGCTTTCTGTTTAGCTGTTCTCACCATTTTGGCATCAGTTTCAGGCAATATTCACTGGTTTTAGTGTGTTCAAGAAGCCGTTGTATATCACAAACTGATGACGTCATACTCCAACATTCGCCCTGTAATGGCGGCACTTAATCGCAGATCGCTCCTAGATGCTGTAACATGTCTTGACTGTTTCCCAGTTGCATATATATATTGGATGAATCAGAGCTAAGATAGTACCTACCTTCAGCAACGGACTCGACTAATGCCGACGCCATGGTAATTGAAGTATTTTTCTGCCTACAGCGACCAGTTACGCCACGATCACATGATCGTCACAAGTCTTTTAGTCACTAGCAAAAGGTTAAACAACAGATAATTCCAGGCAGGTCATTCAAGGTCACGTAGTGGCTGTCGTTCTATTTCTGATCGATATTCCTTTCACTTCCCCGTACACTGTGTATCTATGTAATGTTCAGTGACTGTGCATACGTTATTTTGCGGTTCATATAGCAGTTTCTTTAACTCAGCATTGTATGGCTTCCAACCGCGAATACAGCGTATAAGCTAATATGCAGAATCAAGACATGGAATGAATTATTCATAGTAGGGGCTGACTTTCAAAGAATTGAAATGCCACAAAGCGACTTTAATACTACAATAAAAACAACACATAAACTGAAAAGGCGAAATAAATTACATTCAACACGATTGGAACTAATTTGGGATAATTGGATCAACATATTTTTCAAATTTCTCAAAAATGTTAGGTGCCTTATCACATGAACTGGCCCGAATTCCCACCTGTGTGACGTAGAACAGGACGGATAAGAAATCCGAATTACCCCTGTTGTACGTCATCAACCGGAACTTTTTTCTTTCATGGTACCGTTCATACATGCAGGCGTCGCGACACGAACAGATTTGTTGTGATCGATGCCGTGCTAGCTCGAACGTTATTTTTACAAAAAGGTGACCCGATAAATCCAGACATGGAAACATAGAAGGCATATTTGTCCAACGAAATTTCAAGTCGCTAAAACAATAGCTTTTCCCGAGAATCGAATGGAGATACCGACGATCGTTATTTTAATGGCTCAGTAACGTGTCGGCTCCAGTCGAGTCGTGTGGGACGTCGTACCTGGCGATCCCGGTTGGCGATAAAACCGAAACCTACACCTCAAACTGAATAAATGAGTATAGTATAATCTTCGGGAAAGCGACATAGGAGGCACAAGCCTAAAGTCATTCGACAATCAACGATCAATTTCCTTAATCACACAAAAACTCCGTAAAGTCTCGCTCGGAATCAAACTTGCAGCGCGGCATAATGCCGTAGCGAAGACATAAGCTTTTGAGCTGTGTGCAGCGCTGTGGAATCCCATGTACTTCGAAAGTTGACTCAGACAACACTCAAAACAGAGTTTCCGTCGACAAAATTAGGATGTATCCATGGACGAGATATGTGTCAATGCAAACATCAAAGTTCGTAAGACGAAAACATTTGACCGAGATCGGGATTGACGAGTTGCCGGACGAGTTGACACCGGCAGAGACCGGTGACGGAACGTTGTGGGCACAGACATGCAATGAGTGTGTCATCGAACGAATCTCGGAACTTTCGCGCTCGCAAAGGTCGTAAACTTGTGTGATATTTTGAAAGCCACGGCATCTCTGAGAATGAGAATTACTGTTTCGATCGTGTCGTCTCATTTACTTCATAAATATAATTGTAAATATTCTAAGTAACTCTGAATACTATGATTATCCGTCGCCAGCACGGTGGAAAGCTGTGTCCCCCGATGGCCAACTTGCCTTGGCATCCGTACAGCGCGAGACAATGATTGACACGTTCACGTGACCGAATCCGTACGTCTGGTTGGTGGAGATACCCTTTAGTGTAGCAAATTTCAGCTTGATGGATTTATGAATGAAAGTATCTCCTGGGTGACGGGCCGCTTTACTCTTTAAATGAAAGTAATCCGCGTAAGTAAAACACAAATCGCGACGAAATTCATGCAATTTGTTACGATAATTTTGATCCATCTACGTCAAAAGAAAAATAAGAAGACTGTTCATGTGATAAATATATAATCCCATGGTATTTTTCTCTGTTTGACGTCATCGTATACTCGTGTTTTTCGCGGAGCCGCACAACTTCTCGCCTTCGGCTCGAAGTTGTACGGCTCCGCGAAAAACACTCGTATACGATGACGTCAAACAGAGAAAAATACCATGGGATTATATATAAATATAGCTGAAAAAATGTTAGGTGCCATATAGCTGAATGTTGCAATATTACAAATTACTCACAAAAACAAGTGTGTAACGTAAAAAGAAAAGCAGATGAGCTTACATTCATAGATATTAAGGACATTACGTCGCCATCAAATTATCCCAAATAAGCTCCAATCTTGTTATTCTGTAATAGCAGGGCCAGGATAACAAATCATGCATTATATTCATATTGTGCGAGTTCATACAACCAAACCAATTATATTAAATTTATGTAGATGGTATGCAAGGTGACGATTAATTGATACAATGACGTTTCTTGTTTGCGGAAGAGTATATCTGAGTAATGTAGATTGATATATAGTGTTCGACTACAGGCTTTGTTGCAAATCACCTTCATGCGTTGTCCAAACCATGGGAAAAGAATGCATTTACTTTACCTACAAGTATGAACATAATAAACGTGTGTGTAGGGTATTGCTACAGTGACATACATTACACGATTTTGAAAGAACAAAATAGCGTATAGCCTACAGCGTTCAAAGATTGGTTTAAAAGCAACATGATGTTGACAATAACGGTCACCTTATGAAGAATATCACCGATTTATTAGAAGTCTGCTCACAAAGACTGACAGGTCCTCAGAATAACACTGTAAAGGGACAAAGTAGTATCTCACAAAATTCATGAAAAATTGCCGACTTTGTCCCTTTAAACCAGTAGGAGTCAATATGAAAATTGATAGAAAAATTTTGGATCACAGTGCAATGTTCATGTTTGAAATGAAGAGCTAATTGTTCTGAATTTTTTTTGAAATTTAAGTTTGTTGCCATAATCCAGCTAATATCATGTAAAAGAAAAAATACTTCAAAGATAAGTATTACAAATCAATTTGTCAAACTTACAGCGACTGTTTTGGTATATGTTACAAAACGGCAAAAAGACATATATTCTGGACTTTACTGATAAGCATGGACCATCGAAAACTAATCGTGAAACAATAGTTCAATGCAGCGTTTCAGAAAAGTACATGTGCTGACGAGGGTCGACGCCTGACCTGTGTTGCACAGTTAACAACATTGCCAGATAACCTGTGTTGCTATAGAAATATTACAGATATTTTAAAACAATTCTTCCATCTTCTCCCTAAACAAATAAAAATATACTGTCTAGCTTTACAGGTACAATGTACAATATGCATTGTTATTGGTTACAACATCCGCACTATACATATAGGTTTGAACACTATATGACTTAGTCTGCTCCCTTAGCACTTCTCTACGGACATCAAAACCGACTTCACCTGCAAACTTGAGAAATCACAAATCATATGACGATGATATGTCTCGGTGTATATACCTGGGCAGAGGCAGCTGTTATTTAAATAAGACCACGTGATCACACAGCTGATGTCTGTGCTGACTGATAAACAAACATTTGTTTCACAACTCCTGGAGATGACTTCTTTAGTCTGTGCTGCTTTTCAGCAAGGTGTTTTTCACCTGTCTTTTTCTTCAGGTCCATTAGGACAGAACGATACTCGTCTGTTACAAACTTGCCATCTGTTGATATGCCATTCGTCAGGAATGGTAGCACTTCTCCACGGACATCAAAACCGACTTCACCTGCAAGAAAAAAAGTCTTGGTTATTGACATCTCTCTCTCTCTCTCTCTCTCTCTCTCTCTCTCTCTCTCTCTCTCTCTCTCTCTCTCTCTCTCTCTCTCTCTCTCTCTGAATACATAAATATAATGAATCTATCTGTATGTATAGTAATTTATGTATTATAATGTTTTGTATCTGTAGGCCTATATGTTATATTTATATTATGCATGCATGCATACATACATACATACATACATACATACATACATACATACATACATACATACATACATACATACATACGTACATACATACATACATACATACATACATACATACATACATACATACATACACACACACACACGCACGCACGCACGCACGCACGCATGCACACACACACACATACATACATACATACATACATACATACATACATACATACATACATACATACATACATACATACATACATACATACATGCATACATACATACAGATGTAAGACAAAGAACTATCAACTATATCAATACATCCCATTGTGAAGTAAATATTACAGTTTATGCAAATATTCGGGAAGTTTCACATAGTCATAAGTATATGGTTTTGGAGCTCAGGTACCACTAATACAGTGTCCCGGAATTGTTCCTATAGATAAATAGGAAAATATTACCACGTGACCACACTTAACTAATGCTCGCAGTAAGTTTGTAGTGGTGTCTGATCAACACTGTTGACGAGCAGAGAAAATCTGACTATATTGACTTCGAATTCGCGAAATATTCATTCTTGTAAACAGACGAAGCTCATTATTATTCACGTTTGATGTCTTTCTTGTAACATTTCATTGTGCTCTCATTGACCTTTTATACCAGTGACTCTATGCTGCTCATTTTCTAGCTGTCTCATCATTCATGTTTGTCTAAATTATCAAGTTCACAGTGTTAATTTGAGACAAGTAAATAGTTATATTATAAATGTGTGTACTTTTCGGAGTATTATATCAGACCGAGACTTTACTTACCGAGTTCAGTCTTGAAAAAGGTAGATATCTCTTCTTGTTGATCCACGGCTTTCTGAAAGCATGCTTCACAGTGATAGGACACCAAAACACGGTCAATATCGATGTTGCCGGCATGCCATCTTGAGCTTTGACAACAATCCAAAAAACAACCACAGAACTTTGCAAACAACCTTCCACTACTTTTGTAACCTTTCCCACGACTGTTTAAGAGGCCTTCAGCTACTTGCTCTGAGAGAGCATCTCTCACATTTTGAAAATGGCAAAGTTTGATGGGCATCTCTGTGTCACCAAAATGGACATTAATAGACGGACCACTTGCAAGTGTTTTCTCGTGGTTGTAATTGAAATATCGGTATTCAGATTTGAACGTCTCGCTGTTAAATGCAGTCTGATGGATAAATGGATGTTCATCAAGATACTGACAATATTCCTTCCGAACTTCTTGAGTTCCCAGTAAAAGGACATTGGTACTTGCACGTCTCCGAGGAAACAAGGGAACAATGTCAAGATACTCTTTGAGAGTTTTCCTCTGTTTTTCAGTCAAAGTTTCCTCAAAACTGAACACCCTTTTCATCTGTGCAGTGGAGTAGGCACGTTCATCATTGAATTTCCAAGCATCCATCCACTTCCCACTTACTAGCAAACTTTCATCCATTCCCTTTCGATTGTTCATCACCGTACAGAAATATCAATACAGAACCTGCAAAATTGAAATTGAAATTTGTGCAACGTATTATAAACTGATTTTCGAAACAAGGAGTACTACGAGAAGTAGTCAGAGCATCTTCGCTTGTCAAGGTCTCCTCGCCGGACTCCTTTCTGGCTCACGAGCCGTGCGAGTGGACGATGTAGTTAGAGTAAAAAATAACAACATAGTAGAGGGATTAATAGATCATGATAACATGCAATATAGTGAAATTCTGTGCTTAGTAAAAGGAAACAAAACATCTAACAACAACAACGACACAACAACAACAACAACAAATTGTTGATACTAAATTGAAGTTGAATGACATGTCAAGTGAAGAGTGAATCACTAACTGAAATTGTGTCACTGAATATAAGTACCTGGAGGATCTGTGATGCTAGTTGTCAGGTTTTTCAGTTCTTCCCAGTGATCTACATTTCGGTCTCGTCGACTTGGCGTTATCAGAGTCCGTGTTTGCCTGACGTCAATGACAACAATGGCTGTCACAGCTAAAACATCTCCATACTGCTCTGTACCATCGTATGGCACAATGACAACATCATTGTGATCAACTACTTCACCGAGCAGTTTTTTCACTTTCTCTTTGGCCGTCTTATATGATCGTAGCTTTGTATAAACACACAGCACCTGCTTCTTTCCTGTAACACAAACATTACAGATATGTCGGTAATAAAGTGGTGGTATAATCTTTTACCAAGAATAATGATGTTTAAAGCAGGTGTAATCAGGTAAATAATATATATATATATATATATATATATATATATATATATATATATATATATATATAACGTCATAATGATACATGTTGCGAAATGCGTATTGATGATCTTCTATTTATGTATGCATAGTGATAAATATTGAGTAGGATAATGAGTTGTTATCAATAGAAATATTCATATAAACTTCTAATGGAGTAATATTTGCATACAGCAATCATAGGATAAAAAAGCAGTGCCCTAAAAGTAAGTTTCCATATTCTTGAACACTCGATTCATTGAAATTTTATCTCACATCGAAGAGAATGTTTATAAGTTCCCTATTAGTTTTCTTGTCTGATCGCTGCAAGGTACATACTCCGTTGGCAAAATGATTTGAGTCCGTGTCGGACTGTTCGGACTTGCTAAATGAATTTAAATATTGACAGATTTCAATCGATCCAGAGGGCAGAAAAAATTCGTTTTTCACTCTAACCTCATCAATATAGGTAACAGATCATAATTTCTTTTGGCAAATAGAACAAACAATAAACAAAGTACACGAACTATTTAACAAAATGTACGACAACAAACACATCGATCATGATACGTAGAAGTGTCTTGATCCATAAAACATAAAAATCCGTACCCCGCAGTGGTACTTATTGCCCAAAAAATCACAAACCTCCGAAAAATCTAAAAGACACACTAGTCAAAACAAAATTTACAGAAGTAAAGAAACATAGAACAAACAAACCGAACCACCAAACGGATTCACAACGAGACCCAAAAATTAATATACTTGCCTCGCTACTCGAAGAGCAAGACCACTAAAATGCATTAAATAAATTTTCACAAACACAAACTAAGGAAAGAATCTACACTGCGACTGATGAGAAACCACACTCGGGTTTCGAACGCAAGCGTCAAAGGGCCACTCTATCAACATTGTAACACCATAGGTCCGCTAGCTGCGTCTCGCCATAAGCTTTCCCCACACAAACAAAACATTACCGTACACACTAATCCAAACCTCCCTACAAATATCCGAAGCGAAACAAACATTTCATTAACACAAACAATCGGATAAGAAACGCAACGAATCAAACACAAACTCGACACAAAAACATTTTGGATAGTTAGGTGGGGAGCCTCTTTCACATTTTTTACATACGATAATGCTGAATCTATATTCTTTCAAAGTTGGATACTCTGTAACTTAAAAGGATCTATATAGGTTGGGTTCCTAAGGAAGATCTTGAATTGCAGGTCTACATACGAACAAGACCGTTGAGTTTGTATCAATAAATTGAATAATCTCCATAATACATTGTAATAATGAACAACCGTGATGTTTTCACACGCTTTAGAATTTTTCAATCAGAATGTTAACTGCTCTGTTGGTTAAGTAATACAGGGTAATGTATTTCGTGTCCAAATAATTTTGAGCCTTTCTGAAAAGTGTTGTCCATTATAGTAAAATAATTCTATTTTGTAATATTCAAAATTTTCTGCGTCAGGATGGGAACATCCCCTCCTGACTTTCCTCAGCAGTTGGATTATTTGTGTCTGACAATTCCCCTCCTTTCTATGCCCTGTGCAATCTTGCAAAACATCGGTAGGTTGGTTTGCAATGCCTTTTATTTCTCAGCACAAACTTAAGGGGCCTTAGATAGATAAAACGCGCGCATGGAAAACGCAATTTTGTGTTCTGTGGGGGAAAAGGTTTGGCTGTACTTCGATTATCGTGCGCAAAAATTGCACTGTTTACATTTATAATGTAGTTCTTATTATGTAGTTCGTTTTTATGTATCGTAAAATATCATATTGTTCGGCATGAACCAGGCCAGTGCGCTACGAGTAACGTGACAATAATTTTTGATACACTTATAATTCATTTCATTCTGTTGGTTGCCTCATTGTGGAGTTGGCGCTGAACAAATTTAAAGATTAATTTTTGTGGGGGTATGCCTGGGGGCGGGGTTTACAGCGTATGCGTGATTTCATAGCGACATAATTACCGATCGGTATGGCTGGATTTTCGCACTTGCAAACTTTCGTTTAGGGGAGGGGAGGGCTTCAGGCCAATCGCACTAAGTTGCGTTTACCGTGCGCATGTTTTAAATATCCACGGTCCCTTAAACCATAGACCCTCGAGGGTCTATGTTAAACTATAGTAGCGTCATTTTCACAGAGTCCAGAATGACGTCTACTTCTGATTATTACCGTGTTGTCCATCGGTAATCGTACAGCTGTACGTACAGTTTGCTTTTATTATGAATACCAAAAGTTAGATGTCAAAAGTTAGTCTGTAGCAATACAAGTCTTTCACAATCGTTTTTGTTATGTACTTATACAAAGAACAACGTTCCAACAAAACAAAAGGGAGGGACATCATAGGGTGTACACGCACGCGCAAAAACATTTATGTGATAGTAGAAAAAAGTTGCCAGAATTTATGCGAAAAAATGAACGTTGAGCAGTAGAAAAAGTAATGCTCGCCATATATTCATCTTCCAAATCCCCCAAGATGTAACATTGTCCTCATCTTAGTATCTATGGAATCAATAAGATATGACCATGTAACACCACGGCTACATTCACGACACCGTCGCATCTTATGGTCGTCAGAAGGCCAGCAGCTGTGTTCTTTGCTGTTCCCAATTATTTAAATCGGTTACATTTACTGATTCAGTGTTCAAGAATAGTGGTACAGACACAAAATTGTGCCCAGCCACAAACATATTGGATAAATGAGAGAGGATAGTACGTACCTAAAGGATCTGACTTTGACGCCATGATGATATCAATATTTTGCCTGCTTCCAGCAACCAGGTACGCCTGACACGTCACAATCACATGATAGTCACTATTCATTTTGTCACCGGCGTCAGTTTACGCGACAGGTCACTTAAGGTCACACGGTGGATGTCATGTCTATTTCTAACATGTTTCTTTCACTTTGCCGTACACTGTGTATCTAATACTCGGTGACTGTGCACGGCGTTGAATGCGTGCCATAATTAAGCTATGCAATTTGTGATTACGACATGCCTTTCATAATTACGACATGATCTGATGAGATGCAAAATGCGATCATTTGGACATGAAGGCTCGACATTCGTAAGTACGATATGACATGATGAGACGCAAAATGGGATTATTTGAACATGGAGACTTGACATTCTTACATGAAGAATGCGATAATTTGACTATGAGAATATTCAATGCGAAATTACATTTGATAATGCGCAATGAAGACGCGCGATACAACATTAGCATAATTGTGCAGTCTGGTTACATGGTTTATACCACGCGACGCAGGATGAGGAGTTGGGGCCGACTCGCAACGATTTCGAAGCTGTTATCCAATTAGGTGGCTGAATCTTACCAATATAATGAAACAATACAAATAGACTCCCTAAGTGACTGTGAATAGTGACAATCGACCAATCAGATATAACCTTGCAAACACGCTGCGAGTCAGCCGAGGAGTTGAAGCTTTGAATTAGGTCACCTTTTCCAGCAAACTAGGGAGTCACCTAAAGCATTTTGCATCTCATCATGTCATGTCGTAATTACGAATGGCACAGCCTTTTACGAATGTCAAGTCTTCACGTCCAAAGGATCGCATTTTGCATCTCATCATCTCATACGAAAGGCATGTCGTAATTACGAATGGCATAGCTTAATTATGGCACGCATTCAACGCCATATAGACGGTCGATATTTATTTATTTTTTTGGCTCATGATCTTTGTGTAGCTTCCGACCTCAAACACTGGACAAATATTCATAATCAAGACAAGGAATAAATTTTGCATGAGGTGATTGTCGGGTCTGAATCTAAAAGAATTGAAATGCTGTACAAAAGAATTATAAACTAAGAATAAACAAAACCCCACACAATCTTCAAAGACGCGAAATAAATCACAGGCAAGACCGGGTTGACAAATCATACATTTTATTCATGCTTTACGGGTTTCAAACAACTAAACTAACCATACAAATGTAGGTGATAAACAAATTGATACATGACGTATTTTTGTATGCGGAAGAGTACATCTGAGTTTTATATGTGAGAATAATGCATATATGGTGTTCGATGGTCGATTTCTTTTGCAAATCATCTGTATGAGTTGTCCAAGCCACGACTCGGCTTGAGTACTTTGGTTTATGCCGACACGCAGGGTTAGCTGGTTATTGCTATGGCGTCACACAATAGTGTTTTCAAAGAGCGAAATAGCACATAAATCACACTTATCCTATAAGTTGTCATCTTAAAAGCAACATATTTTTTGATATGTCGGTCAGTTTATCAGCTATATGATAGTTTTTTTCAAGAAACGTGATCACAACAACCGAAAGGTTTGCAGAATGACACTTGTATCGGTAAATACCAAAACTTCTCAAAAGATTTGAATCACAGTGAAATGTTTATGTTCTAAATTTATGTTCCAAATGTTGCTGCGAAACAACATTTGTTTAACGTATGTATGTATGTATGTATGTATGTATGTATGTATGTATGTATGTATGTATGTATGTATGTATGTATGTATGTATGTATGTATGTATGTATGTACGTACGTACGTACGTACGTACGTATGTATGTATGTATGTATGTATGTAGTACGTATGTATGTATGTATGTATGTATGTATGTATGTATGTATGTATGTATGTATGTATGTATGTATGTATGTATGTATGTATGTATGTATGTATGTATGTATGTATGTATGTATGTATGTATGTATTATGTAAACTGTTTATGTGACACACCTATACAATCTTCTTTTGTACACAAAGAAACATAAGTATGCGCACATAAATTCATGTATTTTATATGTAAACATAATGCTCTCTCTCTGAAAATTAATATCAAAACTACTTCACTAAAGTAAAAATACTGCAATTGACGTAAATCTCTGACTGGGAAGTACACTCCTATAAGATGAGATTTTACTGTAGTTTAAGGTAACATTACATATATATATTTAGTACATGCACCGACGTGTTCATCTTTTCACTAGAAGGACCCAGGGATAACCGCGTTAGTTTAGGTGTTTACCTGTGTTATCAGCTTGGTCACGTGACACACAAAACTAGGGACCTTCAAAAGCATATAGCTTGTTCCACCATACAACAATGTATCTCGATAAAGTTCGCTATCCTTACCAGAAACATTCAGAACAGCAAAGTTAATTTAAGTCACTCTAGAAAATATGGTCAAATGCTAGAAGAATAGTTAGCTATATGGGAACAAAAATATTTAATATTGTAGTGAGCTTGGAAACCACAGTAATTTAACATCTCTGTATAAATCAGCGGCAGTCATGTCGATGCAGGTATTTATTGACATGCTCGTTTATAATTGTGTTATACAAAACATGGCGGTCATGACAGTTAATATTTCACAGAGATGTGGGTGCACTGAATTGGCCGATTGTCAGAAATTACTGTGTTACTAACAACGTACTAGTATACTGTGAAATGAAGCAGACTATCTCAGTCTACGAAACGTTCAAATCACAAGCTGCGACACAAAAATATGCAACTTTGTGTACAAGTTTTACCAACTAGACATCTTCTCTACTCTATGGCATAGCTGTAAGGAAAATATATATTTTCTAAAATCGTACACTTCGAGGTTCTTAATTTTACACGTGGGCTGTATTCAGACTATCTGCTACGCAACCATGACTTATGTATATAGTATACCCTACACCGGTTATAGCTGTGTGTCTCACTTGTAAAATGTGACATCTAAATTCTAAACGTCTTCGTTATTTAACTTTATTTATGAATCATTTTTGGGGATATTAGTTTTTAAAACACAAGTCGAGTCATTGTACTCTATATAGAATGCCGTCTCATTATTACACACGTCTAAAAGGAGTTAAATCTATGTTAAATCTATGTTAGCAGCGCCTAAAAAGTGACCGATACTGCTCAGGAGTTTGAGAAACAGGATAAAATCAGTATAAGTACTGTCCCTTTCTCATTCTCTGAAACACGCTGAGTGCAGCGGAAAAATGTTTATTCTACAAAACTGTTCCGTTACTAAAACATATACGCTGTAAGAGCAGAATTTCGAACCTTGCAGTTAAAATTTGACTTCGCAATGCTCACTGTGACTATCGATCGATTCTGGAAGACATTTCAATACAAGTTCCAACAAAACTTATATTGCCAATATTGAGTAACTTAGGGGCAGTAAGAGTAACATCTGATTATATTTTTTGTGAAACATAAGTATGCCATGAGTTAAACTCATAAATTAATGTTCATATCTTCACTACACCAATAGTCCATCTCTTCATAAAACAGTATCTGACCTTTGCCCTATGTGCAATAATTTCCTTCTTGCTCAATGCTTGTGATGACAGCGAACAAATGAATTTGTTGACAAGGTTATTTTAAGAAGTCAATCGTATCCGTAGCTTCCAGAGAAAAATACGATGATGAATATAAAAGCGACGGTGATAAAACACATTGCAACAGCGACGATGATCCAATCTGCAATCGAGTTCTTCTGTATAGGACCACGATTGTACCTGCGCGAATAAGTTGGTTGTTGTTCTCTGATGAGTAATTTGTCGACCTCTGCAGCGCTCCTTCGGGGAGTCGCCTCTTTTCCCTGTCCTGTCGGCTTCGCAGCCCCCTGCTCTGAACTGTACTGTACTATCGGTTGCCGCATTTCCTCGTCGTCGTCGATCATGACGCTCACGTGACCCTCACTTTTACTTGGCGCTGGCTCTGAGTATCCCGTTGGCTGTGTCGGGGTCTGTTTTTCAGGATCTGTAGCTTCCCTGGCAGCGACATCAGGTGAGGGCTGAGGGGGAGGCATTTGGCTCGCCTCGCTTGTATCGACTTTATCAGGAATATTAACGCTGGTCGCGTATTGTGGATTTTCCGTCGGAATGTGTCTAGTTTCCACCATAGCTGTAACAACATTTTCTTCATCCATTGACTCATCTTGCTTTTCTATTGACGCGAATCGACTCCGTGACGTAATGGTTACCGGGACAACCATCTCTGATTCGTCTTCGGGTGCCAGTTGTTCATCTTCCTCTTCTTCACCTTCTGTTTTCCCCTCAGTAAATGTAGTGATCTTGGGCAATTTCTTGGATGGTATCTGAACTGCATGGTATGTGTACAGCCTCCTGACCCACTCATCAGCTGTCTCTCCGAGCTTTCTTTCCTTTTCCTCAAGATGCTTTTCTTTCGCGTCCTTCTTAAGACTTATGATGATTTCCCGACCTCTCTTTACGACAGTTTCATCATCGCCGATGTGTTCACTCAAGACCGGCAGCACAAAACCGGTAAACGAGATCCCGACTTTACCTATGAAAACAAATGAAGAATGTAAATCAAATTTCACCCATCACGGCGATTACACTTGTCACCACTGACATTCAAGCGAACTCATTTCATTCCGGACGAAAACAGACAAAACAAAAAGACAATGAGCAACCAGTCATCAACGCTGGCTGTTAAGAGGCGGAAATGCACCTACACAACAGTCGTCAGAGGTTCGCGCTGTGTTTCTCAAGAGTAAAACTTATAGTGTCTCATATTCCTTTTCTAATATTTTTATTCTAATACCTAACAAAAGATTGATGCACAGTTTGAAGACAGTATAGATATCGTATTTTGCCATTAAAACATCTTTAATTGTGTTACAGGGTCTTTTCACACATCAAAATGACTCTGTGCAGTACTTACTTAGTTCCTTCTTCATGTGTTTTGTAATCTTGGAAAGCTGGTTGCAGATTTTATGGAAGCACTCGACGGAATGACACGCCAACAGGAGTCGGTCAACTGCTGGGTATTTTTTCACACCAAGTTTGTTGCTGATCCCATGATCTGTCAGGAATTTCGACGTCACCTCGTCGCAAATATCTTGTTCACCATACCATTTAACCTGTTGTAGGATGCCGCAGGATAACTTGATGGAAGGTACACTTTTGGGATTTTCTTTAAACTTGAAGTATTCATAGGACGATGTATGTTGGTGCTCTTCTGTGTCTTCCTTACTTTCTTCATGAAGGAGAGGATGTTGGATAAGACAAGTATGGATCTCTTTCTTATCTTCCTCGGCCCCCAGGAGAAGAACGCTGACACTCTTGTTCGTATCGGGATACAGTGGAATGTGCTGGAAATACTTTTCGAGTTCTTCTTCTTGAGCTTTGTTGAACTGGTCTTCGAGACTGAAGATGCGGTTGTTCTGAGCCAATGAGCAGGCATGCACATCACCGAATTTCCAAGCCGTCAACCATTTGTCTGCAATTATTTTGCCCTCTTCCAAGTTTTTCGAATGTTCATCTCCGTAGATAAAAATCAAAGAAGAACCTGGAAACAAAGAGATAAGGTGACAAATGATGAAATTGGCGTGAATGCCTGTATTAGAGAAGGTGAAAGTACAATAATTTTGATTTACTAAATTTATAAGGATGTTTTCTCAGAGAGAATTTGCAGAGATGTTATAGTCATCGCTTCCTTATAATTTATATGTCAACTGAAAAGTTTCAGCCGTGAGAACAGATATCAGAAATCGGAAGACAGGTTGATAGTCACTCACATTACACGGTCAATCAGATAATCGGTAAAATGAAAGAAAAAAGAAAGGCATGAAGGAAAGAAACTTTAAGAAAAAAAAAGACAAAGAAAGAAAGAAAAAAAGAAAGGCACACAAACTGAAAATGAGGGGAGTCAGTTGCACTGGTAAGAATAAAAGATGGTAACGAAAAGACATGTCATACGCTCAATCAGACAGTCAGTAAATCAGCGTGACGGACAGAGTACAGTCAGACACACAGACAGACCACTAGACATACTGACACTCTCATTGTACAACCAGCAACTGTACAACCGGCATGGATTTTATGTGTTATTTTATGTCTTTGGTGTACTCTCTTACCTGGCGGAATTGTGCATTTTGATGAAACAATGTCAAGTTCATCCCAGTGATCAACATTCCGATCTCTTCTCTCAGGAGTCACCAGTGTCCGTGTCTGTCTTGCGTCGATGACGACAGCAGCTGTTTGGCCAATGGCATCCAAGGACGGTTTCTTACCGGATTCACTTTTTTCTATAATGACGTCATCTTCCGGAAGGAGTCCTCTGAGGAGCTCGGTGATTTTCAGCTCTGCGTTGCCGAACGATTGTAGTTTTGCGTATGTGATTATCTTTTGCTTCGAGTTCGAGCCTTGGTGGATAAAGTACAACAAAAATGTATCTCGAGTTTAATGTTACGTGACAGACAACTGAAGCAGGATATATCATTAGTTTTATTTATTGTGTTGTCAGTAATACCACGAACAAGAGCAGTCATTTGACGTGTTTGTCACCAGCAGAAACTATCATTTTTAGTTTTGTAAAATTAGTAATTTATAATTTATTTTCTCTAATCGTCGTATGCAGGACGACCGGCGGCTCATTGAAAGAGGTGGGCCACACACTGTTTATACGTAAATAACTAACTCTTTGTCCACTCTACTGCGTGAGACTAAATGAATGATGGAGGTCCGCTTTCTTGTACTGGTGTAATTAGTATTGCAGAACAAGCGTTTCGTCATGGGAAATACAAAAATTAAGTATCTGAATCGGTGCTTTCTCCAACGGTCGTACGCAATTTTGAATTACCGTCCGTTAAAATTTCATGAAATGGTGTAGTATTCAGTTTACTGGTTACAGGTCCATGCATGATGTCATACATAGAATATCTGTTAATCATTAAATTTGTTGAACCTCGCTGAACAATCATAGACCCAGCCGTTTACATACGCCATTTTGAATTTTCAAGCTACCGCATTTTATTGTACAAGGCCAACACGGGGAAGTTTACGCCTTAAAACAACCCAGCGTCACGTAATGCATTTTGATGAAATGCAGAATGGAGAATATAATTTTAAAACGATTTATCTCATATTTTCTTAGCCTTAAAAGAAGGTTTGGTGACTAACACCATGATGTTTTTTTTTCAAAAATAGCTTTAGTAAATATTCTAACCAGTAGTTGAATTATTGACAAACAAACATAATGGTGAGGTTATGGTATACACTATTTTATTCCGTGTGACGCAGACAGGTAACAAACCAAATAGAAATGTTATTTGCAAAGTGTTTGATAGGTTCCATGTGAAACAGACCGGATAGATTACTCGACCGGTGTACACTCTGAATCCGACAACATTTATTGTGTAGAACCAGCAAACGGTGAGATCAAGGGCAGATAAACTTATAAAAGTATCATAGAGGGTATGGGCCAAACATTGAAGATTTTGAAAACTCACAATCAAGCCTTCAATTCACAATCGAACCTGGCATGCTTTTTCGAAAGTTGAATCCCATGTTTTCGTTTTTCACAAACATAAAAAAACGTTGAATTCGTGCAAAATGTATCTACCGCATGGGATTGTGATGTTATCGCGAACACACAGGCAGCTCTACACATTAGCGTGCATCTCAGTTGAAATTCCACAGTCACTAGGCATAGTTTTTATGTTTTCTTATTTAGAAACAGTGCTTTCTCTTTTGAAGTTTAAATCATACTAGGCAATCTTTTCTCCTACTTATCATCACACTCACCTGGACTATCCGTTTGATTTTCTTCTGACGCCATTTTTACAGCTGCGAAATGGTGAGACCGTCTACATCAGTGTTTTCGGTGACACTAAAGTAAAGGTCATAGACGCCAGTCTCCACACGGTACCACAGACAGCATGACCCCTTGGTGGGGTTATCACTCGCTACTAGTACGAATGGCATTCGCACACCTACGCCATATGAGCGAAGTGTAGGTTGTTGTTGTTGGGCGGGCGTTGAAAAGCAAATATGAGACCTGGAAATCAACTGGTTGAGTGCTTATTGCTAACTAACATTTCAGTTTGCTTCGGTGTCAGAGCTTATTTTTTGTTGGTACAGGGATAAACGATAAAAGGCAGGAAAATAAACCAAACTTACATTGCCGCCCATTGAAAATAAGCTCAGCTTACATGTACGATTGAAAAAATGTACTATGTCTCGATCTTAAGGTGTGCCATTCCGTTGAATATTATACTAGACGGTATCTGCTTCGATATTTACGAATCGTTTGCAAGGGTTCGTTTTCTTTCCTGCTAAGATTAAAGTTTTATTTAAGCCGAGGAAAAAGGGAACAGAGAAAGAATAGCATAAATCACATCAAAATATCAGGTGACAAAAGTAATTACCAATAAGAAGATGGGAACACCCAACGCTGTATCAAACAAAGTCGGAGTTATGGATCACTTTAAACAGTCATATTAGAGCGTTCAAGCTGATTTCAACACGTGAAGTTTCAGCGGTCTTGTTTGCAATAATTCTTTTTAGGAATCATCAAGGAATGACCGCAGTCTAGAAGTAAATGTGATATATAAGCAATGTCTTGCAACTTGTTATTAAATCAAGTGATTTAGTGATTCACTTTCTTCCAGTGCAACACTTAAAATGAGTCTTACACACATTTTAAAAACATCTTTTCGTCATGGAAAAGTCCAAGAATTGACGATAAAGTGTATAGTCAAAGGCTACATATTCAACAGCTGCTTATCAGTTGCATAATAGAAATGTGAATTTCTCCCTTGACTTAATTAATTCATTAAGAATAAACGTGTTGGTAAACTATGCATGTGATGCGTTACTTTTAATCCGAATGTTTTTTCTAGGCTGTCTTGTAAATTGGTTTTCATGGTACTTTCCATTCAGTGTCTTTTAGTAATATTATGTCGTTTGAAATATTCTGATTGAGGAGGCGCTTTTTCCTACTCCTCATAACTTCAATTCCCTGCAAGCCTCTCGGCATTTCTATCACTTTGAAGGCCATTATCGCAGAAAGTCGCGGTATCCAGGTAAACAAGAGGACACCATCGTGTCATCGCTCGTACCTCACATCAATTGTTTTAAAATTTACATACTCGACTGAAGAAAACCCACAAGCAAGACACATTCTATCTTTCTGATTATAGGCAGCACATATCATACACCCTATTCTACCATAGACAGTACTGTCTATGATTCTACCAATACCTTACACCATTACCTATGCGTTCCCCAACAACGTCATAAGTCTGATCAGCTCCTGTACACAAGTTTTTACCAGGGGAAATACATGACCGAGTCAATATACTGCATTTTGCCTTCGTACTACATCCTACCCAGACCATGATGTCAACTAAAGCGAATATCGGTGACAGCCAACCAGGGCAGGCAATACAGTCGTTCGCGAGAAAGTTTGTAGGGGACGGGCGTGCATACGTTTTGCCATCAGCGGGCAAATGTTTTACTTTCTGTTTGCAATATCTCTTTGCTCAGTGAGTGAAACGGAAAACCAAACAGGCGTAGAGACAGTAGAACTTTTATTGTTTTTCCGAGGGTTACCAAAGAGGAGGGAGAAGTCAAATATCAGGAACAGGGGCAGTTGGGTGCAAAGGGCGAGGCAGACGGTCATCGGGAAGGTTCTGGAAGAGAGTAAAGACCCAAAATTTAAGGTTTCTCCTATTACTTGCTAATGAAAAATCGATTATTGCCCATCATCGCCTTTTCTTCTTGTCGCATCAGCTTTCTTGTCAATTTGTTCTCGTCAGACACTCATTTCTGACATCGTAAACAATACTATAACACCGATACAATGCCTGTAAAATATCCGCAATTACCAAGCTAACGCTCTGTTTCAAGATCCCACTGATCATTTCGACCTTAACAAAAACGCAAAACTTAGAAACAATATCACCCTTTCAACATCAAAAACACTTCTGTTTTTGAAAGAATATCACCACCTTTGAATATTGCAATTTTCGTCTTTTCACATTGAGTGTTTTACTAAATTATTACTGTTCAATTTGTTCTGCACAACTTGTCAAATGGCGTACTCATATCTGAGAGCATTGGCGTACTCTAGGGAAGTTTATTGACAGGTACTTGAGAACTTCTTCAAAGAATTGATTTCACGAAGACGTCAAGTTCGCTTCAACTACACAGCATTTATTTCTAGGTAGACAAAGTGATACATGTCATCGCCAAGATCGCCTTCTATCTTGCTACGAATGGGATAAAAATGACAAATATTAAGGGAGGCTACCCACGTTTCCCTTTATTACATTGTGCACGCAGACATTTTTAGCTTGAGGCTAATTCGATTTTATTAATTTCCGAAAAATTTGAAATTGACAATTTAATTAGGATATAATTTTTAAAAATATGCTCCAAAATTATCGATGACGTTTGAAATTAAGGAGCAAATTGAATAAGAAATCGATATTTGAAGGTGCTAGAAAGTGTACATTTTTCAAGGTCAAGTTATCCGCAACTGAGATGATCTCATCATGCCACCTGTCATACATGCATATTTTCTTTAACATTAAAAAATCAATACCCTTTCTTTTGCCAACACAGATGAAACTTATTCCCTTAGTTTCCTGTGTATGGCTATCAAAATATCTTTTTACAAAATTACAAAATTTCTATCTCCTCCGTAGAATTTGATCTTCTCATTATACAAACTGGGAAATACAAATAAACTGATCATCAAAACAATAGTGTCAGATTTTGAAATATGGACATGGCTTTTCTGTGTACACTAGTACAGAAGAAATGTGCTTCCGTTCAGTGAGTGATCTCAGTGGGTACAAATCAAGGAGAATCGTGGGTAACATCACTTCCTGTGAGCTAGTGCTGCATGGTGAACCAAAAACGAGCGATATTGTCAAAACACTGACAGGGAATTATTCATGATTTAAAATAGATTAAAACATTAAAATAAATCATCCAATTACATGTCTATACATCAAAACAGCTATTGAAGTGGTCACACGGCATGCACTTTTTTGCAAATCGACTTATAATTGAGATTCTAGTGTTTTGAAAAATAATATGAGTGTATCGTTAACTCACTTAGAAATACTTTTTAAACCAATGACAATAACAAATATAATCATGACTACTGGCTACAGCGTGGCATTCTACTTGTATTAACGTATGAAGCAAAACTAAAAGCAATACATCACTGACAGAAAGGTGAAACTGTAAGTTGAAAAACTGTAAGTTGAAACTGTTTGTTACTGTCCCTTTCTGTTTTTATCTTCTATGTTTGGATAAGGATGATAGAATGTTTCTTCAGACTTGTGCAGCTAATTAGAATTGTTGACGCGAGGAAGACAGCGATGAGAATGAGTTTTACTGCTGTACTAATCTTGCGTAATATTACGAAAAATCAAATTACGAATTCACCATGATAATGTAGGCATAAAAAGAAGCTACATTAAAAGACTTGGTACACTCTTAAACGTTTATATGGCGCAGGTATATGAAAGAGGCAATTGACCTCCTTTTATATGATTTTCAATATATCTAACAGTTATCAAGGTTATAGGGTTATATTATTGTGTCGACTTTATTATATAAAGTATTTCATAACTGAACACCCTTGAAATTCGATTTTACCAAATGACAGATAATCATGGGGCGCTTTTAAAGCATGACATTCCGGAAGGCAAAATAAGGTATTGTTTGCCATGGTCTACGGTTCTCTGGTTAAAAGAAATTTTCCACTTATATAATGTTTTGTTGGAAAGAACCAAATTGTGAAGGCTTGAACTTATTCACATCCTCAAAATTTAGATGTTCTGTACATATGTTAATCTAACCGGTTGACTGACAATGTACATGATGGTGATCAAATGTCACAAATTGCGGAGTCGCGCGATCGCAGAGAAAATGAAAATTGATGGCAATTTCTTTATTGAAAATCAGGACAAACCTATAATAAATGAAAGGAACCTTGGTGGCACTATATCTGAGACAAACACTGTTATTCAGATTTCACATTAAAATAGTGATTTACACAATTAATTTTTACTGTTGATGATCCGTCTCGAAAGATGCATTATCAGATATACACTTTCCAATTATTCATGTTTGACAGCCGCCTAAATGATAAGTTCGATTCTCTTTTTTACAGGGCACGACTTTTGTCGATAATGTGGTGCGCAGGAAAACCCAACGTCATTTCAATGTTTGGATAGAACATACCAGAGGTGTTACATTACTGATCAAATTGCTAATACTTCGAGCAGCGAGTGGAGTGCATGTTTGTAGTCACTAGGACACACTTATCTATCAAAAATACGGTTTTTTTTACACTTCTGAAAAAGTGCATGTTTTTAATCTTTAAATGTAGAGTATTAAAACATGCAATTTGACATATTAAAAACATGTATTAGACCAAAGGACATTACGGAAGTGTGACTGCATCCATTCGGTCTGTGCAACTCCACTGCTTATCCAAGTGAACAAAAACAGACTGGCTTCTGCCTGCTTTTTTCTGCCAAGACTAATGTCCTAGGTGCCTTCAGACGCTGCCGAGATATTAGCAACTAGACATCAATAATAAGTAATTTGACACCTGTGTTGCGTTTTCGATCCGAACACTTGAATGAGTTGGTTCTTCTATCTACAATATTAACTGCAAAAAACTTAGAGTGTCATACAAAAAAACAAGTCATTGTTAATGACATAGTCCCCTCTTAGTTAATGAACATGGAAACAATTGACGGAAATGATAGTGAAATGATATTGTCCGGAAAACGGCGGAGAAAATGCATTAATGCGTATGTGCAGTTGATGTCTGATGTATTAATGGATAAGTACTTAAACTGTAGAAATAGTTGGGTCTGCGATCAATGGTTACAATATGATTTTATGAAATCTGGGCGTTGGTTTGTGATAAAAATGAACGAAGACTTGGACGCACTGACATATGGACTCACACACGGACAAGACCAAATCTATATTATTCTCCGGACCTTGTTCATGGGGGCTAAAGACGTAACATTTTGGCGACTGTATAGCACAAGTGATCTGCCCTGCAATACAAAACACATTACGATCGTGCGTTTGTAAACTGTCCGTTCACTGCCCGGCTCATCTGAATGTTACGCTCATTTTTTTTCATATTCTGAAAGTGAGAAAGTGAAATTCCAATTTTAGAACGAATTAGAAATATAATAAATGTTTCAGAGCAAGTACTTAATCATTACATTTATTCTCCATCAGAATGCAATCAAGACATTTGCCAGCCCTTGGTTCTATAGTTTTGCCAAAATGACTGACAATTTAACTCCGTGAAAGCGTAATCAGTATGCTGAGACTTTTCCATAATATCTTTCCATACAATGCGGGAGTTTCACAGACACTTATCACCCATATAGTCAATTTGGTCAATACATTTAAATGCATTTTCAAATTTCAAATGATACTTTAGCACGAATATCTGGTCCAAGCACGAAAGATTAGTAACAATCACTCATTCGAAGACTGTGTGATGTTATGGCACTCAGGACACTTAGTTTTACTATGGCAACTATGTTATTTTACGAACCTTTCAAAAATTTCAGTTCCAGTCATTCACTCTTTCATGAACCCCATCCTGAGAAGAAGTTTTTCAATTTCACGGCCCTGAAATTACACATTAATTACACACAATAAAAATTCATACCAGAAATATAACACTTGCATGTACATCGAGAAAGAAGCAAAGCTCACTTTTCCTATAGACTATAAAGATAGTTCATTTGTGCGAGTAGTGCATTCAAATAATTTCTTGATTATACTACACCATTCTTTTTCGCAATAAAAAACTTCTGACATGGATTATTAAATCTATGAGTCATTACAACATACGCAAAAATTAACGCTACATTTTCATTTATGAGCTACAAGGATACTCACTCACCTGATTTGGGTTTCGTTCATTAAGTCGTTGCTGAGCCATCTCAATCAAAATTAAATTACCAGATAAATGAATTAAAATACATTGCAGCACGGGTATACAAACCAATGAGTCAAGAAAAATTACAATTAAAACGTTATTTTACATTTTTTCTCTTTTTTGTCACACTTTAACGTTAAGTGACTCAGCAAAATCTTAATAAGCGGAACCCAAATTATATCAGGGGGCCTTTTTGCATATTTATGAAATAAAATGTTCGTTGTTCTATGCAGGAAACAAAATAAATTGAGTCTCATCAGAAATTGGAGTGTGTGCGGCTTAACATTTAGTACTCTTTCTTTCTAATCAAGATGATACGAACACAGGAATGCTTAACTATGAGGTTATATTTCCGTTTGAATTTTCCCATTCTATTCTGTGCACGAGTTGCGGTCTTCATTTGTTTCTCTAAACAGGCAAGATACACTAGGCTTGTGTACCTGGTACACACTATAGAAATTTAAGCATATGACACTTAGTTGAATGTGCCTTAAAATATTTTAGAAGAGATGATTGACTAGTAGCTATTTGTGAAAATGAAACGAACTACAAAATTGTCATTGTCAGTTTATTTGCTATTCTGGAATAAAGCTAATATCAAGATATTATCATTGAGAGAACATGACACTGAAGACACACTGTGGTAAATGGAGTAAATTTTACACTTAATTACTGAACTCAGAACTGCAATTATTTTACAAACCAGACAAGATGTTTAGTTTCACGATTGATGCAGAGTACTTCGACAGTACAAAGAGACAAGATCAAACCAGTCTAACTTATTAGGGATTTACAAATTAGACAGTTTCACCGTTCTGCTTACCTTTTTGACCAACCGGTACTAAGCTTTACTTCAATTTCAGACATTTGCTCCTCTTTAACTTTCAATTCGGCCTTCAATTCCTTGATACTCTGTTGTAGCTGAATATATCAAAGCGAGAAACGAACAAAACTGTTGGCAAATGTGTTTAGCTCATAGATTGATGCTTTATATCTTTAAATTTAAATGGACGCTGATATACGATAAGACAGATGCGTGGTAATACATGATCCGTGAGCAAATACACCAGCTGAATTATCAATATTTGCTAAATAGAACATATCTCTATAGATAAATAGAGATATTAGGTTTATTATTTTAAACTATCTCACCTCCTTTTTTTCGCCTTCCATGTTAGATTTCTCCTCCTCACTCAATTGTATACTAGGATCTGCGTGATAGAAGATGAACGTATTTAATTATAAAAATGAATTGAAAGTAAAGGTGTGGAAACAGCCTTATTGATTATTTGCTAACCAGTGGCGTTGCTGAAGTTTAGAGGCAGTTTAAGGTTACGCAATCTTTGATGTGTAGTTCTTTGCAAAATCCTTTACGACACATAAGATATTTCGAGTGAACTGTATTATTGGAGCAGAGGTGAGATTGAGATTAATAGTGCCTCCTAAACAATAATGAAACAACATTTTACGAAACCGAAAGTGATATCAAGGAGAAAATGCTTCGAAATTGGCAATTGAAACTTTCACGATCATTTGAACAGAGAGGTTGTGCAGCACTTCAATACAGGTTCTTCTCCCGCATAGGGTCCATTTACGGTAATATTTTCGGATAAGAAGACCTCTAAAATTAGATTGAAAATTGAGTTTTCTTCATGAAAATGTCTTAATGGCATCGTTATCAGAAATGAATGGTTTGGTCTCTGTGTTTATTTAGAGGCAACATAGTCATGAGTCAGATAAGGTGGCATTAACTCCCCCCCCCAGTTTTACATGTGTAAGCTATGACATCAAAGGAACAAGATCTCAATGAGTATGATATTGGTACGGAAGAAAGGCATTGAAGTTAATGAACATACGATTATATGATTAATGTAGAATTTCTCTGATGACATCAGTTATCAAAAGATACTTCGAGATCTAGCAGCTTACATATTCTGCTTCTTCTTGTGTCTTACCTGTCACTGTTACATTGGGTTATCTCATTTTCTGCCCTCCAGAACGAGGCAAAAATTTACATAACATGGCGAAAACCTCCCTGAGATCCCAATATTTAATAACTTTTCATATGCCTCAGTGTTTGTAAACACAGCGTTTTTATTTACCGTAAAATATCGTTCTACTTTTATCGCCTAGACGATACTAGATAATACTATCGATTGTATCCGATACTTTCGGATATTTTTTATTTTTGAAACCGGACATTGTCGGGATCGAGCTGAGGATTTAAAAAATATCGATACTTTCTAATTTTTAACTGAGCGATACATATCCGATATTGTTTGTGCAATGTCGCCCCTTCGTGATCAGGAGATGGCAGATGAGTCAGGTTTGAGTCAGGTAATTTTCCTCAGCCGTCTTTCATACAAGTACAGAGACCAGGATTGTTTTTTTTTGCTGCGAGTGATCTTGATGAGAGCACAGATACAGGCAGTCCTTCCACAGCTAGCTATCAAGAACATGTGGGCAGTGACATGGGTCATTCTGATGTTACAGAGGTCATTCACTTTGACATCAATTCTGCATAAAGGTCAATGATCGGATTCAGATTTGTGAACGATGTGCGATAGCGATATGGACTGTGAGAAATCAAACAAGTAAATAATTGTTCTGGTGTTTATGGTCTTGGCAGTTGATATACGTCATTACTAGGGAGGGACAATAATGATGAGATTTCGATTGAATAATACAGATTGCATATAGTTGGTGGCTTTACAAACATAAGCGCTAGAAAGGAGAAGGACAACACCTTTAGAGAAGGGACTTGACTTAGGAAAAGGGACAACACCTGGAAATATGTAGCATCTTTGTATAAGAAATAGGCGGTGTTATCTTTGAAGGCTTTAAGCTGCCACTCTGTTTCTCTATCCCAAAGTCCTCTCGCACAGCTATTCCCCGAAGGAAGACGGTGGGCCGTAATACTGGTACTTATGCAGAAATTTCTATGGCTGATACTGACATGTCAGGGACTTGTCTGGGAAATGGCACGGCATTATCGACACCAGGCTGTACAAAAGATAATGGCAGTCATAGTTAACTTCAGTTTTTTAACAGGTTGACGATCATGCAGTTTTGGTGCTCCTCATTTGTCCATTGAAGGGTGATTGCACAAAAAGGGACAGGTTTAAAAAAAGGTTGCCTAAAGTGTACAAGTACATTAAATCTGCAGACAGGAATTTTATGTTCCTAAAACGATTTTGAGGAGTTTGCCAGTGTAGAAAGTTTGTCAACACTAAATTTGCAGCTGATAGGACATATTTTCAGCCAAGAATATAAGAAGTTTTACCCATAAGGGTAATCTAATCTTGCACATGTACTAACTTTTGTTCAAACTGCAGTTTTTTTCAGGCTCTAATATATCTGTCATATGTGATTGGAATGTTTGCAATTTCTCTTACATGTACTTCTTCAGGAGAGCGACTTTTGCAAACCATTGCTTTGTCAGTTCTGACAGAAGGGAATTATTTCTTGATCAGATGGATTTTTATATACGTTAACTTCCTGTTGTGTTGATAAACTTCTCTATGCAGAAGTCGCTGATATATTTAACAAGGAAAGTCAAAGTAGCTAAGATATTAGGGAAATGGGTTCTCTTTCTAAATCATGCCAGGTAGTTACCAAACCATCTTCATTTCAGCTCAAGTTGCGGCCTCCTAAATTTGAAAGATCAACCACAAAAAATACTGTTTATGGTACACCTCGTAATTTAAGGGTAACAGGGATAGGGGCTCCAGACCACAAGTGCCGCCCTTTCCACATTAGCCAGGAGATAGAACAATGATAGCTTTCCAAGGGCTCAGTGTGTACATCTAGCACAATTAAGTACATTCAAGTTCCTTTTGGAGGTTCCAGTAGGGGAGATTACCTCTTTTAGTGAACACTGGGCCAAGTTATCACTGGAATGTCTTTAGATTCCACCACAATGAAGTAAGGTACCAAATGTGCACCTTTCCAAGGATTTCGAGAAGAGAAATGCAGTCCTTCAGGAAATAGAGCACTTTCTCTTATAGAGTGCTATAGAGCCTGTTCAAAGCTTTTACAGCTCAATCCTTTCCAATTCAAAAGAGATCAGACGACTGGAGACCAATTTAAAACTTCGTCAATGAAAACGTTTTCTCGCAAAGCAGCACTTCAAAATGGAAACTACCTTTAGTTTTATGTGATCTATCAAAAAGCGATTATGCAGTTTCAATCGATCTGACAGACATTTATCAATGTATGCTTATTCATACAGACTGTAGATATTTTCTCATGTTGGCTGTGCAGAGCATTGTGTTCTAGTTCTGGACACTCCCTTTCTGTCAGTCTTCTGCCACTGTGTGTTTACCAAGGTCATAGGAGCTTTGGATGTCTTCCTTTCAAGGCAACAAATACATGGCCACATGTATCTGCACGATTAGCTAGCCAGGCAGACACAGATCGGTTATTGCATCAGGATACAAAACGAATTTTAAGAACAGCTGTCGGTCTTGGCTTTTAAACGAAAAGAAGCCAGAACTTTGCCCCAGTCAGAGCATCAAATCAATAAATAGGGGCGAAAGTAAATTTGGATGACTGAATTTCTCCTCCATTTGCTAAGCATTTTCAAGCTATTTGTGATATGGTAGGTCACCTCTTGCCAAGCAGTTTTCAGACAACACGGCATATTCTTTGCCTCCTTGGCCTTATGGCATCTTGCCATTCAGCTCATTCCCTTGGCAAGGTTGAACATGAGGCCGTTTCAACTTTTCCCTCTGTCTCACGTCGGAATCGTCTCATGATCCTATAAGGTTAAACCCTTTGTTAGTGCTTGGTTGATGAAGATAATATTGTTTTCAATGGAGTTTCATTGTCTCTTGAGCCCAGAGACTACAATAATTACAGATGCTTCGATACAAGATTGAGGAGCTCGTATTGGAAATTTAATCATTTCAGGAGTTTGGTATGTAGCCCAGAAACAACAGTACATAAACTCTCTCGAGCGTCAGGAGTATGGAAAAGTTTGAAAGTCTTCGTCCCATATATCTTCGGGAAACTGGTTCTTGTAGGATCAGACAATGCATGCGTAGTTTCTCATTGAACAGACAAGGGAACCCCGTCCCCATCTCTCTGCATCCCTAGTTGGCATCTAATGAATTGGTTTATTGTCAGAAAAATCAGGATCATGGCAGCTAACATACCAAGCAGGTGCAATTTGAAAGCAGATGCTTTGTCAAGAAGACGGCATATCCCAACAGGGTGGACATTAAAGCTTCAGGTGGTGTTTTCACTTTTCGAGGTCTTGAACATGCCCCTAATAGATCTGTTTGCAACAGCGCTCAATGGCCATCTTGGGGTGTATTGTTCTCTGGTTCCAAACCAAAGAGTAGAGGTAGTGAATGCTTCCAAAACCCCGGAAACATGTTTGCATACCCCTTCCTCCACTCTCTCTGATTCTCAGACTTCTATACAAGAGGAGTGTGTTGTCATTCTGATAGCACCGAATAGTCCAAGACAACGGTGGTTTCCTCGATTGCTGGAGCTGCTAATAGAAATTCCAATAAAGCTACCAGAGACCCCAGACATTTTGAACCAGCCATTGTCAGTCTTTCTTCACCCAGATGCATCAGTCATCCAGGTGACTGCTTGGAATCTGTCAAGAAGCGCTTTTGCTCAGAGGGATTTCAGCGAGAGCTGTAAAATATGCAGCGAGCAGCAAACTCACGTCGATCATTAACCATTAAATCATATAATTACAGGTTCAGAGTATTCAGTGGCTGGTGAAAAGGACATGATGTGAATTCCAAACATCCACCACAAGATCTACATTCTGTGGCTGTCAGTTAGTTTTTCTCTTTGATACCGGAAGTCTAAAACACCAAACTATTTCAACGTATCGTTTAGCGCTGTCTCCTGACTTATGGTGAATGTAATGTGAGTCAGCATCCACTTTTGGATAGTCAGATTAAAGGATATTTTTGTTAAGCGTTCTCCTCAGAGGAGACTTTGGCCAGCTTGGAGTCTTCCATTGGTATAGGATTCACTACTAAGTCCTATCATTGAATCTGAATTGAAATATTTAACCCTGAGAAACTTTGCTTCTGTGGCATCTGTACGTAGATGTAGTGATGTTCATTCTTTGTCTATTAACAGTGTTTATCTCATATAGGAGCCAACAGGCCTGGTGTTAGATTGTTGCCTAAGGCAGGTTTTCTTTCGAAGAATGAATCTGCATCTCATGTCGGTACAAATATATTCATTCCTAGTTTTGATAATATGTCTATTTATCCAAAGGAAAAACTGATTTGTCCTTGTAGGGCTCTTTGCTGCTGTACTAAGGCAAGCTGGACAACTTCATGGTTATACGGACGAATTCTGCATCAAGGTATCCGCTTGTCAAAATGGACCAGCGTCCCAGGATATTATTTCTATATTATTTAGAGTTACAATGTCCTTGATTCTTAAAATGGCCGACCTAGACATCTACTTTCAATCAGAGCACATGGTAGGCGAGCACTTGCTGTCTTGTGGGCTTTGTTTTGGGCTTAAACAAATACCTTTGTTAACTTTTACCTCAAGGATGTGCCTATGGAAGCTAGTTTTGCTTTTTGACGTTTTTGAGGTGTGGTTCTACCTAGGTAGAGGGAATTTGTTGTGGTGTACCCTACTCAATATTATCTTTGGATTCTGTGTAAACCTAAATGTAACCGTGACAGGTAAGTAGAAGGATGAAGCAGAATGAAAATTTTCCCCGGGAAACATCTTTCTGCGAGAATCTCAATTGCCTGTCACTCCTCCCTCTTCCCCATCGAGTTTTGATAGTCTATTAGGGAGGTTGGGAACTGATAGGAAGCAAATAAGCAAGCCCAAATGTAACAGTGACAGATAAGTGGGCACATTTTCTCAAAGAAAGATGTTTCGGGTGGAAGGGGACTTGCAATGAAACTCAGAAACGAACTAGGTGTCAAATTTTCTAGTGATGTTATATATCATGTCAATTTCTGGACTTTACTGCATTACGTTTTAAAGTGTATCTGGTCGACATCCTAAATGCACCAATGATTCTTCAAAACCGTACCAAACACGAATCTTTTTTAGTATTCCAGAGAAGATACGTGGAAACCGATTTTTTATGTCTTATATGGTCCATCATTACACCATCATCTGTATTCATTATTTGAAGGAATAAAAATGATCTCAATATTCTGCAGATTTGACCGGCTGTTAAGTTTGTATAACATTTGAATTGTAATAAACTGAGAAATGATGAAGTTCCTAATATATATATATATATATATATATATATATATATATATATATATATATATATATATATATCGTAGGAATTTCTCGTATATATATATTTGTAAATCGGAAAATGTTCCTAGCCAAGACGTTTTGCCCTGTCTTGGCTGGACCTCCTCAGTAGGCCCTGTCACTTTCATAGCATTCCTGTCCTGTATATGATCCAAGTAGATCAATACCTCTTGGATCACACGACAGGACAGGAATTCTATGAACTGCTAAGCTAAGACTTGTCAAAAGGTCTTAGCAGGGAACATTTTCCGATTTCTGTAACAATCCAATGAACTGCCTGGTATATATCTTACCATATAATGTTGGACTTTGAGTCACGTAGTGGAATTGTGAGAGAACAAGTGATTTAACATCTGGTAGTGAGCGCTGTATCGCCTCCTTTGTCGCAAACTCCTCTCTAGCTTGACATCTAAGAAACAGTATGGCATCAATTATGGCATCGTTGTTTTCTGGTATTTCGCTACTGATGATAGACATACTGTCGCCACGCAAGCGTAGCCCCAACCGTGCTGTAATTATTAAAAGGATTTGTCAAAAATAACTGCCCCAAACAGATATATGTTTATGCATGTTAAGGTACTACCCTTCGTATGTTGTCAGAGACATCATATTCTTCCCAAGGTTATAGATTTTTTCCTTTTCATTTCAGATGTTTTCGACTCTGTTAATGTATACCGTACCGAAAACTTACAGCATAGTTTGTTGCAGGTAATTCTACGAATAAAGAAATGTTCAGTTGTGGCAGATACCATCATTCGCAGACGTAGTATGTTTACGGTGCGACTGGAAATTATATTAGTACACAATTTTGGTACGATAAAAGGTAACCATGTGAACAGTTCTTACCTAATTTACTTTTGAGCATCCTTTCTACTGTTCGCCGATTAGCAGTGTCATTTGCAAACTTAAAACACTCTATGGTAATACAGGAGAAAACCAGCCGATCTATGGTCGACGGGTATCGCTCACATTTACACCATCCCTTGTCGTTTGTGTCGGGGATCTTCCCGGTCGTCAACTTGTCAGCTCTCCTTCCATAGTTTGCGCACTGCTGAAGTCAACCTTTGGGCGATCACGATAAAATATTTTAAGGCAAGGTTTACCGGGGTTGTCAGAGTAGGATTCTTTAACATGACTGTAAGAGTAAGATTCTAATCCTTGACAGGTTTTACATGTCCCTTGTTTCGGTCCAACTAAAAATGGACTGCCATTTAAATATGCCACCATTTCGTCTCTATCGGATTTCGGAGTCAACAACAGAATGTCCATCTCAGTTCCTGTGATGATTGGCGGTAGGGGAACTGTCTTCAGATATTCTTCTATTCTTGCGATCTGCTTTTTATTAAATTTTTGATAAATCGAAAATATAGTGTGTCTCTTTGCGACTTGATGCGCCAAAGGGTCATTATACTCCCAAACTTGGCCCCATCGTTCAGCTAATAGACCATCACAATCCTTTGAATTCTCATCTCCATATATAACAATCAAAACTGACCCTAGTAGACAAACGTAACATTCAATTATTAGGTATTTATCAATATATCACCAAAGTCTATTATTACCACTTTAAACTGGGAATGCATATTCATTGGTCTTTCAGGGTTACCGAAGAAATTTTAGCTCAGGCATAATGGCTGTAGCCTTGACTCCGTAGGCTGTAGTTCAGGATGGCATTTTTTGAAGTTATGATTTGCAACGATAGCTGATGATGGAAATCTTGAAATTCACTTGATGTCTAGTCAACGAAAGATCAACGAGCGTAAGTTTATAAGAACAGTGCCGAATGCGTCAAGTTATCTAAGTACATTTGGCCTATCTTTGCAGAAAATCTTTGCCGAAATAAAGTGAAAGAGTTACCACAATAGGATTCATCATCTCATCAAACACTGTCTGCATTGCCGGGGCGCCTGAATTTGATCTGACCGATCTTATTCAAACTTGGTAATAAGACATAATAATATCGTTTCCATCTGCAAGTAAACTGTTGCTGTGATACGATTTTGAGGGGTCATATTTTTGCTTAATTTAGACGGACAATCATTACATTTCATACCTTTAACTTCGGCGATTCATCTTCCTTATCACAAAGGAAAACTATCTGTGGATTGTTCAATTTTACTTACTAGCATTTCCGACTGACAACTTGTACAAAGTACGATATGCAATATCTCGCTATTGATTGGTTGTTTCATGGCCGTATTAAGAACAAGTCTACATGTATGAGTGTATTTACCTTTTGGAGATGTTTTAGAATACAGCGTTTTCAAGTCATCCCAGTGATCAACATTACCGTCCCGACGCACAGGTGTGATCACAGTCCTCGTCTGCACGGAATCGATCACAATGACTATAGTTACTCTAGAGTAGTCTTCTAGCTTGTAACTGTCAATGTATGGTTTGACATCGATAAGCTTATTCTCCATGTTTTCACACACGTCTTGCAATAACTGTAGGACTTTCGATGACGCCTTTTGAAAGCTTTGAAGCTTTGAATAAATAAATACCCCCTGTTTTGGTGGGATTTGATTTGACGACCGGACTACAAAACAAGGAAACAAATAAACATTTAAATAATTGCACAGCTATACAGTAATATAAGGTTATTCCCAAAATACCGGGATTTATGTCCGAGTACATCGTGCAGCGGAGGTATCGTCCGAGACGCGACAATACCTAAGCGTACGATGTACGGGGACATAAATCCCGGTATTTTGGGAATAACCTTATCATTATACACCTTTTTAGCCCAGTGCGTCCGCTGAGCGCACAGCACGAAAGTTCACGTCGCGCTGCGTAGAGCACTTGATAGAAATTGTACGCCAGCAGCGTAATTTCCCTCGAATTCACAGGTTTAGGACTGACCATTATTTAATTTGTGAAGTGCTGAATATATTTCTGTAAAAATTGAAAAAATTTCTCTTCTTTTTCCCTGCGTTGACGTAAAGGTGTTTTGGGGTCAAAGGTCAAATAGCGTCCAATAACACCTATAAGT
Organism: Ptychodera flava; assembly: GCF_041260155.1. Classification (NCBI taxonomy): domain Eukaryota; kingdom Metazoa; phylum Hemichordata; class Enteropneusta; family Ptychoderidae; genus Ptychodera; species Ptychodera flava. Next base: position 12,316,371 of record NC_091944.1, on the reverse strand, counting down.
TAAGTTATTGTACTCCGCGTTAAAGTTATTGGACTCCGCGTCTTCTGATACCGAAATTTAATGTAACAGTAACTAACGTATTGTTATAGTATTGGGAGTAAATACTTATTTGAATCAGGGACGCGATATTTTACAGTAAATTAATTTGTCATTGGATACAATGTTTATAAACAATTTCAGGAGCTATATGTTCGGGAAAATGTTGTGAAGACATAACGTATACTAATATTCCATATGTGCCAAAGTTAATTTGCAACGGAATGTGTGCGTAAGGTGTGCCGTATGTGATTTATCATTTTGACCAATTTATATGTTTAAATTTATTTATTTAGTCAGTTTTAAGAAATATTAAAATGTTTAAACATATAATTCAAATTCGATAATTTTTTTTTGTTTATAATCCACATACTGTTTAATTATATACAAATATAGAAAAATATACATTCACCCATAAAAAATCAAATAATGCAAGGACTTTATTTGTCAAAATAGGTCCGCTTGTAACATAAGTGAACTATTCGAGCACGCTTGCATATATGTAGCATAACTTAGTAGAACGCACTTGTTTGCAAATAATTGGCAATTAAGGTTCCAAGACAAGAAATTGACCTTTTTAAGCTAACAATTCTCTAGTGCTTGATAAGCTAAGAACCCCCGTTAATTATATTTTCGAAAAGCCTAGATATAGGGGAACATTTCGGTTACCATAGTGTCACCATTGTTTACATAACTATCATGTGACAGGTAATTTGCATAACCTTTCAAAAATCGGTTTTCCCTATGTTTTGTTTCAATGCTTTGAGATATGTGGCTGAAATTTGTGTGAGTGCAAGCTGTTCTAAGGATCTTCCAAAGTGTGTCTCAGAATTTTTTTAAACCTTCTTAAACAATTTTTATGCCAGAAAAACTTCCAGAGCGGTGAATTTAACCCTAGTTGATTTCTTTAAAATTGTGCTAAAAAAAAAACTAAGCAAGATATAAAAAATCTGAGACACGCTTTTAAAGAGCGTTGTGACAGCTTGTATTCAAGCAAGTTTGAGTCAGATATTTTGAAGTATTGAGACAAAACATAGGGAAAACCGATTTTTGAAAGGTTATGCAAATTACCTGTCACGTGATAGTTATGTAAACAATGGTGACACTGTGGTTACCAAAATGTTTCCCTATATCTAGGCTTTCAGAAAATATATAATTTACGGGGGTTCTGAGCTTATTAACCACCAGAGAATTATTAGATTAAAGAGGTCAATTTCTTGTCTTGGAACCTTAAGTGTTTTGTTAATATGTAAGTTGTGTTATCGTCGATTAATTACATTCGGTGTTTTAAATACTGGAGCTTGCTGTGTATTCTCTTCACAGCAAGCCCTCGTGCGAATACTCCGACTACGTCGCGCTTGCACTCTCTCGCCATGGGGTCTGTCCTTATATTTTTCATGAAATACTGCACACTGACAGTAAAGAAGTTTTCTCGTTTGTAAAGGTCTATAAGAATAGTTGTGTATCACTATTCATCATTTAATTATTCAAATTAAAAATTAAATAACCGATTTACTGAAACGAGAAATATTCATCGGGTTGACATAAGCAACACATAGAAAAAATCACTTTAAACCTACACAGCGCAGCTGACATGTTCAGAAATAGCCTATTCGACACACCCCCATATCACACGCGAGATGTATGAGGTACGCACGTAGTTCAAAGATGGCGATAGCACATAATACTGTGTTTTTAATCGAGTTCTAACTCACAACATACGGCATCAGTCACCTACGACACCGAGTCACCTGACATAAATACATCAAAATACATCACATTCTGACAGTCCCACCATACTTACATATCACACTTGAAACATTGACACGAGATGTACACATTTACACATGACACATCTACAAATTTGAATACCCAGCACACTATGACGTGTCGACCTGATGCATACATATCGAAAATGACATAAAAATGCATACATCATCTAATACAACATAAAGTGCATTGTCTTTTGACACTTTGTGTTATTCGTTCTGTGGTCATATGACAGAATAACTCAGCTATTCTACCAAACTGCATTGCAGTAACCATACTCGGCAGTTTTTGTTTTGGTAAGAAATCGCATCTGACATAGTATATGCTGATCGAGATTTATAAATTCAGGACGAAATCCTTTCATTTGAAAAAGTCACCTGTGCATTAAATCAAAGCGTTACAAAGTTCAATTAGGTTGAATTGATTAATTTTCTCTTTTCGTGACATTCGCGATCAAAAGGGTGCGTAAATAAGGACTGTTTTCCGATTCCCTCGCCACTTTGAGTGTTCCTACAAAGACACAGTAAGCATACACCAAAATAATTTATGCTATTGTGTTAACATTTATCCTGTAAGATTACTGGCAGCGATTTCGAATGCATAACCGATCAATACAAGTCCTTGTTCTCTCTCCAGTGACACACATGTTACTGAACAAATAAGTTTAATTCTTAAACCGTGATTCGGAAATATGATACAATTGCACTGCACATGCCTCGCCAGAGGGAACAAGCACAATAACGTTTTTGTTCATGCACCTCCGCCCCCCCCCCCCCCATTTCTCTTCCAGCTCCCTGTTAATTGTGCAATGCAGTCATTTCCCTTATAAAATTATTCACGTAATGTTTGAAGTTCAAAGTCCATTGTCACCCGTGACCACATAAGCCGTGACCTTGTAACTCTACCAAATCGAAAGTGAAAGAAAACAGAGCAGCTAGAATTTAATCTACATAAAACTATAGCAGATATACCTATTTACTGTGTGCGTGTTTATACTATCTTCCACCTGAAGAATGAATGGTTGTACATTCACGAATAACAAGGAATATGTTTATTCAATCTTAAATCTTCTTAAAAACTTATCACCCGGTAGACACTGGTGCGAAGTGCTGATTAAAACCTGCACAGGTCGACGTCATACTCTACCCAGCATACACAGAGTCTATCATGTCGAGAGCAATACACACTATGGGATTTCACTTCCTGATACAATGGCGGATATACAGTAACAAAATGTCGACCACAAACACAGACCGATCAGTTTTCAACGACGAAATCGTTACGTGACCCATGTTGAAGTAAGAAGCAACTTACCTGGTACGTTGGTCGCCATTGCTCGTTGTTTTCGAATGAAAAGGTTGTATGCTTGAAATTGGGATACTGAAGACACGCTGTACTCAAAACCGTGCAGATATTATGCCGTGTGAATTCAGGGTCCTGTTATTTGCTGTGACCCAACTATGACACGGACATGTTGCGAAAACGAGGTTGATGAGATAATGTTTTCATAGCTAGGCTTATCGTCAAGGCCCAGGCCTGCGTAGTTAGACACCGATCTTGCTGCAAGGGAGTGGTAGGGCTACGGATCCGCAGCAAACACCGATCCTGTAGTACGTACCAGACAAAAAGTTCTCATACGGGAATCTTTATGATATTTTAATTTCATGCGATATTCATACTAACGAGGATTGACAAAATATAACGGTCATCATAAGAGCCAGCTTTCTTAATACCTACCTTATAGTAAACATTGAAAACATGTTTTACTTATTAATGTCTTTCAGCTGATTCAATCGTTTTACTAACCCATAGCCTATATGAAGTATAAATCGTGAAGCCTAATGTGAACGAACATAGGTACAACATTTGTCTCTCTGTCGCTAATGCTGCTTTCATATTTGACTTTGCCCTCCAATTTCCAATCACAGTATTTATTTTATGACCTTTCCGTTTTATCCACCCTTGTCACCACCAATCAGACTTTTTTCATCATACGCACACATAACCTTATCTCGTCAGAAATATAGATTTTGTGAAGGTAGGTCTGAAGAGCAATGGCCAATTCCACGTAAAATGAAGATTTGGATTTTTTGAAATTAACATGTTATTTAGACACCCCAACAGTCTATCCCATCAGGAATGAAACTCTCAATTTATAAAATGTAGAAAAAGTTCCATGATACTTTTCATAACAGACAATTAGGCACTTTGACATTACAACTGATTCATTTTTGGTCTTTACATTAAATTTAGGTCTGCAACTTTGATATTTTAAATGGACGGCATTAAGCATATTTCAGGATGTTTCTGAAGATTAGAGTCTTACATACAGAAGATGAAGAACTAAAATGTAAACGCGTGCCTGAAATTCACGGTGTCTGACGTATTTAAGATGTCAAACATCAAGGGAATTTTACGAATCGAAGTCTAACTTGAATGATGTGCACACTTATAATGTAATCGTGCAGAAAGAATGCAGCATTTTCTAAATGTTAAAAGAGGGTGAGAAACCACAAAATAAAGACAAACAGTTTAATTCTTGCCACGCATTGGTTTGGCTTGCTGCAGACATTATCACGTTATCCATTTCGCTGTTTGAATTTGATGAGGGGGCAACAAATATTGTTATTTAAATTTATTGATACATGCACAAAAATATTACACAAGGAGACAAAACAACGCAAAGGAGATGAAGGAATTAACACATTATAAAACGCAGAGGAGGGCGAGCGCGTAACACAACTCTCAAATTGTCTGTTCTGCTACAAAGGACAGAAACTTTGCCATTCATATACAAATTATCATCAATCAATGATTGAAGGCCACTTTGATGACGCTGGGACGACCGAAATGAAAACCTTTAAATAAAGGGAACGTTCTCCGGCTTTTTCGGAGGGAAGATTTGCACGCATAAAGAAGAATTTAATTTCTTCACAGTTCGAAATAATTGTTCAATGGCGTCCTAAATTAATTGCTGACAAAGGAATATTTCTATGCAATAGCCATCTAATTCAGAGTTTGCGGCATCCTTGATGGTACTCCCTTAAGTTTTTGGTCTTTGGAGAGCGTCGAAAATAGGATATATTCGCTCTAGCGCTATCACTGTTTCCCGAATACTATTTCCCGTAACATAAATTTAGGCTTATCTATTCCTTTCCATTATTCGTGTACTGTTAGATCACGAAGTTTCTGCGAATTCCCTACATTGTAAAGCTGTAGACATAATCTTGTCTCACAACCCACCCTCTTCACAGTAAAAAGCAAATAGCCTCGTTTCCGCTGACAGGTTATCGTCTGGTCTGTTCCAAATGTCCGTGTCTCCAAATGACAGGGGTTTCATTAAGAGCCGGCAGCCGGCGAAATTGACCTGTTACTCTCACGATTTCGCCGGCTACTTTTTCGGAAATTTGAACTCTTTCATAGCTAAAATATTTTTTACCTTCTGAAATGATACGGACAAGTTTCATTAACTGTGTAGTCAAACTTTGCAACGGCTTTTATGTGAAGCACGGTCTTGCGTATACTGCCTTAATAAAAATCAGAATTGCAACGGACAATTCTATTGGCTACCTGAATTGCTGATCCCGATGTGGTAACCTTTATAAACGCCAATGAAAACGTGCGTACTACATCTGTCGGCTATCATTAGCTCAATTCAAAATGGTCGATGAACAAATGAAGACGGAAGCGATCGCAAGGTCAAGCTTCTCTGTACGATCTTCGGTTTTGAAGTGGACCAAGAAACAAGAGAAGGATAATTACGTGGATTTAAACTGTTTTCGAAGACAATGACCTGATTTTTTTCTCACGAAAAACTTCCCGATTACAGTTCGAATTTTAGTAAGCCGACGTGCGTTGCACCGTGGTAGGCGTAAATGTCAACTTGAGAGGCATATAACCAGCTGGACATATTATATGTACTGCTTTTTGGTCTATCGACGCCAATAAAAACGTCACCCAGAGAGTGCTTAAAATACGATCAGACCTCTAAAATTCACTTCAAAAGCGATCGTCAGGTTAAATCCAAATGTGAGCTTCTGAACGTACAAATTTTCATATCCTATATCAAGGTTCTTACTTTGCATACCCATATTGTCAAATCACCTTGAGGGTCTTTGTTTCTATTTGCGAAATATGGTAATGATTGTCATTTTTTATCGTTATTGTTAAATAAATTATCCTTTTTACCTCCCCAGTGGTATAAAAGTTCTTCATCTACAGATTGCCATACCAAACATCAGGGTTCTTACAATAATTTTTAAAGCATAACATTATACATTAATGAAAATTTTCTCGTTTACAGTGCTTAAAGTTCCATTAGCTGTATCTTCTAGCGATTTTTCCGTTAGTTTTGATTGAAATGATCACTGGCTCATGTTGAATAGCCTGTCAAATAACAGAGAATCGCATATTATTCGGAAACATTACGTGCCCTACAACTAAATAACATGTGATTTTACAACGAAAATTTCAATTTTTGTCCGGACAGAAATACAATCTCTGTTGACACGCGGATTGCAACGTAGGCATTCTTCTGCACCTGCGCGAGCCATTTACATTAATTTCAAAATAAATATTCATTACTTATGCCCGGTATTTACGTGTAGTCCATTGTCCGAGCACGTTGCGTAGCCAGATGTCTGGCAATCCACGACGCAATGTTGTTTTGATCCCGCAATAAACGTGAACTTGTACAACGCGTGATCTGCGTTCTCCCCAGCACGCTGAGCATGCCAGACGTCAACAAACGAGCTCGGAAGGGCAACACGTTTGAACAAAAATTGGCAGTTTTATGTGGCTATAACATCACTAATCATGTTTGTTTCTTCGTAAAACAACATTTTGCAACAAATATGAGCCTCCAACATGGAATTTTCCGAGGTAAAAAATGGTCAAAAGTTACAAATAATGGCCCTTTAAAATTTCAGTATTTCATCCAGGATGGCATCAACAAGGGGGATTTCCCACTTTAATAGAAAATTTCGGGGGGATTTCACCAGTTCATGTGTTCTACTTGTACCTCTACGGTGTGACTGGCACCATTTCATTGGGGGGAGTGGTCCGCCTTGACAAATTAATTGGGGTGCCAACATTTCAACAGAGGGGCAATCCCTTAAACCCCTGTCGAGATGTAACACTTATAACATCGTCTACAATATCAAATTTATATCATTAATAATAGTGAATTATTATAGTTTACCTCCTAAAAGCATAAAGGTTCTTAGGTTCTAAGACTTCAGTTTTCTTTGTTCAAAATATCGTCAACATTACCACATTTTATTATTTGTAATTCTGATTTATCATATCTAGGCCTAATCTCCCAGGTAAAATGGCTTTTATGATATGAACACAAATTGCCCTGGAACACTGCTGACAATTCTCTTAAAAATACTAGAAATCCATGTGACTGTGGGGTGTAAAAGTGAATTTTAACTCATTTTTCAGGGTTTCCGGCCTTCGGCCGGGAGGGAATACCCCCTCCCGGACCCTCCCCACGACGACCGCTTTGTGGTCATGGCAGCTGCCAAGCCGCCTACTTTTTCATTCTGGCCCCCTACTTCAAAACTTAATGAAACCCCTGTCAAATGTAATGTTAAATACTATGTGTGGATAACAATAATTCTATCGTTTCTTCAGTTTCTTCGCGGCTTTTAATGGCGGACATTTCTTGGACAGCTGTCGGCACTTCTGCTCTCATCAGCCCTCTTCATTCTCGACAAGGTTTGGATATATCTATATTGCAATCGCTGTCTTCTGTACCTGATTCTTTGAGATAATCATGATGATCATCAATACGATAATGAAAAGTGCCCCTGCCGCTATCACTTTATTATTGCGAAGGATATTTTTACACCATCGAGGCAGTAAAGACGGGTGATTTGGGGTTTCACGTAAATTGACATCTGTTGTGTGTGTCATGCATGCACGCCAAGTGTAAATCTTCACTTTAGATCTCGAATCTAACACGGTAAACCTGGCTATTTTGTCTTCACGAAATTTGTCACCCTCATCATCAAGGAACTTTCTCATCTGTGTGCATGTCTCTCTCTGAACCAATTCAGCACGGTCTTCGGTAACGACGGGCAATACATCTCCAATTAGTCTGATACCAAGCTTATCTGAAACAGAAGAATACTTTAATGTATTGAAATGGCATAGGTACGTCTTTAACAAACAATTATAATATAACTATTCTTTCACTTTCACACCCCTTGTACTAGCGTTTTTGTCATGTACATGTATGTGAAATCAGAGTCATCATAAAGACGGAATATATTGCTCACCTAGCTCCGTTCTGACATAGCTCGTTGTCTTGTCTCGCTCGTCGTATACCTTTACAAAGCATTTGTCGCAATGACACAACAGAAGCAGTCTATCAAAGTTGACCGCTGTATCACGGTATTCAAATCGCCACGTACATGATTGGAGTCTATCATAGGTGAGTCTGAAAACCATTGTATTGCAATTGCCATGAACTTGATTCGTTGCTATCGCGGGCTGCAAATGGCGACGAAGATGATAGAGGTATATCACTGACGTCAAACCTTTCCATGTTATCTGATGACAGCTGCTTTTTGATTTCGAAGAGAGTAAATGCTGCAGGAACACTCACGATGTTTCAAGTCACTGAAAGTGCAAACCGCCATGTTTTACATTTTCAACAGGATTATATATGTTTGGCAGAAAGAGAAACTCTTACATAATATTCACCTGTAATATGTCGACAGAGAAACTAAAGCGTGATCCCATAAAAATAAAACAAACAACGCCAACGACTTGCACAGCAGCACTTATGTTACTGAGGTTGAGCTTTGCAAAGGTTTACGAAATCCGTCACTTACCGATACCTTCCATGGTTATAAATGAATCAGATGGCGATATTCTTACGATGCTCCGTAATTTAATACTATGCAACCGACGTCTGAGAACCAGAGGACAGTTTCTATAAGATTTGTAAAAATGCGGTATCTTTCCTGTTTACCCATAATGCCAATGGCGAATCACGGATTGGAGCATATCGGGGGCGCACTACAACTGGGTTATTAATCATATTAAGTGTTGTTGTCACCCAGAACCTTACTGCAGACATTGGCAAACATGTCAAGTAATACATGCCAATTTGCTGATAAATTATTTATGTATGATCTATTGACATTCTTGATTATGTTGATAAGGGGTGGACCATTTGATATCCTGGGGGGCGGAGGGTCTGGAAGATTTGAGAGGTTGCATTTTTTTCGTACCTGATCCACTGTGCAATTTTTTTTTCACTCTCTGATTACTGGTAACTTTTTTCTCGCACTCCTCATTTGGTTTACTTTTTTTCCAACAACAATTGTACAGTCCTCTACTGTGTGCGGAGTAAATTGTTGCACATTAGATAATCCGTTGGAACACAATACTTGTACCTATATTTACCATTTATCATTTATCAGTTGGAACAAAATACTTATATATATATTTAGAGAGGGGTTCCAACTTTCGAAAACGGGGTGACCCCCCTGAGCGTGACAAAGGTAAAACAAGAGGTGGAATATAAATTCAATACTTTAGTATATATATATATATATAATATATATATATATATATATATATATATATATATATATATATATATATATATATATTTATATATATATATACATATACATATATATATACATATATATGTATATATATTAAACATTCAGGCATTCTGTGTTTTAATGCAATTGTTGTCATGTCAGTTGAAGATATGGAACTTTAAAGTGTCAAGTCTGAAGTTTCAACATAGTATTTTGAATGAGCTGTGAATGTATTCCACACTTTCTATGCATAACCAAATGTCCAGAACTGTTATAAGAAAAATGTGACTGTGAGATATCAGTACATGTGCTTTCTAATACTGAATTCTCATCAAGAAAACAGAAAAGTATCATGAACTTGTCATGCTTTTAATATGAACTGAAGATTTCATAATAATTAGTACACTTGGCAAAACAGACTTTTAATTTACAGACATCAAGATATTTCTGACATATATCTCTGATATCTTTAAGTACTGCGCCCGAGGGAGTGTTGAAAAATATTAAACATCCAGATATCTCTGATATATAGCATATATATAATATATATATATATATATATATATATATATATATATATATATATATATATATATATATATATATATTCAAAAGTAGTTAAACAGTTTAAATTCACTCGGATGGAAATAAATACAGCAATGATGTAAAGTAACGTCATGCAAGTGCAAGCAATAGATCATTATGGGTTCTCTATGATTGTGCCAATGAATGATGAAGATATGACATCAGCAGGATTAGTTTATAACAATTAATATACAGCAAAGAAATAACATCATCAAAATCTCCTAGGTGTTCATCAGTTATTTACCAAGGCGACTGTTTCGGGGATTTGAAAACAATACAGTCAACTGCCTTGGCTCCCAAAGCGGTACTGATCAGGTACCACAACACCTTAAGTTATTCTGAGTCTGATGTTATATATGATGTCTTTCGGTGTTGCATTGAATTTTTCAAAAAGTTGAGGATGTCTTAACATAGCTTTATGAAACTGTCTGATGATTTTATGTTTTGTCCTCCTTGAGACAACATCCTGTTGTACAGGCTGGCAACTTTTGGAAGAAAATCTTCTATTAGAAGTGTTGCACGAGCAATGCGGAGATATTCTGACAATACAGTGCCATAAAAATGTACGAAGGGATGTTACTTTCGCGATCTGGCATTCACACTATAGAAAACCTGAAATCATCGAGCTTGTCAAAGAGTTATAGATGAATATTCCATCTACTATAGATATGTCCAATTCAAGAAATGTAGCATGTGTCCATTATGCTCACACTTCAACGTGAGCTCTGCAGGATATTTGCTCGTATGATCTACAAAACTCTCCACCATCATTTAGAAGACATATGTCATCGATAAATCGTGCGCATCCATGAAATTTCCGAGCACGAGCAATATCGGTATGAATTAGTTTTTACATGAATCTATACTCATGCCTGTGTAGATATAAATTTGCCCAAATTGTGCTGGATCAACACCTATAGGAATGCCTGTGTTTTGTGCAAGGAGTCTGTTGCCTATCTGGAAATAGCTTGCAACTATGAGATGTTCTATAGCAGACTTTAGTGAAGTCTGAGAAAAAAATACTATATATATATATATATATATATATATATATATATATATATATGTATATATTATATTATATATAAATATATATATTATATATATATATATATATATATATATATATATATATATATATATATATATATATGATATATAAAAGTCATGCGGCTGAAGGGCATTCTGAAAAATATGTTTGATATGTTAAAGTAATGCGCCCGAAGGGCGCCCTGAATTATGTTAAACATACAGATATCTCTGATATATATATGTCTGATATATTAAAGTGTCGGGCGTGGAGGAGGCTCTGAAAAATATGTCTTATTATTATTAAAGTTATGCGCCCGAAGAGCGCATGGTAAAATGCAACTGAATGATGAATCTGTGGCTCCCCAAATGTATTTGCCAAAGAACATGTATTTGGCCAAAGAACCATTGTGTATTTGACACAGTCTTCAGTTTGCGCCCGAAGGGCGCTCTGAAAATAAAAAAATGTGTTCCAGAAAGTAACTTTTGATGGATTTTTTCCTTTTACCTTAGTGTGCCAACTTTTTTTTCCTAAGCCCCTCTGGCTGAATTTTTTTTATTGACATTCGCTTGGAATATTTTTTTTGGAAAATCTTCCAGACCCCGCAGGATATCAAATGGTCCACCCCTAATATCCTTGCAAATTTTATCGTGGTCGGACGACCGTCACCAAAGTATAGCGCCCTCTCGTTTAGCTCAAACAAGAAAACGATGGAAACCCTTTGTGCAAATTGGCCATATACAGTAGTCCAGCAGAGAGATACTGAAAGTTAAGATTATTTGTTTATTGTAATTGGTGAAGCAGAGTAACCCCGAATTAAATTTCAATGACAAAATTTAATTCCAACTGAGATAGAAACTCGAAAGGTAATGTTTATGAAGACATCATTTAAGTTGCTCCACTTTTGTACTGCATCCAGTCAGGTAGTAAGTCCAACCTCATCGACAATGGCCCATTTCTTTTTTACCTTTTGGAAAACCATTTTAGACTTTTTCATTGCTCATGAAGAAAACCTGAGGCATTTTGCACCCACATATTCTAATTCCATCAGTGACCATTTTCTGTTTCATTACGTCATGTCTGAAGCTTTGTTGAAACATATTTAATTTAAGCGGCGACACGAAGACTATATAGTGCGTAATCATTTGTTCATACTTTTGCTTACAGCCACGTATAAAACATACTTCATGCACTTGCAGTTTCAGACATATATATATATACTTCAGATTACAAAATTCACGTCAATTCAATTGTAATACGATCGAAGGTTACCGGTAGGACCTAAAGTTTCACATGTCTTTCAAGTAAAAGGCTATTATATATTCGAAGCCCGGGGGGGGGGGGGGGTTACTCCCATAGATGGCTATACGGGGAGGGTCCGCGCGAAAGGGGTCGTTTTTTTGCACTGTTTGGTATCAGAAAGGGTATACTTTTCACGAGGTGTTGGTATGAGAAAGGGTCCGGTTTTAAACACAAACTGACATTTGTTAAAAAATCATGCTGTCAACACTGGAAACCCATGTATCTACATCCCAGATCTACCATCAATATTTCCGATCTGTCGGTTTGACTGTTGGTACCCCTGGTACGCAAGGCGAGTGAGTCGTATCTGTATACGTATGGTATTGTATGGTATCAGATAGCTGTGGAAACGCAGCTATCTGTTGCGGGGTAGCGTGAGTTGCTATGGGGGTCAAAGTCAACCCGCCACTCACTAGCAACTCACGCTACCCCGCCAAGAGATAGCTGCGTTTCCACAACTAGGTATCAGAAAGGGTAGTTTTTTTTGCTCAAAACTGGTATCACAACAGTTTGGGTTTCCATGTTCGTGCGGAGCCCCCCCCCCCCCGTACTATTAGCCATGGAGTTACCCCGGGATCCGAAGAGGTATCTGACCTCGTTGGCCTTAAAATAATGTATGTATGCACAACACATTTACGGTAGTCAGCCGTTGGATTGTGAAATGAACTCTTGTAATCATACAGTTTTCTCTAACAAACAGCTGAACGCTTATTTGCTATTTGGCCGAGAGTTCAACTTGCTATGGTTTTTATATAATACTTATATAAATATGAGTCACTTGTTGTTTGTCAATAAGCTTTTACAAGTAGCGCTCTATCTGTAACGACTGTCATTACACCAAATGATGACCTTACATAGACCAACTCCCATGATCAGTCGACTATACAGATTCAAAATATCAACACAAGTTTTTCAAGTCAATGAGGAAATAGTTTCTCTTCCATTTTGTCACCTGCCATGTCAGACCAGTACGACGTCAGCTTGATTGTATATCAACGGTCAAAGGTCATACATGTCAGCAGTAAACAAGCGTAAATGTCTCTAAATAAAATAGTTCACAGTTCAAAGTTCAGTTTATTGCTTTTCAAGGGAAGTTACAGACGACTACAAAACACAGCAGTTTATAATGTGAACCGCCCTAATATATTCGTAGACGAACTACGAACATCTAGTAGACAGTTTTAGCTTTTATTTTTTAGCAGGATTCGACCCACCATCGACACATTTTTGGCTGGGTAAATTTTGTGAAACATCTGTCCGGGTAATTTTGACTTGCGTCACTTTTTCGTGTCAAATTTAGTTCGTCGATTCTCTAAATAATGGTAATGTCTGTGTCTAGGTATTCCCATCCTGTCGATATTGTCAAAGTTACTATAAATGTCTTTCTTTAGACAGAGATTATTCTCTATCTACTTTACTAGCTGTTTGAAAAGTCTACTCATCTTGTTCGTTACAGCGACAACATGTAACACCTCTTCTCGTCACTGCAACAGGCTAATACGAGATAAGGAAGTAGCGGAGGGGACATTTTACTGCCCAGGCACATCAGGATAAACTACTACTACTACTACTACTACTAATTTTTACGGGTGATTCCACCACAGGAATTTCTACAAAACACGTGCAATTTTACTTAGATGCCAAATAGATCTTCAACTTTAAGAGCACAAATGTGCACAATTATACATTATCTGTAAACCAGTCTTAGTTGTTTATCTGGTCTCAGAATTTCAGTTAATGCGTCTCTCGTGTATAAGATGAATATCGTGCAACTCACGATTAAACTGCGTTATGAAAGGTGTTTCGAAGAAGTGTGACTTTCTTTTACCGCTGTTTATTTTATAATGACGTTATTCTATCCTCAAATGGACGATAAGGCAATGAGTTTTACGCCTAGAATCCTTCACCACAGCTATTACTACAGCCAGTGCTCAAAAATTTCTACTTGCCCAAGATATCTTATGACAGTATATTTTCGCGTAAAGCAACTGTCTGTGCAATGTTTTTAGCCCTTGGTTGATTTAGACTTGACAAGCACTCTGAACAGTAAAGAGTCAGAAGATGTGTATTATGCTCATGGAATAGGATGAAATATGGATACAGACCTAGACATACAACCGCAGTCAGTCGATAAGTAGTGATCATAGAATGAAAATTGAAGGTAGTCTCTTTGGAAGCAGACACATTGTTTCGCATATCGAATTTTCAGAGGAAAAAATATTAATGAAATCGCTGTGGGCTGGAAATTGAAACGCCGAGGAAATGTCAGAGCTCAATTTAGGGTTAGGGATTGATGTATGGATAGCGAATCAGTCAGACCTATGCCAGGAATGATAAGTAACCTTTTTGTAGAAAGCGAAAACATGTATTTTCTGCCTCCAACTCTCACCATGGAGCATGAACTAAGACTTCGAGATATAGAAGAGAAAATACGATTCATAGTTTGAAAGGAATGACATGCGGGGAACTTTCAATTTTCACCAGTTTAATTACAAATTCCTCGTTAGTCTTTACTCTGCTACATTATTGGTACACGAAAATAAACACTCAGGGCGTAAAACAACAAGGTACAATTTTACATTATTATATTATACTAGTATTGCACACTATGTTCGGTACCATTGGCATAAACGAACCATTCATGAAGTCACAAAATCCATATTTTTTGTAATTTTCTCACAGGAAATTACTTTATGATCCATTGTTGTGATTATTAGCTGACACGATATGCGCTTTTGCACTCGTGTGACCAGTGTGTTACTTGGAAGAAGTGAAATGTGCTTTTCCATGCGGAATTGATATAATGCGTGATAAGCATTTCATAAACCTACATATCATCACATGACCTCTTATTAGCCTAATGAAGTATTGGATAATCCTAGACTGCATAACTGTAAGGCAAGCAGCCCTGCATGCATGTTTTTATCATGCAAGTCATTATCATTCACCTGTCCATTGAAAAAACGGAATGGTTCATCCTCAGGTGCGAATGAACGAAAGTACTCTAACTGACCTTTAAAAGTGGATTAGCTTATCTATATTGCACAGTGGATTTTCAGTTCTGTTTGTTGATGCCTATGCTATAGTAAATTCATCTTTTAAAATAACACAAAAAAATTGAAAATGTACTAATTTTCAAATAACTTTATCTTGTAAAAGATCATTTTTGTAAATCCAATGACAGCGTTTATCGTCGATGACTAAATTAGATTCTTTTCTCTCTGATTAAGGCTTGGGAGGAAATTTTGATCGCTTAGTTTTTTCCAACGATTGAAATAAATTGATCAATTATGAGACATTCCACATATACAAGGACCAGACAGGTTGAAACGTCAGTGATGTTATCGAATCTTGTGTAAATTTGAAAGAAAAACTGCATCACTCAAGTGATACCAACGGACCCGACTTTTAAATCTTCATTGCCGTTTGAATTTGTTCTGTCGCTGATTAATATAGTCTGATTTAATTAAACACTGCGTCTCCGTTTACCAAATGATCCTTGTAGAGGCAATGTGTTATATTATCACACCTGCCAATACATATAATACCTGCAGCTCTGTGTCTAATATTCTCCGACAGAAGTTGATACTTGGGTGCCATTTTCGTACTCAGGAAGCTGACTTGTAAAGACGTGAGTTACAACATCCGATTATTATCATTATTACCATTTGCGCTGATAATGATTATGATGATCACTAATATAACAATGACAACTGCAGCGATAAAATATCGCCTTTTTATACCGCGAACGATATTTTGAGGGGTCTTGGCCTTACAGTGGGGAGGGTGGAGGCTTCTGGTACATTTACATCTGTCTTGTGTGTCATGCATGCATGCCAAGTGTAAATCTTCAGTTTGACTTTGAATCTAACTTGTTAAACCTCACTATTTTGTCTTCGCGAAAATTACAA
Source organism: Ptychodera flava (assembly GCF_041260155.1). Classification (NCBI taxonomy): domain Eukaryota; kingdom Metazoa; phylum Hemichordata; class Enteropneusta; family Ptychoderidae; genus Ptychodera; species Ptychodera flava. Next base: position 12,300,172 of record NC_091944.1, on the reverse strand, counting down.
TCTTCATCATCAAGAAACTCTTCATCTTTGTGCACGTCTCTCTCTGAACCAATTCAGCATGTTTTCTTCAACGACGGGTAAAATATCTCCAATCAGCCTGACACCAAGCATATCTGAAATAGAAACAAATGTTAGTATTTTTGTATAACATAATGTGTTTTCACGAAAATTCTAGCGTAATTCTTCACGTTCACGTCCCATACTTGAGTTTTTCCCAAACATGTATGTTGGAAGAGTTTAATTATTCACGCTGAATTTCACTCACCTAGTTCTGTTCTTGCTCGATTCGTTATCTTGGCCCGTTCCTCGTATACCTTGACAAAACATTTATCACAGTGACAAAATAGGAGCAGTCTGTCAAAAGTGATAGCTGTATCATGATAAACCATGCGCCATGGCCATGTCGACGATGGCGTTGGTATATCTCCCACGTCAAACTTTGCCAGACTTTGAGATGACAGCTGCCTTTCAATTTCAGATTTGATACGATCATTCCAATGGCTACAAAGTTGAATGGCAGGCATCTTTACGTTGCTGTAGTTGGATACCGGGATTCTGTGTTGCCTTGAGAATCGAAATTGAATGGGACGTACTTTTTGACAGTATACGCTCCAGCATTGTTAGTGTTTCTATTATCGTCCCTTTCGTTTGCCAACGTTGGATGTTTATCCATGACTTTGTTGATCATCTTTCCATATTTATTCCCAAGGACAAGTATGTTTGAATCTTTCTTAGCTTCTGGAACGAATATAATTTCATCAAAGTATTGTCTGATAGTTTGTCGTTGTGTCTCGTTGAAAGACTGGAACAGAGAGAAGCAGACTCCTTTCTCTGCAAGGCTATATGCAACAGGATCGTTAAATTTCCATAATGTTTCCCACGTACTGGCCAGTAATTGGTCTTCTGGGAGATTTTTGGAGTGTTCATCGCCATATATGATAACTAATATAGATCCTTAAAAATCAAAAAGAAGAAACTTAAATGAACATCAACAAAAGAGTCAACGGGTATAAACATGGTAATCGGAATAATGTGTTCACGTTCATTATAACATATTGACATCAACAAGAATGTCCTTCTGTTGTTTAGATGGTAAAAAATTTCTTGCTTGATATAATGATTATCGATGGCATTGTCCAATTTTGCATTTGAGAATGCATCTCGTAATTTGAAGTGAAACAAATTTTGAATTTCAACAGAAAGCGATAAAAATAAATTCGATGTAATATTTACCAGGCGGTTTTGACATAGCTTGTAATTTCTTCAACTCATTCCAGTGATCGACATTGTCATCTCTTCTTTCCGGTGTAATCAGTGTCCTTGTCTGTCTCGCGTCGATCACTACCATTGAGGTATTTCCGATCCCATCGTAGTCTTGCTGTGTCCAACTCAGTTCGTGACTTTGAATATCTATCTTACGTGGATCAAGATCTGAATTTTGAAGTATTTCGATGACTTTATCCCTAGCCCCTTTGAAGGATTCTAGTTTGGTGAAAACCCGTAATACCTGCTTGGGTTTGACGTCTGGCATTTCTAAAACAAAAAGTTAAGAAAAGTCTTCATAGTACTGACAAATACAATTTAGAGAGTCCCGAGCCACTCTTCATGGATTTTCAAGCATCTCCTTTTATCGCGTATCAACGTTCCTCACCGTATTCATTTTGAAATGTATCGCCATATTCTCTTCGTCAAGGTTACCTGTGTGCGTTTAATTTTCACTCAATAATTACTGAATTGAAGTCGGGACAAGTCAACTATATGTGGCATATTGCAAATAATGTGATATAACGCAAGGCTAACATCTAGTGTTATACCATATGTAGAGAGGGGGTTGAGAGTATGTGTTTTATTTTATCAGAAAACGTTAAAATAACATAAAAATCGGTCACATATATCACTATTTCTCTCCCCAATTCTTTCAGTTACTTGTGTTTCAGAATATATCCAACAAATATAAACAATCTCACATTATGAAACTTACATGATTAAGACAACATTTCCATGAATAAATTAATAAATTATCATCAGAATTGTCCATCAACATTTAGCAGAGATAAGATAATGTACTGAAGACATAGCTCAGTTATGAGATGATGATGAGATTATGAACCGATTTAACAAAGTTTACGACCGGTTTTGGAAAGATTGTAGGTATAAGTGATTTCTTTTTTAAAGCAATGCCTAACTTTTCTCATGGACGACTCGTTGGAATGACGAGATACTTGGTAGTAAAAATGAAAGTCAATACATAACTCTAAACAGGGGGAGCATGATGGAAAATGCTATCCTAGGCATATGGTGACAGATTACTCACTCTAAAACTTGAGAGTAGAAAAATAATTTACCTCAACACCCCGAAATAAAGTAAAAATAATGGTGCAAAGAGCTAAATTTCCTGAAAAGGGTATCAATAATTAATATCGATCATGATACTTTTAGCAGCGGCCTATACAAATAATACGAGATATGTTTCAGTTGACCCCTTGTGAAAGTAGTTATTCTTAATTCATGTGAGTACCCCCTTACTCACTTGAAGCAACATACTTTAGTGTCTTGACATTGTTTGACATATGAAGTGTGCATGGGCTGGTATTTATTCAATAATTTATCATGTAGTAGTGGATTGAAACGCAGTGTGAGGTTTGTATACTGCAAAATCATGTAGTATGGGAGGGGATCCCTTTAGGGGACACCGAAATCTTGTGCTATAAGAAACCTGATAAGTTGTATGAATGAAAATATTGATACTTTCACTTTCGTTTCATTCTATACAGAAATATGCTACCTAAAATTATATAAAAAAAATTACATAATGTAGCACACTTTGAAGAGCCAAGAAGGGCGAAAATAAAATTTGTTAACATCCCCATTTTCTACACTCACCCCAGAAATCCAGTGGTTCTTCCCTTAATTTAAAGGAAAACAATTGTCTCTCTTATATGTTGGCGACACACGACTTAAATTGGCAAGTGAAATATATTCAGTCATGAAATGATGTAAAGTGTCAGACGGAATGTCTAACATCCAACAAAACGTCTCAAACTTAAATTCACCCGTGTTGTTGTTATCATTTTACCTTTATCTCAGTATAGGGTCACCATACCGACTGTCTGTATGTTGTCTGGTCGATATGGCAGGCCAAAATTCACCCTTTTCCCTTTGCGGCATGCTTTCGACCAGGTTTCTAAATATTGCATGACAATAAAAGTCTCATGTTGCCTTTTGTGTTTGTTAATAGTCATATTTGTGATTGATAGCTGAGGTAACGCGGTAGAGATTTGACAAAGATACAGCAGAAACTATGATGCTTGCGTGGCAATTGATCTGCGAGACAAACATTGCTAGTACAAAGCGCACTTCCTGGTAATATTTGACAACATATTTTCCTCTCACTTGGTGTCATATTTTTCGGAAATATTACTCACCGATACTTTCCATGGTTATCTGCAAGTGTGATCCAGTTATCTTTGTATTGTACTGTTTTCTGATAGACGGGAATCAGGCACAGCCGATCTGACAATACAATCAAGAACGGCACAGCATTCCGGCTATCGATAACGCAGTTTGTTTACCCACAATTCCGGAAGCTTGTTTGTGCATATGTTGGGGGCGCACTTACAACAGACGTCGAACTGAGGGTATTCGAATTCTTCACATGAACGACAGAAAGAATAATGACAATTCTTAAAAAGATGATTGATTTCATGTCAAATATCTAAGAAGGAAGATCATGACGATTGTCTCTTAAAACGTCAGTAGAATGAACTCCGGTTAAACACGGTCGTATGTCTCTCAGTTTTAGAATATTCCCGAAAATTGTTGCTGCGCACAAAGGAATAGTTTTTCACAGTATCACAATAGTGCACTTCGTCAAGGGCAGGAATAGTCGACAACTTTATATAGATGTTCAAAGATGCAAACGAAGGATCGGCTTAATTGCAAGAAATTAACATCGATGATTGTGAAAGACTGGGAGTTTCATGAAGTCAGGTTGAGTTTTAGGGAATCATGTGATGTTGGGGAAGCTGAAGGAAGTTGTACAAAAAGTAAACTTTTGTTGCTAAGGCGCTTGGGATTAAGTTTACCCTTGAACTTTTTCTGGCGGAGAAAAAGCACTTTTTTATATTTAAGAAACAGCCTTTTCACAAATAAGTTTGTACTTGAATACCTAATTTCGAAATGGATAAAGGAATAGAAAATGCACTTAGTTTACTACACATGGAAAAAGGTGTTACGAAACATTCACGAGTTGCGGGTGTTCTAGGGTACATGCTTCAATATAATCAGACTCAAAATCAGAATCGTACAGGTCATGAAATTGTTGGTTTTAGTTTACTGCTTTCTGATCAGTGGTTTAAACCGAAGCATCTCACACCATCACCGATTCGGCTATCTGTACTGCTTTCCCTTTTTATAAGTTGGACAGGTGAATGTGCATCAGCCATGATCCACTACCCGTCTTCACAACGTGAACAGACTTAGGTCACTGGCCGATTTGGGCTGACAAATATTACTCCTTTCTCAGTTTTGTTTTAGGTCGTCAAACAACAAGTCTTGTACCTCACTCGGGCAAATAATTGTTTTTGGGTCAAGTACGTAATTTGTGAAAATGATCTCACCAACTAAAGATTAAAATGCTCTCATCGTTTTTTTCTTATCTTTAATAATTTAGTTTTTCTAAATCAATTCATTTTCATTCGTATGGTATTACATTTGATGTCGTTCATACAGCAATTTTCTATTTTCAATGCCTTTAAATCATTACTTTCAAGTTTTCTAATGTGTACTGCCGTAGTTATTCCTCTCTCATCGTCTCCATAGGATTAAAGTCTCAATGAAGGAAAATCATGTCTTGTGATGAACGTATTCACCAAAATACACTTAAAATATGTAGGAGTTTAAAACCAAAACATGTCATGTACTTCAATCCGACTGCAGTGTGGTGTTGGGGATTGCAAAGCTTTGTGGCGCTGTAGCTTGACAACACTATGAGTAGAATTTTTCTCTTTATGTTAAGGCTAAGTAATGTACAGGAGATTAAACAGCCCTGAAAAATAGGAAAATTTAGTGAACAGCCGGTCAATTTCGCCGGCAGCCAGCAAAAATAAATAAGATACAATTAATATTCATCGTCACTTTCCCTGGAAATAACCTTGGAAATCCAACTGAATCTAAAGGAACAATTTTAGTACTACTCACTAAATGAAGTGCATATGTATTACGAATCAATCCTCTTTTAGATTTGATAGCAAAGCATTACCACTGACACCAGCATTATTGCAATTGTAACACAGAATATCTACATTTATCTTATGTAGTGGATAATTTTTAACCAGTATGTTGACTCTCAACAGATTCAATATAGTGCTTGACCAAATATTCCTCTGTAATGGGCAGCTCATGAAACCACTGAAGTCAAAGTCTCTCCCTACTGCAGGGATATTTTCCTCATACAGAATTGACACTCACTGACGTTTTCGACGATGCACAAGATATTACTGTGCTAAACGCTCTCCAATTATTCCCTTAAAGCACTGTTCAAACACTTCATTCTAAACTTTAGCGGGGAGATGTTATTTGTCTAATTTTCTATTTCGATAAAAGCCTCGTAAAAGCATACGTGACTTGTTACCACATGCCATGTCAGGCCAGTATGACGTCAGCCTCTAACGCTTAGTCAAAGGTCATACATATTTGCAGCAATCGATATCTTCGTAACAATAAATTATTTTGTTTTACACCGAAAGCGATAAAGTTCAGTGGCAAATATGTAGCACAGAAATTTGCGTCTTTACTATTACAAAGTGTGATTTCCGCGAATTTTCTGCATTAGAACATTAAAAACTCTTGACGCCTTTTGACCCGGCACTGCCACAAACAATTCTACAGTTTGGTCGTTAGGTCATCATCTACAAAGCCGACATTCATGAGTGTTTCTGGTCGATGCTTGTTTGGCTATTTATAAAGTTGAGCGAACTTTGCACAACTCACATGTCGTTGCGAAACTGGATACAGAAAACAACCAGAATACTGTCATTGAATTTTTATTTGGAGTAAAATTCACATCCATCTAATGTAACAGCAAAGAGCTTTAAGTACATGGTAATTAAATAAAAATATTGCAATGTCGACTGAAAGAGAACAGTGCCGAAAATAAACAAAAACAGGGAGACATAGTTGTGTGTGCCGTTAAATATTTGAAGCCGACTCGAATGTCTTATAAACAGTACACTACCATAAACATGTGTGCAATCGCTGTCTGCAGAAGGTCACTGCAGAATGTCACTGCATGAGATTTATGATCATAATATGGTGGTTTTGATGTTTTTCGCACGAGTAAATTTACATGTACATCGGCAAATAATTTGACTGTTTGAAAAAAGGTATCAAAATGTGACCATTCTAAAATTAGTTGAGAAGTTGAACAATTACACCTTTATAAAAGCACTTTCATTAAAACGGAGGTATAATATTAACCGCAAAAGTTGATGAAACTTCCATAATATTTGATCTTAAACATAAGTACTTAATCAGCCAAATCAAATAATATACATGGATGAACATTCAAAAATGTAAGTGGACATGGTGCAGAGCGACACTACAATATTAATAGTCTGATCACAAGCATTTCCAATTAAAACAAGTTTCGTTAAGCCTTGATATACCAATTATCTCTGTTTAAAATGATTTTACAAGGAATGTATAATCTCTGGTTGTATACTTGTCCCATGCAAAGAGATTGCCATTCTGTAGGACATGGTCCCCTTGAAACATAAGAACATAATGTGTGATTCTTATAAGTTAATTAAACTTGTGCATGGAAATCTAGATATGTGAAAATATGGTAACATTTGTCAATAACAGCTGTTATCTTCACAAGTGAAATGTCTTACAAGTACATGTTGTATAGTCGGAATATAATTCATATAACATCCGGGTTGAACTTAAATAACACTATGGGTCACAACTTATTTTCTTTAGTTATTGAACGATATGTATATGATTTTGTTCAGAAGATTTCTGAGCATCGATTGTAAGATTCTAAGAAGGCGTCATCGTATCAATTCTGGTTAGCAATTGTAATTCTGAAGAGAAATGATAAATAGCAAATTGATTCTATGCATGCAGCTCTTAATTAACTCTGCTTACACTGCGGAAAAGGTTGGAAGAAATACACAAAATGAGTATTCGTCCTCTGCACCTTGCCTAGCAGTAAAGCTCCACGCCTTGTCATGGGGTCACTGGTTCCAAAGGTTGACAGAATGGAAGAAGGAAATTCATCAAGTAATTAACTTCCATTATAGCTGTCTAATAAGTAACCGGTAAACTCGTAAATTTTGACATTTTGAAACTTTTACAAGATCTTCACTGTAGAATACCTCGAATATGATTTGAAACAAGTGTAATAGTCAACTGGTCAGTTTACAAATGACCTAATGACTTGACTGATCCTGATATTATATATAGAGCTGATTATAAAGTCGTACTTCATCACATTGTTGTGTTTGTGGTGTCGTTTGATGGCAATGTTGTCACTGAACCATTTGTTGGTAAAATGCTTGTACCATTTTCTGCAGTTGTTAAGTTGGTAGGTAGGGTTGTGTTTGCAAAGCTCGTTGTGTTTGGTGCTAGAGTTGTCATCGGTGTCGATGCCCCTTCTTCACGTGATACAATAATTGATATCACGAGTACAATCAAGAAAAGCAGTATCACTGCGATGAAGAGCATGATCCATTTGCGGTACTTCAGCATGAACTTCTTCACTTCTTTCCACCTACTCTTCTTAACTGATTGGCAAGCAGTTAAAATTGATGCCTGCAATAATGATTTCGCATCCATCTCATTCTCTTTCAGTCTCCTTTGCTTAATTTTAACTCTTTCTTCATTGATGTAGCGCCAGGCTTCGTCTTTTACACGATCAGCTTGGTCATCACTCACTACAGGTATTACGACATTCTCTACATCAAAAGCTTCTCCTTCTGCAAATACAGTATTGCAATACTAAGTGTGTTGTAAGATGATGCAGTTTTTGAATTACATAGTGCAATTTTTAAATTACATACTGTATCATATGTTATTAACATTCGAAGACTGCATTTTAACACGATTGCAACTAATTTGGGATAATTGGATTTTCATATTTTTCAAATTTCTCAAAAGTGCTAGGTGCCATACAGCTGAATGTTGCAATAGCAAATTACTCGTAAAACAAGCGTGTAGAATAAAAAGAAAAGCATATGAGATTACATTTGTAGATTATATCGACATTACTTCACCATGCAATTATCCCAAATTAGTTCCAATCGTGTTATTTGCGATTACACTATAACTTTTGTAGGCACAAAATTGCTGTCGATGACAGTGTCAGTAGTGAAATTCTAGGATTTTTCATTGCTGAGTGATACATTAATCGTAGCAGATGCAGCAAGTATTGTCGTAATGATGCTGATACATAAGTTATCACAAGATACACTTACTTAACACTGCCTTGACTCATCTTTGTGACGTATCAATGTCTTGTAGCATTCGAAGCAGTGACATGACAGTATGGCGTTGTCGTAAGGAGGCCTCTTTGTCTTGCTGGGTGTGGTACCATATCTGGTGGTGTTCAGATTCTGCAATTGACTCGCCAACGCAATTTGAAAGTCAGTGCTCTCACATACCTTTACTTCATCGAGGGATGTATTGAAATCTATCTGAAATGTCGGTGCTTCATTGATTGGGAAGGAGAAGTAACCATACTGGGTTTCATCTTCTGATTCATCTGTTGGCAATGTCTTGTAGAATGGGTTGTCACTGAACAGGTACGAAACCTGTTCCCTGCCTTTCTTTCCAAGAACAATTGTGCTAGCATCGACTCTGTCATCATGGATTTTAGGTACCCACTGGATATACTGACGCAACATTCTTCTTGCTTCTTGTTGAGGTCTTTATAGATGCTGAAACATCGTCCTCGCGTTGCAAGATCATGGGCTGTAGTATCATTGAACTCCCAAGATTGTAACCAGTGTTTAGCCAAATGTTCCAAATCGCCGAGGTCTTGCGAATGTTCGTCACCATATATCACTATCAAGATGGACCCTGTAATGATAGGAATGAAAAATCAATTGCACTAGAATATTTTTGACTGCGAACGGGTGCGTTGAACAATCACTTGGAAATGTCTCAAATTCAGATTAATCAATCGAAGAAATCTTTTAGGGATTGTGACATTTGTAAATCTACTCCTATTTCTGTTCAGCCATTGTTGAAAGTGGTGAGGTGGAAGTGTTGTCTATTCATTAGCTGTTGATAAGTAATTTAAGATCGTAAACATTTGTAGGCAATACTGCGCCATGCATCATTTTATGGTAGCAGATCGTTTTCTGTTTGCGCCCCACGGCTATGGAATAGGCTTCCACCAGAAATCTGGTGTTTTAATAATATTACTACTTTTAAATCTCATGTAAAAACACGTCACTTTTGGAAAAAGCTTTTAATGCAATTTTCAAACTGTGCTTCTTTTTTATAAAAGTGAATGTTATTTTATAAATGTGTACTGCACCTTGAGATGTCATTTACAAGTAGTGCCAACCGCCTGGCGCTACACAGCCAACACAACAGAAAAAGCCGGTGCACGGCTCATGGGCTATAATTCAATAATTACAGCTGAAACCGGCATTTGGAGTAATGCACAGTGCTCTTGTACTCTTGTCTGGCTACTACATAGAAGAGATGGTGGCTGTGTACGCCTGAGTTAGATTTAATTTCACGCCAGGCGCGTAGAAGTGGGTAGGTAATTTTCAGCTCTTCTTTAGAAGTAGATCGTGCTGGGGTCCTATTGTATTTGTTTCACATGAAATTACAAGCGACAGAGAATACCAGCTAGAAGCAGGCGAAGTTGTAGCAAAACTGGCCGACATGAATACCCCACCCAAACTTATGGAAGATCCTCACAATGTGGTCAATATCAAGAAAGATGATTTCAATTTTGCAGAAAATTGAAAAGAAATGTTTAAAAACTTTCTTAGCAATATCAAGTTCTCAACATTATATTGTGAACGGTCTTCCGCTGTGCTTTAATATTAGACTTGCTATCACAGCAGGGCGCGTCGCGCGACATGTGTCAAAATATGACTTACACATAATAACTTAAAGGGGGGGGGGGTCGGGCTGTCCTGAATCGTCTCAGGTCGACTCCGGTCGACTCTGGTTTTCCGGTTAGCCGCGAGGCTGACGCATCGAGCTTGCATGCTGAAGCACAAAACCTTGACCGTGCCGAAAATGAAAAATATTCAGCTGATTTTTATTCACAGGTGGCGATAAGTTTGAGCTTGCAATTAACGCTAATCTTTACTTTGTCCGTTGAATAAAAGTATATGTCCCATATTGGTTTAGTAACTCATAGCTTTCTTTCAGAAATCTCTCTCTACCGGGTTTATATCCTCTCTGCTCAAATATTTGATTTCTGTGCAGCTTCTTAACCTTCCGAGAATAGTGTTTACCTTTGGGCGATGTCTCTTTTTCAAGCTTTACCAGTTCCTCGACGTGATCTACATTTCTGTCCCCTCTCTCCGGTGTGATTAAAGTTCTGGTTTGTCTTGCGTCGATGACCACAACCACTGATAACATGAGGTTTTCTGAGCCCTTTTGATAATCCTTGTAGAGTAACACTTCGACATCGCTATCCTTCAACACGGTCTTTAGTAGGTCACGAACTTCATTTGCAGCTGTCTTGAAGGATTCAAGTTTCGTGAAGACAGCAACTATGTAGATAAGAAAACGTGACAGCCCGTCATGCTTTAAATGAATGTCATCAAGTGTACCGATTTGACATAGAGATGTCACAAAAACAAAAAAAACCCAAAACCAAACATACAAATAAACAAACAAAAAGCAGAGGGCAATGTGCCTGTATTTGACTGTTTGCACGTTTATGTACATGTATTAGTGTGTGTACGCGCAAACGAGAATGTGTTTATATGATTCTTTTCTAAATCAATGCATCCATAAATAAATTGTTATGCATTTAATAAATATAATATTAAACAAGTAAAATTGATAAGCGTAAAAATGAGACTGAAACACGATAATAATGGAGCCACAGACACAGACGTCAATTGTACCTAAGTGTTTATTATTTGACATAAATTTGAAGTACTGTCTGTAATGCCAATGGTCAAATTTTCAAATTGCTTTGCCATAAACTAGTTGGTAAATGTACCAGCGTAGCAAACACTCACCGAATTTATTATGAATTACATGCCACAAGGTACATTATTTATATGAAGATATTCACGACAGTCATACAACACAGCTTGTATTTTGTCCATAGGATAATTTCTCAAAGTAGAAATATTAAGTTCACATTCTCGAAAACTATAAATGCTGGCTTCGGGCAACACAAACCTAGAGATGTTAAGATGTTTTGACTGATGATAGTCAGTGTACTAGTGTGATAAAGAGTTACTCGCACATACACAGTCGATAGGAATCCATGGTCTGCATTGGAGCATTATGACCCTGACAATTACATGCATGGGCGATTTCAAGTCCCTGTTAGGAAATTCTATGGTATTTTTGCGAAATGTATTACGTTACATATCATGATCTGGGTGCAGTGCTGCATCCAATCGTGACCATGCTCAAATACTAGAATTCGTGTGTGTATAATGATTTGTCAATGTCTGAGTGGTTTACTATAAACTTGAAAATGACTCACCATGTTGTGATCGTGCCCTATTGGCAGTGACATCGGGGGCAATAGATGCCCGATGAAAATACTGACGTAACATTTCTTCTTGCTTCTCGTTAAAGTCTTTATCGATGCTGAAACATCGTCCTTCCTCTGCAAGATCACAGGCTCTAGTATCTCTCAGGCTATCAACTTCGGATCGCCAAGATTCTAACCAGTGTTTAGCCACATGCCTATCTTTGTTTAGATTTAATGAATGTTTCGAATCGCCATATATCACCATCAATAAAGACCCTGTAATATGATAGCAATGAAGGATCAATTGCACAACATTATCTTTGACCGGGAACATGTGTGTATCACAACCTCTTGGAAATATTTCAAATGCAGATCAAATCAATTGAAGGAAATGTTTAAGGATTTTAAGGCATTTATTAAATCTACACACATTTCTGCGTAGCCATTGTTAAAGGTGGAAGCATTGTCAGTTCATTAAGTGCTGATCAATAGTGCAATAGTAGCTTCGTACATATGCCAGACGAACATATTTCCGGATGAAACTATGCCAGACGAACATATTTCCGGATGAAACTTGTGTGTCACATTTGTAGTTCAATGTTATGGTTTTGGTTATTGTTGCGCATCAGCCGTGTGTTTTTTTTGAAGGGAGAGAAACTTATTTGCCGGATAATAAACCGTAATCTGTTTCTCTGTACATCAAAAGTGTAATTTTGTTTAGAAGACTGATCTTTGAGTGTAGAAAAAATATTAACGGTTTTATCATTTAAGTTTTTGCTCAGTGTGATACCCTAAATAAAGTGCATTTATTTAGGGACTTTTGTAATCCTTGATATGTGAAAGTTAAATACAGCTCTATGGTATGTTATAGTTATGGTATATTTATTTTATTATGGTAATCACCATGACTCGTGTTCAGGGATAGGAACGTGAAACGCCATTTTGCTAATAAAGGTTTGAAGCGATTATAACGAACATAAAGGTTGGCTTAATACATTGGTAGAGAAAAGATTTGAAGATCATTCAGTGTGCAAGGCTGACGCATCGAGCTTGCATGTATATATACTAAAGCTTACCCGGCTCGCATCCGAAAGTAATAGCAAGCCCTTATCACATTCAATATATTCAGCTGATTTTTATTCACAACTGGAAATCGAGTTGAAATGAACGTTGATCTGTACTACGTTCGTTGAGTAAAAGTATACATCCCGTATTTTCTAGTAACTTTCAGAAAATCTCAAGCTACGAGGTTTGTATTCTCTAGTTTCAAATATTTGATATCCGTGGAGGTGCTTAACCTCCAGAGTTTGTCAATTACCGTTGGTGATGTCTCTTTTTCAAGCTTTGCCAACTCCTCCACGTGATCTTCATACGGAGTGATTGGTTTTTGTTCGTCAGCGATATTTGTTTGTCTTGCGTCGATGACCACCACCACAGATAACAGAAGGTTGTTTGAGCCCTTTTGATAGTCCTTGTAGGGTATAACTTCAACACCACTGTTCTTACACACTGTTGTAAGTAGCTTAAGAACTTCATCGGCAGCAGACTTGGAGGATTCGAGTTTGAAGTAGATAGCAACTGTGTAGATATGAAACATGGTCGTTCATTATGCTTTACACGAATGCCATCAAAGTACCGTTTAGACAGACAATGAACATGTGCCTCTTTTTGTGTGTACCCACACGAACGAGTGCGTGTTTGTGTGATTCATTTTAATTTTATTTCATTCACTTCACTAAATCAATGCATTCATAAAATGACTTTAATGCACTAAATAATACAATATAGAACAGTTGAAAATTGACAAGACTAATAAAATGGTAGTTAAAAGTCAGACAATAAATAACGTACCTGTATACATTACAATGCAGCCGTGCAACAACGCGAAGGAATACAAAGAGCGGCAAGAAAATTCGAATCCAGTAAAATTAGCATCACAAAACGAAAAAAGGCAACTAAGGACAGCGCACTCACTTTACCGAAATAAAACTACTAACTTCACCGCCCATTTACAAGATCCGCCTTCGTAAAGTGAACACAATGATTAATCAATGTATGAGTAGTTCACAATGGACGTGAAAATGTCTCACCTTGTAATGATCGTGCCTTAGTTTCCATTTCTAAGTTTACAGATTCTTGACCAACACTGTAATGCATCTGGAGTTTTGACGATGGAAGTGAGCGAGTAACACTGGTTTCTGGTGAATACAGACCAGAACAGTCTCTCGTAAACCTAAACAACGTCAGTCGTTCTCGTCAGCGTCTAGAACAAGATGTCACACCCGATAGACGGATCAGCCTATTCCCTATTCTGACGCTGGCTGCGCTGTGCTTATGAATGGGCAAGTACCAGGTCGAGAATTGGACCGGAAACGGAATACTTGATGTTTGGAAGCGTTCGTTTATTTGTTGTTCACCTTTGCCAAATGAAAATCTTGTACTTGATAGACACTTCGGTGTGACTCAAGCGTCTCAGTGGCCACCTGCATTCGACAAAAACATTGTTTTACCCATGTGTCTCAAAACCGATTCCATCTGACAGCATATATTGTATCATGTTTTACCTACCTAGAGTGTTGCCCTAGTTCATTAAATTCGGCACCTCTGTTGTGTGGTCTATCCAAAGACTAAAATTAGTCTGTTCTTTCTATCTATTATGTTATCTTCACAACATTTGTGTGCTGCACAAGACCCTAAACGTATGGAGCTATCCTGTATGATCCCTGAAGATGACACGTACTATACTACGCATTTACAAGATCCTGATTCGCAAAGTGTCCATAACTTTATCACTGGCAGAGTAGGTTACCATGAACTTAAGAACGACTTTCGTTGTTGTGATCATGCTTAGTGGTCATTTTAAGCTGATAAAAACTTGGTCCGCTCTGTCATGGGTCACAATTTTAGCTCTGCATGTAAATAGTGATTTCTGCACTGACCAGAGCCGTCTTTCTGATAGAAGATCTAGACAACGATTCAATTGTTCTTGTCTGAGTTGAGAACAGGAAGGTATGTCCACTAAATGTCTGTAGCAATTATCCTAGATTAGCCTTGTGAATTTGTTAATTATTTTATATTTGAATTGGCATTATTAAAATGGGACTTCGCTGACGATTTTTATCTCAATACATTATATTCATGCCAATTTTCATTAATTATTTCTATTATTTATAGTCTATTGAACGAAAAAATCAATAAATCCCATAGAAACACATATCTTACTTAAGTTAGGGTAATTACAAAGCTACAAACACGGCCACAGCACCAAAATGAGAGTGGAAATTAAAAAAAAACCACACCCCTAAACCCCACCCCCCAAAAAAACCCTACTACACAGCTATCTATAAAAGATACGAAGATAGGAGTTGCAGGTCATGTTCTTTGAAAATAGTTATAATATATAATGTGCACTCCGCATTATAGGCCATAACTCTAAGAAAAGTGATTTCTAGCTGTCATCTCGTAACTATAAGAAGGTAATGCAAATTATTTGTGCTCTGAGGGAGGTTTTGGCTTGGGCAACAATTTAGCTAGCCTAGGACTCCCAGGTGTGCAGGAACGTATACAGCGGGCTGATCTTAGGTCATATTTAGTTATCCGGGAAACTTCCTTGTTCACTTCACCGTAATGTGTGCAAAGTTACATTCCTGCTCTTATCAAAGTCGATGGAAGAGTAAACATCCGAAAGTCTAACTAATCAAGTAGATTGACTTGAATTTATAGTCAGAGTTAGTTTTTCGGATATTTACTGACATTACCTCATCACAAGGTATTGTAGCAATTGCGCTACGGACTGTCATGCATCTTCCGAAAGCTCTCTGTTGATATGCAAACTACAGTTCCTAAAGTACGCAACTTATAATCAACACCATCTTGAAGAGAGATACTGAATTCCCTGTGCATATAAATCTTGTTATAAAGGGATACTGACCTTCATCACAATATTTTTTTCCTTTAAATGTTACTCTTCAGGTGTTTGCGTTTTCAATTTTGAAAGTAGTATAGTACTTAACTTTCCACCAGATATCGGTAAACGTAGATTGAATGTCTTTATTTCAAAGATAGCGCAATGTATACATATCCGTCAATTGAGAGTGGATAGCAAGGCAAGAAACAACATTGTCTAATGAAGACTACGAAATTACTCCAACAACTCTGGTCGAGTTTGTGACCATAAATGAAATATAACAAAATATAATGTTATTTGGGTTGAATCGTCATACGCTCCAAATATAAATTTAAAATTGACTTCTGAGAATCGTAGGAGATAGAGCATCAGTAACTGTTAAAGTAATAGTGTGATACATTCCTGCATACACGCGTCTATGATTACAACAAGGTTACTGGCTGAGAATACCTCTTCTATAACGTCATATGGTATGATATGGCACAGTGTTCGAGACACAGTGCAGTCTCCTGTAGATCTTATCGAGCAGATTTTTAAATTAGCAATAATGTAATCATCTTATCTTCGAAACATAACCATGAATGTTGTAGTGTTATACACCTGATTGTAACGCTCAAGAAGTAATAAGGCACAATCTTTCAATAATTGATGATGTAATCACAAATAACAGGCATTTCCAATCAAATTACTATTTTGATAATAGATATATCAAATCTGCCCAGCGTTTACAATTACATGATATCACAGGACGAGTAAGCACACTTTTAGCTTCTACACTTTTCCTGCCCGAGGTGTTTACTATTCAGTTGTTACAGTAATAATTGAAGCATATGTTCATCGTTATCATCATACTGTGTTTTCCCTACATTATATTGAAAAGTCTGAATAAAATTGAGATATTACATATTGAAACAATGTGCTGAAACTTGTTGATAGCGGCTTTAAAATAACTAATGAAAAGTCCCATAAGTATAGTTGAAAAGTCATAAAACACTCCTTTCGGCACTCAATTAAACTATATGTATGAGTACTTACATTTACTCCCTTTTTAGCTCACGTGTGTAAACACGTGGGCTAATGTCATAGCGATGTCTGTCTGTCTGTCCGTGTGTGTGTGTGTGTGTGTGTGTGTGTGTGTGTGTGTGTGTGTGTGTTCTGTTACACGATAACTCAAAAACGCCTGAACGGATTCAAGTCAGATTTGATACACAGGTACCATATGCTACTTGCAAGAACTGATTAGATTTTGGTAAGTGTGGCTTGCATATTAAAGAGGCACTCCCACTTGGTAACATTTTTAAAACACATTTTTTTAATGCTAACGGTCGATATTTGACATGGCGACTGCGCGCGGATCGCGAGATATCGATAAAAACATGTCCTCAAAAAAGTTAAAGTTTGAATTCCGGTGGCCCACCTGAATTCAGCTTCCGAACATAGAACGTTCGGCACTGGGGCCATTGTCAACTAAGCTATGGAGTACGAGTCTACGCTGACGCTGCTGTACGCCACAGCAGTACCACTCTCGTCGGTGAGCGGTCATGTCCCATGGGAGAAAGCCGAGTCCTACTGACTCGGCAAAAAAAACCGAAAAAACAAAGTTTGCTGATTCCACCAGAATTCGCATAGGTGACTAGCACAGATAGGTGCGGTTGATACATAGTATGCATAGTGGCCGCCGCGTGGTATGCGCGCATACCACACGCGGCGGCCGCTATGTATCGAACCACGCGTAACTGTGTGGCAGACGACAAAATGTAGTCATCAGAGGCAACTAATATTTTACATGTAAAAACTGATATCTATGTGGTATTGTTTAAAAATGTAATACAACTGATTGAGAACAATGAAAACGACAAAAACTAAGGAGAAGTTTTAAAAAAGAATTACCAGAGGTAAAGGCATTGATAATGATGTATATAAAGTCATCGCAGTAGGAGGTAAATTAATTGCGTCATTTGAACGTTTTTGGACTCCTTAGAATATCGTCAATCAGCACAACAACACACTTCGGGAGTTTCGGGTCATAACCAGAAACGATCGTAAAACTTCGGGATGTGAAAAATACGCTCGGGAAATGACATGTTTTTATCGATATCTCGCGATCCGCGCTCAGTCGCCACGTCAAATATCGACCGTTGGCATTTAAAAAATGTGTTTTAAAAATGTTACCAAATGGGAGTGCCTCTTTAATGAAGTTATGCAATATCGTTTTTTTCCGTACAATGGTTTCCCTATGGAGACGGTAATGACAGTGTAGACATATATCAAGAAATACTGCACAAAATTTCATGAAACTTTTCACAGATGACAATCTAAGAACATTGTGATGATACTGTGAGTGTCATGTCAATTATCTTCTCATTTGCATATTTAATGAACTTTTGTTATTAGTTAGATAACTCTGAAATTCCTGCACCAAACTTGATGATACTTGCAACAAATATTGATCTGATATATATCTAATTATACTTAGAAGCATTAGGCAGTGTAAAGTTAATAAATAGCTCATTTGCATATTTTATGAAGGTTTGTAATTAGTCATATAACTCCGATATAACTTCACCAAATGTGATGAAATCTGCTGCAGATACTAATCCGACTGATATCTAACTGTAGTGTAAAGCATTTAGTAGTGTGAAATTAATTAAAGGTTCATTTGCATATTTAATGAACTTTGTAATTAAGTATATAACTCTGAAATTACGGCACCAAAGTCAGTAAAATTGGGTACAGATATTGTTTTGATAAATATCTAATTGTACTGAGAAGCATTTGGCAGTGTCAAGTTAACAAATAGGTCATTTGCATATTTTATGAAGTTTTGTAATTAGTGATATAACTCCAAAATAACTGCACCAAATGTGATGAAATCTGCTGCAGATACTGATCCGACAGACATCTAATTGTGGTGTAGAGCATTTAGTTGTGTGAAATTAATTAAGGGTTCATTTGCATATTTAATGAACTTTGTAATTAGTGATATTACTCCAAAATTACAGCGTTAAATTTGATGAAACTTGCTACAGATGTTGATCTGATAAATATCCAATTGTACTGAGAAGCATTGAGCAGTGTCAAGTTAATAATTAGCTCATTTGCATATTTCATGAAGTCTTAAAATTAATAACTCCGAAATAACTGCATCAAATGTGATGAAAACTGCTTCACATACTGATACTACAGATATCTTACTGTGTTGTAAAGCATTTAGTAGTGTAAAGTTAATTAATAGTTCATTTGCATATTTAATAAACTTTGTAATTAGGTATATAACTCTGAAATTTCGGCACCAAAATTGTGTGAAACGTGCTACAAATATTGATTTGATAAATATTCAATTGTGCTATGAAACATTGATTGGATTTTCCAAATATGGTCGATGTCATATATCGAAATCTACAGGTTGGATTAATTTCAAATTTGTGTGAGGCATGCTTGCCATCTGCCCATCAAATTCACAATTAAACTTTTTACCTTAAACAAACAGTTTAGGCGCCATCTTGGATTTTCTGAAAATCTAATGAAAATTTCAAAAATATTCTTCTCCAGAACCAGTTGTCAGGTTGACTTCAAATTGTGGAAATAATTTCATGTAACCATTGCTCTTTTAAGTTTGCGAAAAGCGTCATGATTCATTAAATGCTTTGGCGGCCATATTGGATTTTACAAAAAAGGAGTTATAATTTCAAAAATCTTCTTCTCCACAATGGCATGGTTCATTGAGCTGAAACTTTGTACAGAGTACCATGTTGATGACTTGTATAATGTGTGTAAGTATCATCTGGAAAAATAAACAAATATGGCCGCCATGCTTAATTATGCCTTTTCTCTCTACTTGTTTGCATATCCAATTATACGCTTAATATTAGTGGCAAGAGGGTCGAATTTTGGTACATGACGAGTACTATAAGATAAAAATCTTTTCTCAATACCCAATTTCAATGTCAATTTTTGTGTGTATATATAATATTAGGCTTGGGCACCGCCAACGCTGCTTGCAGCTTTAATGAACTTTGTAATTAGTGACATTACTCTAAAATTACAGCATTAAATTAAATAAAACGTGCTACAAATGCTGATTTGATGGATATCGAATTGTCCCATAAGGCATTGAGCAGTACCAAGTTAATTAACAGCTCATTTGCATATTAAATAAAGTTTTGTAATAAGTGATTAAACTCTGAGAGTACTGTGCGAAGTTGAAAAAACCTGCTACATATAGTGATAACATATATCTCATTGTTCTGTGAAGCGTACTACTATTAATGAACCTGTTGTAAAACACGTGAACATATTCAGTTCATATCTGGTTCAATAGTTGTACTACATGGTAGAATCGATTGAAAACATTGTAGGCAAGTGTTATCTAATAGCTTTCAGTAGGTGATAATAATTCTTCTCTGAGTTGATTGACACCAATTCATAGTATTTGACATCACTCTCGATTTACACTCTATTTTAAATTGACAAGAAATTACATGGATCAAAGTTCAAACGGATTATGAGATGGAAATATTAAATTCAACGACTCATTAACAGTCAACAGTAAAATTGTAAATTGTGAAGATTTTGAAACTCTTACGAGACCTTTTGCCGTTAAATAACTCGAATGATATTAAATAGTGCAACAATTAAGTACGCAGTTAATAGCCGAATGACTTGGGCGATATTGAAGTACTTTTATTACGACTACATGTATTTGGATTTTCGAGCGAATTCTCTCATTTTCAGTTCACATCATCGATCATCGTGCTACTTTACAATGTCGTGTATCCTTCTGATGTGTGATTTGTAGTGGCGTTCTATGGCAATGATGTGACTGTGTTATTTGTCGGCGAAATGCTCGTAGCATTTTCTGTAGTTGTAAAGTTTGTAGGCAGCGTAGGTAGGGTTGTGTTCATCAGCGGCGATGTTATCGTTGTGTTTGTGACGCTCGTTGTGTTCAGTGTCGGAGTTGTAGTATGCGTTGGTTTCACTGCTGTATGTGGTACAGAGAGTAATATTGCGATTGCAATCAAAAGAAGAACAATAATCGCGGCGGAAATGCAAATGACATGTTTACGGTGATCCCTAATAAAGTTTTTTATATCTTTCCAGCAATTCTTCTTTACTGATTGGCAAGCAGTTAAAATGGATGCCTGCAATAACGATTTCGCATCCACCTCACTCTCTCGAATGCCCCTTTGATTGGTTGTAACTCTCATTTCATTAATGTAGTTCCAGGCTTCCAGTGATACATCAGCGGCTTGGTCTTCACTCACCACAGGTATGACGTCATTCACTACATCAAAAGCTTCTCTTTCTGCAAATACAGTGTTGCAATCCTAAGTGTGTTGTAAGATAATGTAGGTTAAAATATATAAAATTATTTTTTCTAGGATTTCATTAACCCGATTGACTTAATTTCTTTAGGCATAACAATGCTGTGGCGGTTGAAATATTGGAATTTTTTGTTGCTGTGTGATAGGTTCATGGTCTCTAAGATGAAGCAAGTATTGTTGTAATGATGATGATATTAACGATATGACATAAAGTCATTCAATAAGTTATCAGACTTACTTAACACTGCCTTTACTACATCTCGGCGACGTATCAATATCTTGTAGCACTCGGAGCAGTGGCATGACAGTAAGGCGTTGTCATAAGGAGGCCTTTTCGTCTTGCTGGATGTGGTACCATATCTGGTGGTGTTCAGATTCTTCAATTGGCTCTTCAACGCTACTTCAAAGTCATTACTCTCACATACCTTGACTTCATGGAGGGATGTATTGAAATCTATCTGTAATGTCGGTTCTTTACTACTGGATACGAAGGAGACGTAGCCGTACTGGGTTTCATCTTCTGATCCATCGGTTGGCAATTTCCGGTAGAATGGGTTGTTACTGAACAGGTACGAAACCTGTTCCTTGCATTTCTCTCCGACAACCATGGTGCTAGCATCGACTCTGACATCGGGGATTATAGGTACCCAGTGGAAATACTGACGCAACATTTCTTCTTGCTTCTTGTTGAAGTTTACTTCGATGCTGAAACATCGTCCTTTCGTTGCAAGCTCATAGGCTGTAGTATTATTGAATTTCCAAGACTGTAACCAGTGTTTAGCAACATGCTCTTCTTCTCTCAGATTTAATGAATATATCACTATCAATATAGATCCTGTAACATGAAAGGAAAATATGATCCCTATGGTCACTATATTGAGTTTGGAAGGGGAAAGCATATGTTTAATTTATTTATTTACATGTTTTATTTGACTTCAATAACCGTGTTTTTACAGGTAAAAAGTATCATAAACAGTTCAACTTACAGGGTATGAAATTAAATATGCAACATAACACATCACGTTAACCATTTTTATCACTATTATGGACTGAATAGAGTACTTTAAAATGCAACAATTGTATTGCAGTTATATATGTATAGAAAACACTTCTTTTTATGCTCAAATAATACTTTTCTCGATAAATGAAGCACTGTCCATCATTTTCTGATCGTTTATGTTTTCTGGTACGTAAGACGCATGTTTTATTTGCCTTTAGTTGTTTACCTATGGCCTTCATCATGACTTGACCAAAGGGAGTGGGAAACAAGTAGGCTGTTTTTGCTATTGCTCGTAAACTCTTAAAGTGATTATGACCCAATGGAACAACGATTGCTTAGCTTAGACTTCGAATTCTCGTTCGGAATAAATATGCATTGACTACAGAGAACTGAATCCGAAAGTGAAAGCAAAATTTAGTCAAATTCAATGTACAGCAGTCGTGTTTACTTAGGACCTTGGCATGGAAGAAATATTATGAAATTCATTTAAATGATGTAAGGAGTCAACATAAGAAGGCATTTCTATATAGTACACACAGACACACAGACACACACATCACATATGTTTGTATATATATATATATATATATATAATATATATATATATATATATATATACTTATATTCATATAGACATACATATATATGTATGTGTGTCTGTGTGTGTGTCTGTGTACTTAAGGGTACAGATTGCCTAGAGGGAAATTACAGTGCTCGATGCTAAAAGCCGGGCATTATGAATAATAAAAAGGTACTTCAAGCACGAAGTGATTATATCTGTTATTAAAGTGTTATTTTCGTCGTTGGTTAGAAAGTACGCGTCATATGTCTGCTGCAATAATAACACTTCCGTAAGAAAATTAATTGATCGGATTTTCATCCTCTCAATTGAAATATTTCTTTCTAGAGAAGTGATAAATTTTTACGGCTTATTATCAGTGCATGAGTGGAGTGTTTACCTTTTGGCGATGTTCCTTTTTCTAACTTTGCCAGCTCCTCGATGTGATCAACATTACTGTTTTTTCTCTCCTGTATTATTATAGTTCTGCTTTGTCTTGCGTCGATGACCACAACCACTGATAACATGAGGTTTTCTGAGCCTCTTTGATAATCCTTGTAGAGTAACACTTCGACATCGCTATCCTTCAACACAGTCTTTAGTAGGTCACGAACTTCATTTGCAGCTGTCTTGAAGGATTCAAGTTTCGTGAAGACAACAACTGTGCGTAGAAGTGACAAAATATGACTACACGTTATATCCAAATCAGAAAAATGTAAATGATATAAATGCCCCGACAAAACGAAAGTGTGCCGGGGTTTACAGTGTGTATCACCTCTATTTGTAACAATCAACACTATTTGTAACAAAACTTAATTTTCAAAAAACATTTGCCGAATTTTTTGAAATATTGATAAAATATGCATATTTGTATGTTTGGGGGTAATTTTCTTTTTTTTCCTTGTCGAAACTCATTTTTCCGAAACTGCTCTTGTTACAAATTGGGTTGATTGTAACAAATAGGGGTAACGTGTCAACCATGTTCATAACAAGCAACCCTATTTGTAACAAAACCTAATTTTCAAAAAAACATTTGCCGAATTTTTTGAAATATTGATGAAATATGCATATTTGTATGTTTGGGGGCAATTTTCTTTTTTTTTTCCTTGTCGAAACTCATTTTTTCTGAAACTCCCTTTGTTACAAATAGGGTTGATTGTTACAAATAGGGGTGATACAACAGTGTATCTGTTCATGCGCACGCAAACGAATGGACGTTTGTCTGACGATATATTCCAAGCTGCGCCTTTGTAGAATCCCCCCGCGGCCCCGTTCTTGTAGTTTCAATGTACGCTACCCGTAAATTTTGGTGTACGTAAAGTGGAACTGCAGAGAGGTTCCGGACAATAACCATGAACTGAAGCAAGACTACTCTACCATGTAAACCGTGAATTAACATGATATGTTCGCAGACAGTCTATATAGAATTATCATTGTCGGCAAAGTAAAATGACTAACCTTGTTGTGATCTTGCCGTAGTCATCTCTATAGACTCTGTATAACCACTGTTATGCATCAATGCGTTATGAAGCTGGACATGAACGAGGTACAGTGATTTCTAGATGAATAATTTGGTTTTCTCGTTTGCGTTGTGGCTTCTGGATGAGTAATTCGGTTTTCTCGTTTGCGTTGAGAACAAATCGTCACGCCCCCTGCATGAGTAATCTACTCGCACTTTCCTGTCGCTGGTTGCTCTGTGTAACCTCCATAAATATAATAATCTCCATAAATGTAAAAATTAACCACAATTGTAATAAAATCAACCACAAACTTAAAGCAATAAAACAGCAAAGCATTAATGTAACAACCCGGAATCACAAATGTAATAAACAAATTAACCACTGTAATAAAACTCAACCATAATTTTAATAAGCTTTAAGCTTGAAGTTGTATATGTGATCATTTGTTTATTAATGCCCTAAGTAAATAATAAACTTTAATAAGACTAGTGTAATGTTATTGCATACTTTCTTGAAACTAGGTTTCCTTTCCGAAACACAGAAGAGAATACATTGAGAACACCATCAGAAAACGGCGAGGTACCAATCAAACCGTTAGATAAAGGAAGTGCACGTGGAACAGCAGTTGTAGACACTAATGATGACACAATAAGGAAGCTTCGAAATAGCTCGTCAACCAGTGATACCTCACAAAGCTTACATCCGACCACTCAGAACAAACAACAGAGAAATACACACCCTTATAACAGAAACTTGTGGAGCAAAACATGTTGATGGAACATATATCTATATTTCAATCTAGTAAACACAATATAAACACAGTAGAACAAAATTAGACATTCTAGCATTCCCAGTGAAGGAACAAACTTCAAGTTGGACAACATGGGAATACAGACGAGCTATCAATTATTCCACACGATTTATCCGCTTAGGATGAATTTGAGGCGAGTGATGAAGAAAGTATGGCAAATTTCCGAAATAAAACGTTTAGAGATTATAGTGTTATACAGTATTTCCACCCTGGAGTAGAGATTGCACTGGCATGCAGATTACAGCTGTGTCTAGCCGTGCCAATCAGTTCTATGCACAAAACAGCGAAACTTAAAATACAGTCACTTTTAAAATACACAAAACAAACTAAACACAAACAACTAAGATATGGACGATGTGTGGAGTTGCTTTCCTTTATTACATAATGGTGTCGGAGTGTTACTCTGCAATGGCAACCCAAGAGATTAATGTATTGTGATGTAGCAAAGATTTTGACGCCGAAAATGAACGATCTACAAGCATAAAATATCTTGAGCCACGGCTGCCTCGTTTACATTGAAAATTAGCAGTTACTTGAGTGATGTAGTCGCATTTGCCATTTTGCCGCTGCATGGCTGCACTGAGCTTACATATAGGATGGAGAACTACATAGTGTGAAGATGCGGACCAAAATAGAATAAACGTTACTGAAATGTTGGTGAATTCGTTTTACACCCATGGCTGATATAATCATTTGCACTGGAATTCTGTAAAAAGGCAGCAAAATCCTCCGAATAGAACTTGTACTGAGATTAAATGACTTAAATTTCAACATAATGGCCGAATATCAACTCATTTCGACATAATGGCTGATATAAACGCATTTCATCATGATGTAGTCAGCAAAGACTTAAACGATAATTGCAAAAAACGTTATACTAAGCGCAAATGAAATGAAACTGTCATTTTTATTTTCGATCATTTAATGGTAATAGCCTTTATCATTAAGTCATTTAATCTCAGTACAAGTTCTAATTTTCATTTTAATTAGCTTAATTTAGTCGTACATGACCTAATTTGAGATTTGATACCATATGATACATCTGAGACTTCTCAAAGACCAGTTTCGCTTTTATGGGATACGATCCAATTTGAAAGTCATGATCGAAAAACGAGCAATCATGAATAATCTTCACACTGCACTGTATGCCATATTTTTTACGAAATCTAACCCCCAGCAGGCATACCTGAAATACCGAAAGTTTAGACTGAACAAGCGTTGGATAGACTAAGGGAGGTTTTGATCTTGTCAACAATTTATCCTATGATTATTAAAGTGTGCTGACTGTGCCGCACACATTTGTATCGGGGCTGATCGAAGGTTATACACAGCAAACTGTTCAGTGTAATATAGTGACATAGTGCTAGGTCATTATTATTCATGAACTGTCATTACTATTCATGAGACCATATATCACGTGTTTACTGGTCAGTCTCCATCTCACCTCTAGCTAATCATCAGCCTATGTACTGTAGCATACAGCAGTGTACAGTGGAATAAAATAGCATCTTAAATTATAATAATCGATGCTTAAGTCTTCCTTTCACCACGTCAACATTGGAATACCATCCTTGCCGGCCCAAACACGTGCCTAGACTTTTTTGACCTGCCTTTAAATTAAACATCTCTGAGTCTGCCAGCGTTATATGTGACCTACACGCTGTAGTCTACTTTCAATGCAGGGAGATCTTGTAAACAAGCGATTTTCACACTGTCTAAAGAACATAATCAATGCATTAATTAAATATTTTTTGAATTGACTATACACACTTTGAAACCTTTGAAGGGAGAAGGGTAGTCTAAACTGCGCGTGTGCGACTTTCTTCTTTACAAACAATGTATTTCATGCAAGATATCGTCAACATAGCTGCAACATTTAAATTTTACGATATTCATTGTTAATAAACATGTTTTAACTTTCATTATCAATCGCTAACGTACTCTAGAGACAGTGTTCACATCGATCGTAGGCGTCACTGGCAACCTTTGAACAAAGTTCTGACGACCCCCTCCTTTAAGAAGTAAAGAAGCATTGTCATTTTAATTAATTCATACCGTGACCACAACACCTGGCAGGAGTAAGCAGTGGGATTACTCCATTACTCCGTTTATTCATTGAAGGGATGCTGGACAGACATGCGCATGCCCAGATTACATTGGAATGGAAGATCATGCTGGCAACGACAAACAAACTTAAATTACAAACCATCCTTTATATTTTCACAATATTTCAAGCAATTCATCTAATTATTATTTTATTTCTTGGATTAAACGAGCCATGTAACATCACCTCTCGTTTTATGTAAAATTCATACAGTACAAGTTGAGTGTACTTATTAAAAGGGTAAATCGTCGACAATTACTAAACTAAAGATTACAATAAAATAATGGTTTTATGGCGCTGCTGTGTTTATAACTGCAGTGGTCATGTTTGTACTATTATTGGTAGGAATTGTTGGTGGAGTGCTGTTAAATAAGTCTGTATGGTCAGTCAGAGGCGTATGTGTTGTATATGTCGTATGGTTTGTTGGTAAGCCCGTGTGTCCACTTTCATTTTCCCCCTTGTCTTTTTGCTCGTCGCCTTGGAGTGTCATTGCCAACGTAGCGGCCAGGACGAGGCATGCCAGTCCGATCAACAGAGATATCGCGAGTTTTCTACCTGTTGAACCCTTCGACGGTTTCGGATTCTGACAGACGTGGTATATGTACGCCTTCAACAACGACTTTCCGTCCATTTCATCTTCTTCGATGGAATGCTGGTGCGTATTGCGTCTTGCCACGTTGATGTAGTCACGTGTATTCTCTGACACTTTATCGGCGTACTCCTCTCCGATGAGAGGTACGGCGTCAACGACAGGTGTAATACCAGCTTTTTCTGAAAAAAAATATCAAAAGTTTATTGCATAAAACAACGAGCGCTGAAATTCTATTGTTTATACAAACTATAGTAATATCTCGATACAGAGTTTAAAGACAAAATAAAAAAATGCTACTCCATTTTAATAGCTCTTGAATAAATAAACTTTTATATTTTCACTGAAATCCACGATACATGAATTCGTGAAATTATGTCTTAACTTCAATCGACTTGTCCGATACAGACATTCCTGGTGAAAAATGACAATTTTTTATGAAGAGAATGTGAGAATAGGAACAGTAAAGATAGATCTTTTGAAATTGTTGTTGTAATGTATGGAGGGTATGATTGATATCTTCCTAGCTTGCAATATTAGTGAGGCCATTTAAAGAAAATTCTTTGTTTGCCGTCGTTGGATTTTTGAAAAACTTACCAGCCAATCTGGGAAAAAACAAACACAGAAAAAACAAGTGTATTAACATAAACTCATTTTTTGGGGGTTTCCTTTTGGAAAATGATATTTTTATTTTTAATAGTGTTAACATTGTGTTTGTTTACTTAATTTTCTCTGAAAACCTACCAGCAAGCGGACAACAAACAAAGAATTTTATTTAAAGGGCCTTACATAAACCGTCTTTATCATTATACTTTTAACGTTATGCGAAGATATAGACACGTACTTAACTGAGTTGTAAGGATTAGCTCCTTTTCGTATAACGTGTTAAAGCATTGGTCGCAGTGGCTTGCCACTAAGACGTGCTCATAGCGAAGCTTTGTACTTTTACTTGTGAGGATGGTATGTGCCTTGGATGTGTCATCTTTTGTCGAGTACATTTCTTGGAGTTGTTCTTCGAGGGCGACTGAGATATCTGTACTTTCGCATATTTTCACTTGGGGTATGGCGATGTTATAATCAATCTGGACCCTCGGTTCTCTGCCCTTGACCTTGTTGAAATGGAAGTAACCATACTCAGTTTCATTCTCCGTCTCGTCAGTGACCAGTTTCATCATCAGCGGGTGGTCATTTACACAGTCAGAAACTTGGCTTTTGGCGATATCTCCGATAACGAGGGTGCGAGCTGTGCCTTTAACGTCCAGCACTTTCGGGATGTCGTTAATATATTGACGAATCTGCTCTCTCTGCTTTTCATTGAAATCTTCCCAGATGCTGAAACACCGTCCTTTACGTGCCAGGTCGTACGCTTTATCGTCTTTGACTCGCCAGACTTGAAGCCAATTCTCAGCAATACTTTCACTCTCGCCGAGGTTTTTGGACAGTTCATCGCCATAGATTACAATCAAGAACGAACCTGCAGCACGCAAATAAAATAAATTACTACTTAGTGGATGGTTTGGTAGAGTGTATGTCGTTTTTTGCATTCGACCTGCTCATGGTCATTGACCTTGTGCCGTTTATTTGCTTGATTTCGCTGTAGTTTCAATCACTTCTGAAATAAACTATTCCAAGGGGAATGAAATAGTAGGGTATTATTTCTCGATGTAATTAACACTGAGTGGGCACAGAAGAGAATCACGTGACTTTCCATGTATCGACAATCATCTCTGAAATGGACAGATGCTATACATTTCCAGCTGTATATGAAAACAGAAACAGCCACTGTCAAACATGCTGTGTGATGCTAAATATCAAACCACCCATGAATTATTTTGTACTTCTAATTTCAGAAATTTAATCATTTTCCAAATCGATCATGGAGCGTGTAAGTGATATTTTACTTTGGTGATGCAGAAGATGGAGAATACTTTATATTAGAGACGTCATAAATGTGGAAGCGCGACCAAAAGGGACATACCAGGATATTGAACTTA
Source organism: Ptychodera flava (assembly GCF_041260155.1). NCBI lineage: Eukaryota > Metazoa > Hemichordata > Enteropneusta > Ptychoderidae > Ptychodera > Ptychodera flava. Next base: position 12,270,732 of record NC_091944.1, on the reverse strand, counting down.
TTACGTGTCAGTATCAGTCAACTCAGACCCAAACAGTAATAATTAGCCGATGAAGGTCTACCTTTATCATTGCAATGAATACAAATTGGTATCTCTTTTGTACATGTAAACTGTGGTTGACTAAAACTTGTATATGGATACGATATGTATAGATTGACACAAAATGAAAAATTAACCTTAGAATTTCACTATAATAATAGTTAATTTTCAGGAGCACAGCGACATAATCCGTGATAGGCTTTTGACTCCATATCGTCAAAAAACTGTCACATGAGAATGTTAAGTAAACTATACCTTCGGGTGCTGTTTTGGGTTCCATGCGAGCCAGCTCTCCAGCTATGCTCACTGTTCCTTCACCCTTTTCTGATATATCTCCCTTGTCAGGCGTAGCGTCGATAACCACCACTACCGTAAACGGCTGCTTCAGGTCTTGTTTCTTGTAATCTTGCGAGGATACGACTTCAATGTTTTCCTCTTGAAAAAGCTGTTGCAGTGAATTACCGACATTCTTGCCGGCTGGATCGTAGGATTCCTGTCTCGTATGGATGCAAATCGTCTGTTTTGGCTTGGAGGCATCTGACAAGGAAAAATAACATTCCAATATTGGATCTACTTCTCTGGTAAAGTGTCAACATTTAGGCCAAATGTCTGAACGACTCCATTCTCTGTCTGAACGACTCCACTCTCTTTTAAACACAATTCCTTCACATTGTTACTAAAACAATAGACAGTTGAGATACATACTGTATTGGGTCACGGACAATACTCAATACACCGCCGCCATTCTACATGTTGAAAACTGCAAATTAATCGATCATTTTGCATATAAGAAATCATGGTATTTTTTCCGATAAACTTTCAATTTTCGCTAGACACCATCGGCGTCATGTTTGTAATGATTTCTCTGGAACATTTCTTATAAAATTGGGAAGAATGTCAGTTTAAAGTTTTACATGAATCTCAAAAAGCTTCTAAACTCAATGTGCTGTGAATGATAAATTGCCCGTCATGGAATGTTTGTAAGTGATGAAAGACGAGTACCAAATTTTGTATTGCTGTGTTTTGTCAACATCGCTAATAGTCCTATAATGCGTGTCTTGAAACACCCCAAAATCAAGGTAATTGTACAGAATAATGCAAAAATAATGTAATCATGTTATATCATTTTAGTCTATGCGACATCATCTCACATTTTGACGATGCCCTTGAAATTTGACAATACTAGCACTGACCTTGGTTTTCTGACACGTTTGCGAGATTAATCGCTGCTTCTTCTTGGTTGACGTCCATGATGAAGGAAAGGTGAGACAGAACGTCCGGTTAAATTGCTGTCAGTGGCTTGCTCTGCTAAATTTGCCCAGGGTTGGTCATCGGCCCATCTGTGTTGCATTCTATTCACTTTCCATACACAGGCGTCATCTGCAAGAAAGCTGATTTGTTGTTTAGCCTGTATGTCGTCGTTGATGAATACTTAATTGGTCATTTATTTTCAAATGTAAAAATGGAATGGTAGAATTGTTACGAAGATATTTATCTCAGACTGTTTATGAACCTAGCGGTCATCGATACCAGTAAAATTGTTAATTAAAACGACAAGTTCTCAATTATAATATCTCGCAAATATGGTTTGTATTCATATTGGCATGTGTAATTGAGATCTTGTCGTTTAAATTAATAATTTCACTGGTATCGATGACCTCTAGAACGATGAAAATAGTCAACACTTAATGAAGAAACATGAGAATTTCACGTGATGGGCTTGCAACGTGTCACAGTGATGTTTGAATTTTAATTGTGATATGTAAATTTAGGATCTTGTCGTTTTGATTAACACTTTTACTGGTATCGATGGCCGCTAAGTTCATTAACCTTTTTCTGAGATAAAAAACCTTCATAGCAGAATTGCACAAAGCTAACTGACAACAAAGGTAGCAAATTGTGAGGTTTTCATGTTTCTTTATTTCCCGTGCTTAAGTTTATGTACGCCGTGTGCAGTGATTAAAGATACATATGACGTCAATGATTTTCTAGGATATAGATATACATGGCGGAAGTATACAACACAATGAATTTGATTATTTTTGGATCACCTGTCAAACCATACTAATTATACGATGATATGTACGTCCGACGTTGTAGACCAGCTGTTGTTTTCGATGGCTTTTAAAACGTCAAACAAATTGAGTCACAATTGAGCGATGGAGTGAAAATAAACAAGCTTCGGATGGGGCAAGCTGAAATTTTTCGAATAATTTGGCTTTTCGTTGTAAGACAGCAAGACTTAAAATACGCAAAACACGAGTGTTATCTATAAAGAATAAATGCATTGCTTTTAGTCACTTTATCTGTCATGATTTTCGTTTTTATCTAGCTCTGGAGATAATCAATAAACAAACGTTTTCGAATTTATTACTATAGAAACGTAATCTGGGGTTATTTATACTACTTTCTTCTTATTGTTTCCTCCGATAAAACAATCACTAAGCTTTGCAATTTTGTCAGTTTGTCCTCTACAGGTCAAAGAGGTGATAGATTGAAATTGATATGTTATTTCTTATTTGATAGTTGCATCAAACAAAATATAAGTATTTGTAATGAGTAGTTTAATGTTGTAACGGGAACTGTATTTGGCCGTAATTGGAATGTTCATGCACATACGAAAACATTGATAAGAAATAAGATTAGAAAAGTATAGAGTTTATATTGCTGTCTACTTTTATCTCGATGCACATATTTAAAAGTTGCTTTTATTCGCTATATTATATTATTTATATTATATTATATTATATTATATTATATTATATTATATTATATTATATTGTATTGTATTGTATTATATATATTATATTATATTATATTATATTATATTATATTATATTATATGATATTATATTATATTATATGGAATTTTTTGCAGCACCTGTTGCTCTTTTTAAATAAGTGTTTGATATTTTGATGTTTATCCCAAACAGGAAGAGTATTCTTGACAAGGATGAGCTAGTATGTTTATGCAAATACCCATCGGTATGCAAATATCAGACTGCTCACAGCCAAAAAAGCATGTGTTCACGGGACATAAATGTGCAACATTAATAATGACACATTATCATAACATGTGTTCAATGAAACAATGCTCATACATGTACTTAGCATGAAAGAATATCGTCATGTCTCTCTTGTTTTTTTCTAGCCAGTCTTTCAACGTATTTATCCGACCTAACCATTAACATAACGTATCGACGGACGAAAACTACTTCATTAGAACTTGATAAAAACAAATGGAAACAGATCTACAACAATTTATGATCTTTGTTGCGTGATACAGTCAGCCTCGTAAATCACGAGAAATTCTATTGGCCTTGGTTTGTTTCAAGAGATGTGAATATTACTATGTTTTACCGCCTTTTCAGCTGCACTTCAGTTGAATAGCCCATGGACGTTTGTAATCAACGAGTCGCGCCAATGTGGATGTATTTGAGTTGTAATTAAAGGAAGTCAATCTCATTTTCACCGCAAATTGACTGTAACTTTATACATTGAATAAACTCAGGAATAGAAACTAACATGTAACAACCTATAAACAAGCCCCGAAAAAAACATGTGCAATACCAAGGAAAATAGTGTGCAGTTACTGTAGCAAATTGTTGACACTATGGAACGTGATCAATGTTCAGCAAAAAATCCCAGAAACTTAAAAAAAAATCGCAAATAATTAAGGCAAAAGAACTATTAAGTATACAAGTCTTGGCGTTTAAGTCTGAAATTTATTAAAAAGTAGCATTTTATATATATTTCGGAAAGCGTAACAGCTGTTGAATACAGCATAAATATAGCAAACTAGCCTGTCAAATCACCTGCACATCTGCTTCCGCCTTTACATGTGTTTACAGAAAGACACCAGCTGCAACAGATGACACCGTTTGCTTTATAGGAGTGTGACCTCAATGTTGTGGCAGAAAATGAATAATTTATTTGCTTTTTCTGACGAATACTGTGACCTGACGTTGATGCATTACAGGCTCTTTTTCTTACCATAATAGAACATTACAAACCCTCTTTTTAGAGCCATTTTTAATAATTTCGCTGTCGCATTCACTATTCACTTCAAGGGGACAGATACTATTGCCTTGTATGTGACCTTTGTACCCGTTCACGCAGTTTTTGAAAACTACATGCCTCCTGTACATTTTATAGCTACCAAATAGACCAATAGATTTATAGCGTGGTCAGGCTGCAGAATTCCATTTTTGTTCGCGTTCCAAACCTTGACAAGTTATCATTTACACAGCATGCATACAATTATCTTAAAAATCAATGCATTTTCCAGCCCTTCCTTATATGGATAGTTTATTGAAAAACAATCCTGGCAGCAATATTAGTGTCACTAAATTTCTGCTCTTTATATTTTGCTTTATATTTCTATCCCCCAATAAAAGTGGAACGGTCCACCCCTTACATTGGCTGGTTTCATGACATAAAGTGAATTCCAACCGTATACATGGCGCTAGCTATTCCATTAGGCCAATTTTATCGGGGTGGGGGTCAGAAGGGGTTGCATTTGAATGTGTTTTGATTTTGTAAGTGGAGAACACCCGCTCATGTATATTGGGTTTTGGGTTTATTAAGCTTGAATGAGGCTGCCCTTAATCAGACTGGTGTTCATGGATAATTATAGACACTCTTTCAGAGCATACTACAGGTGTATTTTTGCTTTCCCGCGCAATAACATATTTCTTGTTGCTCCTTGACGGGTAAACTGAATAGGATCATGTAGGGTCATGTAGGGTGTTTTGCCGAACTGGTCACAGACAACAAGGTAGCTAGACAATTAACAATGCTCCTAGTGTTCCAGTAAGCTGAACTGAATCCCTAAATCTATTTTCAGTTACGGTAAATGAAAAGACTCGACATGTCGTTTTCTCCAAAGAAACTGTCGGCTTGGGTCTTTTTTCGAGAGACGTCTGCAGGCTGCCATCAAAAGTGCCGAATGTGACAAACTCTGACAGTGGTTTGTCAGCAATAGTGTATGCATTGAAAGTCGATATCAGCAGTTATCATATTTTGGTTGGTCTTCGATTTGTATGAACTCATTTCGAAACCTTTCAGGGGAGGTAGGGTTTTCACGATCGTCAGAAAGTTCATTTTTTATTTATCCATCAGAGGAGGATAATAGAGATCGGCAACCATTTTCACCTTCCCATATAGATAATGTGAGATCATTTTCTACGCTGGTTCAAACAATTATCTATTCTGTATTATTGATTATGACTGGGAATACCGTAGTTTCTGTAAAGTTTCCCGAACAAAGGTGTCTCAATTTAGCCTAGTACGATTAGGCATGGTCGAAATGTCGGGAAGGAACCAAGCCGAATGAAAAGTAATAAGCAAAGCTGGAGTACTTGGGAAAAGTTATACAAATGAAGAGATAAAAGGGTATGTTTCTTAAACTGGTCTGAAACATTTAATGTGCATGCAAACTAAGCTCCGATTCGGCACACGTCATCCACATTACAAGGCGCGGCACAGGGATGACTTCCTCAGCATACTTATAGAGCACAGGCAACAGTTCGGCAGTAACACTCAGAACTTAGGCAGTATAGGCAGTAAAGACAGAGAACGTGACAGAAAAGCACATATTGCAAGTGTGGTGCTGTAAACAGTTCCATACATGTTTGACTAAGTGATGTCATATTTACAAACTTGATACAGGTTCTGTTTCCTAAGTTTACAGTTTATTAACCTTACAATAACGTTGCAAACATAATCAGTTGCAGCGCACCAAATTCAGATGCGATACCCAGTATCTCGATATCAACTTTGACCCGTAACCACCCTTAACAAGTCAATGTACTCAATACTAAAGTATCTCGAAATAAACCAAAGTGTGACAAAAACGTAAACTTTAACTTTACTGAACAATCTCAGAGTTTTAAATTGTGTCCTACATTAACGATCATAGTGAAGAGAATAATATCATTGGTTTTACAATGCTTGCGAGATGGAAAGAAAGTATTTTGATCAATTTCTGATCGTTTTCGGTTCTTTTTAAATTCAAAATTGTCGAAAAACATCAGCAAGTGAAAGCAATTTATTGATTTTTAAAAATTACATTTATAGAAAAGTGCACTAGTTTTCTAAAGTCATAATGAGATTACAAACACAAAGACGAGATGGAAAGAAGTATTCACTATCATAACTTGAAATATTGGTCTCCCTTACATCCGGTTATTGGAAATAAAATAACCTCCTTTAACCCAGCAAGAATAGAAAATTAAAAAAAATCGTTAAATGTAATTTGTATTGAACGGAATGAAGTGGAAAACTCTTTCATTTGACTTAAAACTCTTCACGCAGCTAAATTATGCATGGCAAACCAAACATACATTCAACAAGACACTTATGTGCACCCAACACAGTGTAATTTGCACAAAATCACTTTTTTTCGCAAAAATTCATTCAATTTTAATTAATTTGTCAACCAAAGATTAAAATATTGGTTTGGGTTAACTTTTTAGCTTGCCAAGCAGTCATAAGTTTCGTGATAAAAAAGTGTTAATTTATGCAACTGTATACAAATCATCCTATTTTCTGGCTTCTCTTTTCTCCCAATTTCAACATTTCTAAGGAATTTAACTCCACTCTGGCTGGGTCAAATTTTCTGAAATTTTCACATTATATTCTTTAAACGCTATATAACATAACGACGATTTTGTTTGGCAATTAAATGCTAACATTTTGAAAAGGAGCCATTTTAATTTTGCTAATCATGTTTTCAATCACGTTTTTGAGGGTCAGTCTTTCAACCCCTGCCATTTTAGAATGAGCATAGATAATGCAAAATAAAAGAGTCCTTTGTTTCTAAATGTACTCTTCTTTCAAGTGAGATATTACATTTCAGGAAATAGTATCAAGTTTTTGACTTAGATTAATGTTTATTATTAATACCAAAACTGAGGGTTTTTTAACCCAAAATATACACATTCTTCATTCTTCAAATATAAACTATTGCTACCATACCAAAGTTTAGATTCTCTGCTTTTTAAAAAGATATAGTATACGGAGTTTTCTTGTCATCTTAGATGAGAAATATTGCTTTGAAAAAACTGTGTTGGCAACATGCAACTCCACCTTAATAAGATAATATTACAGCTAAGGGAGTTTGTTAGATCGAGGCTGACCAATAAACTAACTTTACAGATACAAATGAAACCTCAGATACAGATGAAACTTCAAATTATGGTAATGTTTTCTTCGTCTGTAGTATTTTTTCGCCAAATATAAGGAAAAATCCATCCGTTGCTAAAATAGTGTATTGCTTGTGCTGAACGTGCTATGAATTAAGGAACAAAAGATCCATCTGCATCCTATCATCCGTATCTTCTCTGCAGATTGACTAGCAAGGAAAATACCGTTTCTACACAATTTAAAGAAATCCCACACCACCATGCTGTTTTTCTATTCAAGTTGTTTCAATGAAGGGCTCTAATGATAAACTTAGCGTAATCTTAAAACTTGAACTGGTTATTGTACTTTGCGTAATTCCAATAGCAGTATTATAAGTTAACGTCTCTCCAGTATAGAAGTTTCGCCCGTTGACATAAGGGTTATCAGCCTCTAGCAAGACCATCTTGCCTTTGCTGACCTGTTTAGGAAAAATACAATACAGACGTGTAAAGAAAATGAAATGCAAATGTATGTGAATAATACATGCAGTACTTTACGATTTCAGAAAATGCAAATGGATACCATAATAACATTTTTTCTACGTTCACAAACTCTCAGTTATATTCTCATGCAAGAATTCAAAGTATGCAGTGACCTAGATGCAGCACATGTCAACTACGACTGACTTTATTATATTTGATAACCGACGAGAGAACGTTGTCTCATCCGTTGACAAAGGGTTTATCGAATGTGATGTACAACAAGGACATTCAACTAATCATGCATCACAGTAACTTTTATGAAAAGCAAAAATGCAACCTTTATCTTACTACAATTTCAATATAAATAAAAATTATTTGTGTATGTCTTTTGTTACTTCTACAGACTAGATATTATCTTGCTTACATATATAGACTGCGGGAAAGACTTCAGATCTCAGAAAACGGAAGCATTTTAGTCAAATTCGCGGCTCTTTTAGCAATCGAATCTCTGGTTCTTGTCATTTATTTGTAATAAATACTGTCTCTTTTTGTTATTCCTCAACAAAAAGCTATATGGCCCTTTGAAAATGATTAGATAACTTTACAGGCTGAAAGCATAAGTATCGTCACACCGAAAGTAATAATCTTCAGCGACTGCGGATAAAGCACCAATTATGTCATCGAATGCTAGTGTTTTAATATATCTTTCATCAAGTCATCAGTCAGGACATGGCTCTCCTAGTTTTTGAAACGTATTTGCATGTGAATCTTTCTGTACTTTTAAAGATGGCAACGATTACTTCAGGGGTGAATTATCATTTTAAATAGGAGAGGACTGTGTATGACCAGATCGGTATATCGGTCCATTGACCTGATGAGAGCATGCATTGATCAAACAGTTTTAAAATAATTGTCTGAGACAAATTCTTACTTACTTGCATCTTAACATGTACCATAATAGGCGACAGAGATGTAAATCTGATCCCTGCAAGCCTTCAATTTCAACTGATATTCATTTATGTACGTCTTACCATCACTTCCACATACTTGGTTAGGTGTATCATCAAATGGAATGTATTTGCATTCATCATCGACTGGAGAAAAAGTGAAATAAGACAATTTGTAAAGAACAGAAGCACTAAATACCAATAGACGGGATTTACAACCAAATGCTGAATGAAAGCCCCTTAACTATTCAGACGTAATTACGAGTTGATCACCTATATCAACACTGAATAACAAAAAATCGTGTTTAAAACTATTTGTTGCACAGAAGACTGTTCAAAATTGTGGATTTGCAAATAAATTGGAAAAAGACTCCTTTCCGGTCAGGCAATCACACTCACCAGATATAGATCTGTACCATATAATAAAGACGAGAGCATATAATAAAGACGAGAGCAACCAGCAACAAAAGCACCAGAAGCTTTTTGTTCTGTTGCATCATCATTACTACAAATTTCATCATCCGTTTAACCATCATCATGAGTTCCGCAGCCTCCTTAAATTGATTTCCATCTTCATAGGGAGGTGATGTAAAATAGAAAAGTATGTGCCACAGGTACAGTTTAGCAGTGCCATCTCCTGGCATCTCCGTCTTTCCATCCCTGGCAGGTGCTGCACCCATCTCCTGGATCTGTGAGTACATTACACGAGCAATTGACGGATGGTATTCTCCAAGCCATGGAAACACATCTCCAACCAAAGTTACACCAACAGCGTCTGATAATATCAAAATAGGTTAAAGAAGGTGTTACAATTTAAGAAATAGTAAAAAGATAAAATGAAAAAGGTATGTCTGTATATCTAACTATCTGTCTGTTTGTTGTATGTATGTATGTATGTATGTATGTATGTATGTATGTATGTATGTATGTATGTATGTATGTATGTATGTATGTATGTATGTATGTATGTATGTATGTATGTATGTATGTATGTATGTATGTATGTAATAATAATAATTAAATAGTACCGATTATAATACTACTACTACTACTACTACTACAAGTAATAACAATAACAATTTATTCTCATATCTATGTCAACCGGAAAGAATTTGTGATAATGAAAATACTGCCAATTTGCTTTTAAATGTTACCCTGTAAAGAGAAGAAGACTAAAAATAGTTCTATTGGAGTTCCTCATGCTGCATTAATCCATGTTCTGTATTGAAAATTGCGACTATTACATGATTGTATATATATATATATATATATATATATATATATATATATATATATATATATATATATATATATATATATATATATATATTATATATATATATGAGTGGTGTGTATGTGCGTCTGTGTCTGTGTCTGTGTCTATGTGTGTGTGTCTATGTGTGTGTCTTTGTGTGTCTATATGTGTGTCCGTTTGTTTCACGTTTGATTTTTTTGTGTTTGATACTAGTAATTAGTGCATATTATGTTTAAGTATTTACATATGTTAATTGTGCTGGTAATTATGTGCTTATTGGTACTTTAGAATATATGAAATTTATTGCAATTTGTTTTGTTAATTGATTATGAGAGTAAACCGGAAAAATAAATAGGCAATTTGCCTTTTTTGTCTTATGCATGCTTTGCCTGAGGGCCAGATAGTGTTTTGATGAATGTAGAAATCGAATAAGCCAGAGAGAAGGATCGTGTGTATGGATATAAATCTGTGTGTAGTATGTGTTATTGCGGATTCTGAAGTAGTTTGCAAGCTGTAAGGCCTACCTAATTCATTCTGTAGAATGTTTTTGATGAACTTCTTGTGTTCATTGACAATCGAATAACACTCTTCACAGTGACACGTCAGGATTGCACGGTCAAATAGGGAGCCTTCTTGTCGACTACGGGGATAGCAGGGCGAATCCTTTTTGCCAACTCCGTGCATTTTCAGATTTGCAGCCGAGAGCTGTATCCGTAATGAATGGGTTGGGTTCATTGTCTGACATACGTTAATCAACGGGAACGCTTTGTTGACATATATCTGAGATGTTGGTTTACATGTAGTTGGTCTCGGGTGTTGGAAATTAATCTTTGCATACGTCCGCTTTGCAGTGTTACCATCTTCTCCTACTTCATTCACAGCACAGACAAATGGGTGCTCACGAACACACTTATCAAGTTCACCGCCATCATTGCCGAGTTGAAGCACGTTTGATTCGTAGGCAAGTTTTGGTATAGACGGAGAAATCTGGATGAAGTTAGAAATCTGTGACTTCTGTTCGCTGTTGAACGAGTCCCACACAGTGAAACACCTGTTCTTCTCAGCGAGCTTGTAGGCAATATCGTCACTGAATTTCCAGCTTGTAAGCCAGTTTCTAGCAATCGTCTTGTTGTCTTCTAACTTCGAGGACTTCGAATTTTCGTCACCGTAGACGACCAACAAAATGGAATCTAAAGAGTGAAACGATTATATATAAAGTTTGTATTGATTAGTACATGGAACACAAATCCATTGCACAATACGCATCCTATTGAAAAAGGCAAGGGAACTGGACAAAAAGGCGTTATAGTTAGTTTAAGTTGCTCAATGCACTCCTAACTATTTGTGATATCTTTCAACTATACCTGTCACATTGCTTGATATTTCTCTCAGTTCTGCCCAATGATCGACGGTTGCATCTCTGCGCTGTGGTGTGACTAGAGTTCGCGTTTGTCTTGCATCAATCACAACGACCACTGTTATGGGTTCTACTGTAGCCCAGTCCTCATAACTAGTACTGTAGTCACTGATGTCAACACCTTTTAATTTCAAGTCTTCAAGCAGGGACTTAACTCTCACTACCGCGTGTCGAAATGACTCCAATTTGTGATACACCAACACCTTGTGTTTGAGCATGGTCAAATCTGGAAAAATAACAAAACGTACGTATAGTCAAGTAGTATTACTTATTTTAATTAAAAAGTGAGAGTGGCATTGAACTTATTTCTCGGTTTGTAAATTATACAAAGTACTTAAGATGTAACAGTGTTGTGTCGATAAATATGAAGTAACATCTGATTTATTTTCAGAACGAATACTTTCAAGCGTGTTTGTGTTTTTAGAAATACACATATAACGTATATAGGCCGGGTGTCTAATGGTTGAAAACCGGGCTTATACGTAGTCATTTCTTGAAAATCCATATACTTCTTGAAAACAGATGCTACACTTATTACATTAAAGAAAGATATTTATTTCAAAATACCAGTTATGACCCTTGATTCATGACACTATGCAAATTCCAATATCCTATGCAGTCCACTTTGGCGCCGAATCTCGACAACTAAAACACTTATTTTCAAGAACAAACTCTCTCTAGTGTGCTGCGATGATTATCAAACACTCATTGATAATCATTCAGCTATAAGAATAAGTGAAGGAATGGCATTCCATTAACGATACGCACGGAAGCTCTATTTTCGTAAGTTTTGTCTGTATTAAAGTATCATCTCGTTGCCTTTAATTTTCCGTTGACGCACAAAAGGACAAATAGATCTCTGAAGCCTTTGCTCTCTAGCACTCATTTGAAGCCGATTCGGAACAGTCAAGGAACCTTAAACTAGGAGGACTGAGCAAGCGAAAAATTCCAGAGCCGAGTATCAATTGTCATTGATTCAAAGAGGCTTTGGACATATTCTCCAAGAGGCAACTTGTCAGTTACCGGTTACTGAAAGCGTTAACCAAAGCAGAGTGGCTAGATACCACAAATCCTATGGTGTGTGATGACATTTGAACTCTCATTAAACACATCTCCTTCCGGCAACGTCAGCACTACAGCGTATATAGATAGTAATAATGAAACTGGTTTACAAAACCTTCTAACATCGACACTTGATGCATATATTGTATATTCGAATCTAGAGTCGGCACTGCTGCCTTGATATTCCATTATTAAAGAGGTCAGCTTACCTTGGATTTTAGGCAAAGCGAGGAAATATTGACAGTGACTGTAAGAACGTAGCAGAACAGCTCTCTTTCAGGGCTCTCTGTCGTAATGATGATGTCATAGGTCAAAGTGTATGACCACTTCATGTGATCGAGTTCCAAGTGATTGTATAAAGCAACAGAATATTACCTTGTAATGACAAAGATGAATTTTTCATGTACAGATTAAAAATGTGATTTATATTGATATTATAAAAACATGATACTTTATTCGGAATATATTAATTCCCTCCACCGTAAAAGACCGTCCTCTCTGATTCTGCTTTCATTTTAATTCTTTAATCATCGGAACGTTGATTTTTAAAACGAAAGGAACATTTCAACCCGCCAAAACAGTCCCAGGAAAAATAGCATAATGATAAATAGAAGATTAAAATGACAACTAGAGACAAGCATTGTTCATATTGTTAGGGCCTTACAACTAAACGAAGGGCGTCAGTAATAAATTTGCATAATATTATATTTTCATCATTTTTAGTATATTCAGTGGTTTTGGGAGATTAAAGGGCTTTAAAGAAGTTAGCTCAGCTAGTAATTTCGCATAAAGTGAGGAAAACTGCGTTCATCGTTATCTTGGTCGTTCTGGCATCGACACTTTCGATGCACTCTCTGGATATTAAATTGAAATTTATCTCTTGAATTCCGATTGATCCAAAGCAATGACGCCCACTACGGTTCAGAATATGATGTTATTTTCGATAGTATGCGTCTTTAAAGTCAAAGGTCAAAACTTTGCTCAAATATTCATCAATGAAACTTCAACTATTCTCCTACCAAATCAAGAATAAAACTCTTCGAGTCAACGAGCAAAGTTTGAGACTCGAGGAAAAATATTACCTCATATTTACTGATATTTAAAATTCAAAATGGCCGCCATCCCTGTGATAATCCTATGGGGAAAATAAATTCGTAAAAATTAAGACTGTTAAAATTTTTGTTACCCAATTAACTTTTAAATTTGCTCAAGATAGTTCGAATATCTGTCTCCGAGGCGCATTCTACCTTATCATGTGTAGTTTCAATGACTCCGCAATGGCATTCAAATGCGTGCGACGTCGACCCCAAGCCAAATAAACAACAAATTACATAATTCAAACAACATCGAGTTAAACCTCCTTAACCTTCGTATGGTATGCTTTGCTCTATATTTTTGCGAAAGGTTTACTTTAGTAGATAGCTTAATAATATATCATCCTCTGGTTTTGATCGATGTTCTTGTTGCTTTGCGTCTTGGCAATAGCAGTCTTCTAAAATAAAAGACTCTTATATCCATTGTTGTATTTGAACAAGAGAGCGACGAGATAAAACCTCTAAGAACTTGAAGGGAAGCAGCAAATGCTATATTTTGAATAAAGAGACTATATCGAAATTAGTCGTTAGTCTTTCGTTTCATTTATTATCTCTTAACATGATTGATTCACTAAATGACAGCAAACTAAAACTACCCTACAATATGTGTATGCCGAGAAATAATATGTTATGGAGTATTATAACTGTCCTTCGTGCTAATATTCTCTCGACAGAATTTTTACTTAAATCATCCTTTCTATCTTTACTCCGAAAAATCCATGAAGACTGAGTTTCCTTCTTGGCATTGAAATAATCGTCAACATTTATCATGGAGAAAGTTTCAAGGGTAATTTTGTGACATCTTCTTACTGTATAAAATATCTACAAAATACTACAAACAAAAATTGCGTTGACGCACGCGGCGATAGCAACTGCTCAAACTGTAGTAATCTAGGATAAGTCCAGACGGGCAAGGTCCACCAGGCGTACGTGTTAGAAATTTCTTTTGCAGGAGAAGAGGTTAAAGGTTACACGTGTTTACATGATCGATGGTCGCAGTTGTGGTATAATAGTTTCCTCGAACTAACTTATTTTGCTGCGAAGCAAGCTCATTTATAAATGCAGCTTCACTGTTTTCCTTTCGTTTTAATATTCGGAGCGCTGCCAAGGGTTGTAAATAAGATAATATTAAACGATCAGCACCCCCTGTTCACAAGATTGAGATAACATTACCGTGCATAACACTGATACATAATACATCTGTCTTGTTCAGACAACTTATTTGTCTCTGTAGTCGAGTCGGTCGGGTTAATGGTCTGACATACGTTAATCAACGGGAACGCTTTGTTGACATATACCTGAGATGTTGGTTTACATGTAGTTGGTCTCGGGTGTTGGAAATTAATCTTTGCATACGTCCGCTTTGCAATGTTACCATCTTCTCCTACTTCATTCACATCATAGACAAATGGGTGCTCACGAACACACTTATCAAGTTCACCGCCATCATTGCCGAGTTGAAGCACGTTTGATTCGTAGGCAAGTTGTGGTACAGACGGAGATATCTTGATAAAGTTTTCGATTTGCGACTTCTGTGCGCCATTGAATGAGTCCCATATAGTGAAACACCTTTTTTTCTCAGCGAGCTTGTAGGCAATATCGTCATTGAACTTCCAGGTTGTAAGCCAGTTTCTAGCGATTTTCTTGTTATCTTCTAACATTGAGAATTTCCAACTTTCGTCACCGTAGACGACCAAACATAATGGTATTCGAAGAGAAAAACAATTATATAAAGTTTAAATTGATCAGTACATGGAACAAGGCCATGGTATAACACTTTAACGGGTTGGAAATTGTAGCCGACTGGTTTTGTGTGAGGCCTAGCAGCTAGGCGATGTTGCCGTGAGTGTGTGGGGTTCGAATCCCGTTTGGGTCATAGTAAAATTTTATTTATTATTTATTTATTTATTTATTTATTATTTATTTATTATTAATTTATTATTATCCTATTCTACTTGATTCTGTAACGTGTACACTCGACTCATCGCAAGGTAAATGGTAGACTTGATTGAAGTCTTTGAATCTAAAAAATAAAACCATTTGCATCAGTCTCTCTTGTGTCTCTTCTATTTGATACAAATCTATTTGAAGACATTTGACAGCCCAGATCAGGTTTCCCTAGCGACCGAAGGCGTTCCTTTGAGTGTGCGCACTAGTAAGTCAAGACTTGAAATTGGAAGGTTTGTCATCGAAGACTACAGAGCTAGTTACGATGTACCAAACCCACAACGTCAACTATGGTGCTTATGATTGATGCAAGACAGACACAGACTCTGATCACACACAACGCAGAGATGCCAACGTCGATCATTGGACTGAATTGGAAACCATATCAAGCAAAGTGACAGGTACAATTGAAAACAGTAAATTCATCACTAATATAAGAACACATAGAGCAACTCTTACTAACTTTAGTGCATTTTTATACATTTATCTAGACTGAGTACAAGTGTGATTTGTGAATGTTTGAGTGTGGTAAACGCGATGGATTGAGTTCTGTTTTCATTTGAAACGTGGGAGTCGGGGTGAACGCGATGAGTAAGTGGGATGTACACGCTGTAGTCTTCGATGACAACACCTTCCAATTTCAAGTCTTGAAGCAGAGATTTTACTTTCTGCGCCGCTCCTCGAAATAATAACACGACTTGTGAAACACCTACACATTGTGTTCCAACATGGTCAAATCTTGGGAACGGTAAAATCCACCTAAAGTCAAATAGCATCTAATGGGGAAATGATTGTTGCATTTCAGTTATGTCGTCGTTTTTTAATTATGTTATATGTAAAATATTTTTGCCTATGAACATGTTTTCAGAGTAAATAGTCAGAAGTTTAGAAATGCACAAGTAACGTATGCAGGCCGTTTGCCTGCTGATGTAAAACTGGGCTTTAATTTTTGTATTTCTGGAAAATTCGTATACTTATTTTAAAAATAATCGCAAAACTTCTAATATTTCAGAAAGATATTCATTTCAAAACATCTGTTTTGACCCTTGACATATGACACAGCGCAAGTCCCCATGTCAGATGGTAGTGAACTTTAATACCTAGTCTTGGCAATTGAAAGTTGTATTTGAAGGATACTTTCTCTATAATTTACTCCATGATTATCTGATAGCTGTCTATAGTTCGTAAACATTTTCATGATGCATTGAAAGGATAAATAAATCGCCGAATCATATACTCATTTATCACTCATTTTAACCCGAACAGTCAAGGAACCTGAAATTCGGAGAACTGCAGTAATTAAAATGAGCCGTATTAATGCAAGGGGATTTGGCCATATTCTCCAAATCGGCAACTTGTCAGTAACTTGGTACTGAAAGCACCAAACAAAGCATAGTAGCCAGATAACATAAATCCTAGAGTGTGTGACATTTGAACTCTCATTAAGCACATTCAAACCATACAGTGCTGTGCCCTTTGACCTCGCATCTGCTTCCAGCATAATCAGCGCTGCAGTGTGTATCGACATTAATTATAAAACTGGTTTTCAAACCGTCTTTACATCGGCACTTAATGCATGTGTACTCGAATCTAGACAAGGCACTGCTGTCTTGTGATATTATCCCTTTCTTAAAGCTGTTAGCGTACTAGTAACTTGATGTTTTGGTCAAAGCGGGAAAATCTTGATTGTGTGAGAATGTAAAAGGAATGGGCGCTTTCATTGAAGGTCCTCTGCTCGAATGAATGTGATGGGTCAAAGTGCATGAGTGTTTAATGTGAACATAGTTTCGGTGGGTAGATTCCGTTCATTTACCGAAGGTTTGATTCGTGGTATGATCCTCTTGCTTTGCGAGACAATAATGAAATATTACAAGTCTTCGTTAACGTTTTAGTCGGACGACACCTTGTACATGATAAACAAGTAATAATTTGCTATTCGGTGTAGTAAAACAATCGTTTGGTATAGAATGTCACTAAAGTTTGGGAAAGGAAAGTTGGGATAGACGTTGATGATTGTGACGACGATCTTATTGTGATGGTTAACACAATTTAATTACGTAGATTAAGAATCTCTATGCAAATGCATGATAATCAATGCATGATAACCAATCAGCTGTCCTTTCAGCCTACAATATTAAGTTGTGCATTACAAGTTTACATTAAAAGCTTACAACGGTGAGGCACTATCTATATTTCATTTCTAGCAGACAAAGTATTTGTTCGGTGTATTCATTCGTATCCCAAATACGAAGGCCTAGGGATAAAAGCGTAGAAAACTCACAGGATATCTACAAAAATGCCTCTTTTTAACACAAGAGATAAGACTGAAATGGGTGGCTAAATTTTCGGTTCATTTTACTCTTAAATTGATTCCGATTACAGCAAGTTATATCTATCATACAAAATATGTATGTAGAGAAGAAGTGTATTTTATGCAGTGTTCTCATTGTCCTTTGTACCCTTCTCCTCTTGGTAGGAAAAGGTGAAATTTGAACCATTGATGACATCTCTTTTTTACCAACACATTTAATGACACTGAGCTTGTTATACATGCCATATGACATTATTGTCAAATTTTGTTTGATCGTAGAGGAAGTTCAAGTAAATTATGACATCCTATTTCTCTAGAAATACCTACAAAACACTGTAAACCAAAATGGCGTCGTTCCACTCGCGAGCTCGTCTAGCTACAACATATACAAAGGACTACTCAAACTGTAGTCATCTCCTATAAGATAAGGTGGGCAAAGTCCAGAAGGCGTACGATTCAGAAAATTATTTTGAAGGAGAAGAGGTTAAGGGTTAACCATATTTACTCATAGTCGATGGAAACAGCAGAGGTGTAAAAATTTCATCAAACTGGATTCTAATGCTGAAGCTCGTTGCATTTACAATGTAGGTATGATGTTCTCTTTCGTTTTAATATTTCGTGACCGTAGCTGAATACAAGTAGAGATAAACCTGTCATTTATCTACAATTTACATTGTAAACTGATTAAACACAGGTAAAACATTGTCAAAATTGAGGCATATCTTAACAATACCAGGTGCTCTTTCGAAAATAATATAAACAACCAATACCATTTCAAATTGACTGTGCTAATAAGGGAAATTCTCATTTCATTTTGGATCTCATTGTAAAGACAAGAGATATGACATAAACGCGTTCGGAAGAGCACTAAATGGAACATTCATGAAACTGTTATGTTAATCTACTAGCAGACGGTAAACAAGACGAAACTTACACTTTTTATCAATGGTAAAAGGGCGCTAAGCAACGACATTCACTACTTTGAATGAATGGAATTGATGAGTTTTTATTTGTTAATATGAAACTTATATTTTCCAAATTTGTAATCGATTATTGTTCAGCAGTTGAAGTCCAAATAAATCGAGAAAACTAATACAAAGAAACTTATTTTAATTATTTTATTGCCTTTATTGCTAAATTTATAAAGTCGTACAATAGATCAAGTTAAAAACTTAAAAAAGATGAAGAGAATCGCCCAATATCTCCAAATTATGTACTCAAAGTTCAGTAAATGGTACAAGCAATTCTATATTAAACATGAATGAAATGTGAAGGTAAAATTATATTTAAGTAATTGATGGTAACTGAAAATGACTAAACAAGAACAAACCCTAAGCTTACACTTTCTTTACATTCTCCGATCTGCTAAGATTATGAAGGGAAAGCAACAAATCTATCATGACACAAGATAAGACAACTCGCAAATTACTAGTATGAAATGTAATAGAAATAAATCTAATAGCTCGCCATAATGAAAACAAAACAAATTGTGTCTTTTCGACACCAGTAAACCAAATATATCTTTGAGGATACACCATATTATGTTAAAATGCATTCTACGCCATTATCGTTGTTTTTGCTGTATATTTTAACGGCAGCTCTTCAAACGAATAAAAATGAATATATTGGTTGATTACAATTCGTTATTTATGGAGCAAATACACAGAAGAGAAGTTTCTGAAATTCTGCTATTTTCTTTCAGACACAAGAAAGGCTTTGCCGTCTCTATTTGTTTCGATTCAGTAAGGAAACTATAGATATCACGGATCAATAATAACATATTAATTGTAAGATTGTTACGTCGACAACCGATACGCCTCGTTTTAACAATTTTTATTTCTTTTATGTTGACAGCGATGATTAGATGAAAACTGTAAAGCTGCAGGCACCAGGTAAATTGTTACGATAATTGAATGACGTACAGGCGTACAGAGAAAAAACGTATCCTGAAGTATATACTTTCTGCAATAAGGTATAAACGTATTTCAACATGTTCGAGAATACTTGTTCAAATTAAACAAAACAATTATATTCAAATATGTTATGAGGTGATTGCTTCCAACGTGGATTTTGCAATTTCGTCTATTTCTTATATTTTTGGCCACGTCAGTAACCGTACAGTTTTAGAGTTTCACATATTTTACATTATCCACCTTCAGCAGGACTAGGTTTTTCCTGTTGAGCTTCGTTTGAATCACCTGCTGACGAACGAAAATTAAACAAAGTCAACGAAAGTATGTAAAAAATGTGTACGCATTGTGCGCAAGCCTTACTCATGATCTACAATGAACGCAAAGTTACGCTGTCTTCACATTTCAAGACATAGTGATGATACAAATGCTGCCTAGGTTCGTTACAATGACCATGTTTGTGCATCAGGAAGCAAGTTTCCCAACTTATGAAGACGATGTCACTTGTTTCATATCATTCGCCGATCCATTTAACCACAGCTGGATTTGGAGCATGCTTTTTTCAGTTCATATCAACATACTTTCTAATTTGTTTTTGGAAATACTTTTTACTTAGTATAAAACTGTTTGATCAAGCCATTGTACCGATAGGAAATTCAAATTCCCACTTACGTGTGTCTTTACATGCACCAGCATGGACGAGAGACACGCCACTTTGATTATGAACTTGAGTAAGACACGCTGCCACTCTCAATTCACATTTATTGTTATAGGTCAATCCGTCACTTCCACAGACTTGTCCTTCAAGTTTATGTTCACACTCAATTTGCTTACATGCATGGGCTATGAAAAAAAAAGATTTGCAAAGTATTATTATTAAATGATCGTCTAAATCGTTGATTTTATGATAGTATTCGTTTTACCAATTCCCAAAACAGCTGACTTGCTTTGGAATTTTGCCAGGACAAGTAAATGTACTGTACAACGCCCTTTGTCTACTGTCCTGAAAGGAAAGCCTAATTACCCGTTTAAAACTATTTTTCAAGCTATGACACAAGGTGTAAATGAAAAGCGCACTTACTTGTTTCGATGCATACACCATAGCTGACAACATATATTTCAATTTCATATTGACAGGCTATGAGTCTCAGTTGACACTTATTGTTGTAGGTCACTCCGTCACTTCCACAGACTGGGGCTGGTTTATCTCCACACTGAAGTTCCTTGCATTCATCGGCTGTGAAAAGAAAAGACAATTATGTGACGCAGTACCGAAGAAAACGTTTCTTTAATTTGTCGTAGTTCTTATAATATTGGTATTGGCTATGTCAGTCAACTTATAGAATTATATTTGAATCAAATTTTCCGCCTCCAGCGCGACTCAATTATTCTCTCTGAGTTTTTTCGTGAATCGCCTACGGAACAAAAATTACAAACAGTCAACTAAATTATGTACAAAATGGACCCGAATTATGTACGATCCTAAACCATGATCTACAATGCACACCAAATTCCACTTCTTCATTTCAAAACATGATGATGATAAAAATGCTGCCTAGGTTCTTCATATGACGCCTATGTTTTCACAGATTGAAACCAGTTTTCCATCTTATAAAGACGATGTCGGTTGTTTCATCCCAGCAGCAGGATTTGGAGAATTTTTTCAGTCCATATCAAGATGCTTTGTAATTGATGGAATTTGAAATACTTTAGTGCTGGTATGACAATTCTTTGATTTAGCCATGGTACAACAAGGAAATTCAAATTCCCACTTACGTGTGTCTTTACATGCACCATCATGTATTAGAGATAAGACATCTTCATCATGACACGCTGCCAATCTTAATTGACATTTATTTATGTAGGTAACTCCGTCACTTCCACAGACTTGTTGAAGTTCAGCAACACACACAATCTGCTTACATATTTCGTCTGTGAAGATTTATAATGTATAAAAATTCAACCGTTTATTTAACATCAGTATCCTATTTTTTCAATTTGGACAAATGTTGTCATCCCTAGGTACTTAGATGAGACAAGTATAGTGCCATTCTAAAAAAATTATATGTATGAGCCCACGTCTCTGTGGAATATTCAACTTTTACAAGGGTTAAATAGATGTCACGGAAATTGATAAATATGGCCTATGTTGTTCAAAGTCTTCAAGGTTAAGAGTTGAGATTTACATGAACCAACCACAGCAGCAATAGTTACAAGCGTGTTTAGTGCATATTTGTAGATCTGTCTTCTCTCCTGAAAAGAAACAACTAATTATATTACGGGTTTGAATTTTTTTAAAGCCTTGTTACAAGAAGTAAATGAAAAGCACACTTACGTGTTTCTTTACAAACACCTTGGCTGACGACAGATATTTCAGTTTTATATTGGCAGGCTATGAGTCTCAGTTGACATTTATTGTTGTAGGTCACTCCGTCACTTCCACAGACAGGGGCTGGTTTATCTTCACACTGAAGTTGCTTACATCCATCGGCTGCTCAAGAAAAAGACAACAATGTGACGCAGTACTGCAAAAAAAACTTTTTTCAATTTGTCTGTTTCTTATAATATTGGTGTTTGCTACGTCAATCACTCTACAGTTTTGACGTTTCGTACATTTGAATTAAATTTTCAACTTCCAGCGCGACCCAATCATTCTCTCTGAGTTATTTTCGTGAGTCGCCTGCTAAGGAACAAAATTACAAACAGTCATCTAAATTAGGTACAGAATGAAACCGCATCATGACACGCTGCCAATCTTAATTGACATTTATTTATATAGGTAACTCCGTCACTTCCACAGACTTGTTGAAGTTCAGCAACACACACAATCTGCTTGCATATTTCGTCTGTGAAAAGATTTATAAAGTATATTAATTGAATCGCTGATTTAAAATTAGTATCCTTTTTTCAATGTTGACAAATGTTATTATCCTTAGGTACTTAGATGAGACAAATATAGGGGTCCTTCGTCTAAACAAGTACTATTTTGTCAAGAATGTGATCTTGATTTAACATTAAACCTCATTGGAACTACTTTTGGATAAATCGACAGTGAACGTATGTCGGTTTAATCTGCAATGTAAGCTCATCTGCTTTTCTCTTAAAGCAACAACCTTGTTTTTTCTTGATAATTTGTAATATTTCAACATTCAGCTACAGAAAATTCAACATTTTAAAGAACTTTGAAAACTGTGATTTTCCAAAATAAGTTCCGACACATTATAATCTAAAATGTGTTCTGAATACCTCGATATTAACAAATCCTGTTGTATATCAATTTTTGTATATATATATATATATATATATATATATATATATATATATATATATATATATATGTGTGTGTGTGTGTGTGTGTGTGTGTGTGTGTGTACTTTGCTAACATATTTTCTCAAAGATAATTAGAGAGTCAATTTCAATCAGTTCGGAAAATCGCCTTTTACATCTTTTTTGTACAAAGAACGTGGCGTTTGTGGTCGAAAGTAGCACCAAAGATTAACAGCATTATGGACTCGAAAAGGCTTCATATTTCTTTTTCCTGTTTTAGTTTATTTCATGGACCCTTGAGAACTAGAGAAGAAGTTAATCACCAGCCGGAAACATTGTAGAATTACAGAAAACGATCTAGCGCCTTAAACAAAATTTAGTACCACACTGAAAGATAGACACAATAACTTCTTAACATTCATCTTTCAACCGAAACACCGCAGCACTTGTACAGAGTAAAGTAACCACTACTTTTGAAATGTTATCTAAATTTGCTGTCTCGTGAACCTTATGTAAACAGTGGTTACGAAATGCACATCACAAAACTCAAGTATATCCAAGCTTTAAAGATTGAGCTACTAGTAGGTCACGCCGTCACTCCCACCGACTTGTCCAAGTTTATCTCCACCCTCAATTTGCTTACACACATCAAATACGGCCAAGTCTTTTAGAAAATTAGGTTTTGTTTCAAGTTGGTTAATTTTGTTACAAATAGGGTTGATTGTTACAAATAGTGTTGATTGTTACAAATAGGGTTGACACATGTCACCCCTATGTTACAAATAGGGTTGACACATGTCACCCCTATTTGTAATAATCAACCCAATTTGTAACAAAAGCAATTTCGGAAAAATGAGTTTGACAAGGAAAAAAAAAGAAAATTGCCCTCAAACATACAAATATGCATATTTTATTAATATTTCAACATATACGGCAAAGTTTTTTGAAAATTAAATTTTGTTACAAATAGGGTTGATTGTTACAAATAGGGGTGATACACATGTCTGTGAAAGAGATTTGGTAATAAAATGGATGTTTAAATTGTCGAAACTAACATTTTCATACTCAGGTACTTAGACTACAAAAGTAAAGGGCCCTTCCAAACAATGCATTTTCTGCAATAAACGGGGAACACGATAGGAACTAATTTTTGGATCTTCAATTTTCTTAAATTCTCAAAAGTATTAGGTGCCCTTCAGCTGAATGTTGCATTGTTACTTATTACACACAAAATAAGTGTATAACTCAAAATAAGAAGATTAGCTTACATTTGCAGATTAAACCGACGTTACTTCACAATCACATTATCACAAATTAGTTCCAATCGTGTTAGTGTTCAGATTCCCATTAAAATAAACGTGTTCTGAAAACCTAGATATTGATCAAGAATGACAAAAGTAAATAATGTCTGAAACTTTAGGTACTGGAGGTCAATTTTAGCAACATGCATGCATAGCAGAGGAATGTTTCAACTCAGTCCTTCTTAGTTTGAGCAGGTCTGCCAATATGTAATAGTTCATGAACAATGACAGGAAATATGACTCATAAGCTATTTCAGTTACTGCCACCACTCCTACACATAATAGATACACTGCATACAAACAGGTTAAAGGTCATAAACCTCTTACTCAGATGTGTGGGCTGTTTCAGTTACTGCCACCACTCCTGCACATTTGCAGGATTTCCCATTTTTCTTACCTCATTTTCATATTTTTGAAATTGTCATGTTCACTTGAACAACGTCACATCTCAACCCCTGAGTCTACCTGTACACCAAATGCTAAGATAGTAGGTGTGGCGGTTTGGGAGCTTTCTGTGTGTGACGGACATACATCCGCACATACATGTATACATACATACATGTATACATACATGTATACATACATACATACATACATACATACATACATACATACATACATACATACATACATACATACAGACAGACAGACAGACAGACAGACAGACGCTACCGACTCACCATATAAGCTCTTTTTGGTATTTATATACATACCAAATATGAGCTAAAAACGGTATTAAATGTATTTGTATTAATTGTTTACATAAAGACAATAAGAGAGTTAACTTAAATAAACACAAAAAATCAGTTTTTTCTTTCCCTGTACAAAAATCTAGTGTTTTCGGTTCAAATTAGAACCAACGATTAACAGCATAATGACCAAAAATAGATTGGTCGGATTTCTTTTATCTGCTCTAGTTTTTATCATGGGCTCTTAAAGGCACTAGATAAGAGGTCAATCGGTAACATGAAAAAGTGAAGCTTTATAGAAAACTATCTACAACCTGAAACAAAATGGCATACCCACTCCTAAAGATCCAATAAAGTTTAAACACGCAAATTTCAACTAGAACATTGTAGCAATTATACACAATGAAAAAAATGAATTTTGGTGGGTTATTATGATTTGCTGTCATGTGGTCCTTATTTAAATTGAGATTATGAAATACAGAATGAGAAAAGTCACGAATACATCATCAAAGGCTTTCAGACAGCATTTACTGTACTAAGCTTATAGGCTCAGCTTTCTTTGGAGAATTCATCGTTTAGAAGAGACAAATATTTGTCCTTGCACGTAATAAAGTTATTCTCAGTTGTTTAATTCCCAAAAATTTCCAGGTTTAAGAGATAAGATTCATCAACCACAGCAGCATTAGTTACAGGGTTTCATAGTGCATATTTTTGAGATCTGCTACTGTCCTGAAAGAAAGCACCTTATTACAAGTTCGAAACCATTTTTCAAGCCACGACATAAGAAGTAAATTCAAAGCGCTCTTACGTGTTTCTTTGCAATAACCTTGGCTGACGACATATATTTCAGTTTCATATTTGCAGGCTATGAGTCTCAGTAGACACTTATTGTTGTAGGTCACTCCGTCACTTCCACAGACTGGGGCTGGTTTATCGTCACACTGAAGTTGCTTGCAGTCATCGGCTGTAAAAAAAAAATAATGTGACGCAGTACCGAATAAAATGTTTTTCAATTTGTGTGTTTCTTGTAATATTGGTGTTTGCTACGTCAATTACCCCTGATGTATTGACGTTTCGTACATTTGAATTAAATTTTCAACCTTCAGCGCGACGCAATTTTCCTTCTGAGTTTTGTCGTGAATCGCCTGCTAAGGAACAACAATTACAAACAGTCAACTAAATTGTGTACAAATGAACCCGCATTGTGTGCAATCCTGAACAATAATCTAAAGTGCACGTCAAGTTCTGCTGTCTTTCTTTCAAGACATGATGATGATAAAAATGCTGCCTAGGTTCGTTAGGACGACTATGGTCTCGCAGATGGAAACCAGTCTTCCATCTTAAAAAGACGATGCCCGTTGTTTCATATCAACAGAAGGATTTAGAGAATGTTTTTTTCAGTCGATATCAACATACTGAGTAATTGACGGAATTTGAAATATTTTATTGTTGGTATGAAGATTGTTCGATCAAGCCGTGGTACAACAAGGAAATTCAAAAATCCACTTACCTGTGTTTTTACACGGACCATCCTGGACTAGAGATACGCCATCTTGATCATGACACGCTGCCGATCTCAATTGACATTTATTCATGTAGGTAACACGGTCACTTCCACAGACATGTTGAAGTTCATCAACACACATAATTTGCTTACATATCTCGTCTGTGAAAAGATTTATAAAGTATATTAATTAAACCGTTTATATATATATATATATATATATATATATATATATATATATATATATATATATATATATATATATATCTATAACATTTTTTCATAAAGATTATTAGAGAGTGAGTTTGAATAAGTTCAAAAAATTGCTTTTTCATCTCCCTGTGCAAGCAACGGAGAGTTTCTGGTCGAAATTAGCACCAAGATAAACAGCATTTGTACAGAGTAAGGAAAGAACGAGAAATCTAAGTTTATGGGCTCAGCTTTCTGTGGAGAATTCCTCGTTTAGAAGGGACAAATATTTTTCCTTGAACGTTATAAGGATATTCTTAGTTGTTTAATTCCCAAAAATTTCCAGGTTTAAGAGATAAGATTCATCAACCACAGCAGCATTAGTTACAGTGTTTTATAGTGCATATTTTCAGATCAGTCTACTGTCCTGTAAGGAAGCACCGTATTACAAGATCGAAACCATTCTTTTCAAGCCACGACATAAGAAGTAAATTCAAAGCGCTCTTACGTGTTTCTTTGCAATAACCTTGGCTGACGACATATATTTCAGTTTCATATCGACAGGCTATGAGTCTCAGTTGACACTTATTGTTGTAGGTCACTCCGTCACTTCCACAGACTGGGGCTGGTTTATCGTCACACTGAAGTTGCTTGCAGTCATCGGCTGTGAAAAGATAAACCCGCAATGTAACGCGATACTGAAGTTTTAAATTACCTTTCAATAGGCAATATAACATCAGCATTTTTTTATTATCAGAAACGCTGTTTTCCTTATTCACTTAGACTTATTTATGGGATGAAACGTTGGTCCATCTTATTAAGGGTGTCATGCATGTTTAAAGTCTTTTATAAAGCTATTCTTAAGTGTTGAAATTTATAAATCATGGCATCACTTTTAGAAGGCTAGTTCAGTGCTTAAAATTGGTATCTAAAAAGCACACATATTCACAAGCCGTGCTAAAGGCGCTTTACAATTATTATTACCCGTGGTCACTAGACCTAATTCGAAACCACTCAACTCCCTTGGGAGCAAACAGTAGCTCACATGTGCAGCCAATCGGCGCAGCGGAGCTGAACGCACATTACAACCACTGTCCTACCGGGCACCCATCACTTCTAGGTGGTTAGAAGCAATGAGGAATAAAGTGCCCCTGCTCAAAGACACGCCATGCCGGGCTCGAACTCACTATCCTCTAGGTATTCAGACAGGATAAAGAGCTGGAAGAGTAATATTAGGGTTATACATGTTTTTGACATTACGAACTATATTTTTGACTTTACACTGGTTGCCAATTGACCTACATATTGACATTAAAATCCTTGAATAGCCTCTGCCCTTATTTAATCGACGTTAATCATCACGTTTCATCGGACACCTGTGATGGTGGACAATGGTAATTTTTATCTTTCAAAATTCAAAACTACAACAGGTTATATGAATTTCTTTTTCAATGCTGCGAGTACTTGGAACATAATGTACCCTCCGATTTATCCACTTTTAAAGTACAGTTGCATGATTGTCTTATGAAGAAGTTTTCTATTGACGGTTAAGATTTAGATTAAATACTAGTATTTCTTGTTGTGATGTATAGAAAATGTTAATTTTACTTATTTTGTGCTTATGATCAATTTTTCGCCAAATTCAATATGAGAGCTTTATCATGTGACCGACCAAACTTTGAAGGGTCGGGTTTACGAATATTCATATCTACCATTAGCCCTTGTTTGAGAAGTTTACGTTTCACTTTTTTTATTACAAGGTCCATAAAAATGCTACGAAGAAAGAAGAAAATGACGAAGAAAAAGAAAGCTGGACTCCAGTAAAAACATCAGGGGTCCAAGCTCGGTTGGCTTGGGCCATAATAATACTCATAACACTACTACTACAACTACACTACTACTACTACTACTACTACTACTACTACTACTACTACTACTACTACTACTACTACTACTTCCGCCATTTCAACTTTTCTCTGCAGAGCATTGAGCTCGTAACCCCATTAAAATATATTTTCGGACGGCCTAGATATTTGCAAAAGCTGTCTTATTTTTGTCGTAATCAGCATTTACATAACGATATTATGTCAGCCACTGAACAGAAGCTCGAAAATCATCTTTACACACTGCCAATCTCAATTGACATTTACTTATATTGGCGAATCCGTCGCTTCCACAGACTTGGCAATGTATATCTTTACACTCAATTAACTTTCATACATTTGCTGTGAAGGCTAGATACATTGCCTGTTTGAAAATGTTTAATGACGCCACAGCATAGAAAGCAAATGCGAAGTTCACTTACATGTGTCTTTACATATGCCATCATGGACGCGAAATATGTCAACTTCAAATTGAAACGCTATCGATCGCATGAGACATTTATTCATATAGGTCACCCGGTCACTACCGCAGATAGGATCATAAGTAACTTGCCACTGAATTTTCTTGCATTCATCGACTGTAGAAAAGATAAACAAATTATCAAAAGGGTAAAGATAATATCATAATATATTAAAACCCCTTCCTCTCCAGTGCTGCTACCTTGTTATGGTTGGGAGGGTTGAGTACCTCAAGGACCCTATAGGCTATAACGACGGGGCTTAAGTCCCTGGTAGATTTAACCATGCCGAACAGGTTACAGGTGAGGGGTCAGACAAAAGGCAGCACCTGGCCCTCCAGGTTTGGGGTTAGCTCAGTATTAACAACTGTGTCCTGTAAAAAATCATGTTACAGACACAGCAACAAAAGAATCTCAAACAACGAGACATGATTGGTTTCCAGGTGTATCAGATGATACCAGGCTGAATGGTAGTGGTCAAAGTAGAGAACCTGTCATCAGAAGACGAAGTCAACTGATAACACTATTTTATAACGTCACCTGCATTTTCCTTCGACAATCGAAGAAAATTATCAGGGAATAATATACTTTTCAAATTTTCAAGATGTTATTTTCTTATTTATTAATGCGAATGAGTAGAGTCTATCTGTATGATTTCGCATTTTCACATTTGAACTAATTTGTGTAGTAATATCTGTACCCCATGGGCACGGATCGAAAGAGAAGAACAATTAGCATATGGCAAATGCAATACAACCCCCAAGTCTAACATTCCTTTGCAAATTTATAAACCATTTCAAAATAGCACTACCCAAGTTGTATTGATGCAGAACAAGCTATCCGTCCGGCATTTCCTCTAGTAGGGATGGGACAGAGCTGGCGTGTGTATGTAACTAAACGTTTGAATGAGAGGAGAGCTCAGCTCAGCTCAGCTCTACACTTAATTTGCAAACATGTGGTTAAAAGTATTCTTTGTTATGAGAAAATCATACTCACCCCTTATTAGTCTGTACCAAGAGATAATGGCAATTACTAGCAACAACAGCAAAAGCTTTTTGTGTTGTCTCGCCTTTTCTATTACAAATTCAACATAATCCTTAATGCGCGTTCCACTCTGAAGGGGACGAGATGAAAAATAGAGAAGTATGTGCCACGCGTACAATTTAACAATGGCATCGCCCGGTACCTTCTCGTCATTCCCAAAGGGTACTTGACGCATCTCCTTGATAGTAGAATCCATATCATTAGCACATGACTCATGGTCATCTGGCAGCCATGGAAACACATCACCATCCAAAGTTACACCAACGGTATCTGATAATTAAACAACGTAGGGGAAACATTATTTTGATTCGAATGATGCAATGTCTCTTACGTAGAGTGCGCCTCAGAGTCAGATATTTTCACTTTCAAACTTTTCCAATTACTTGCTGATATACCATTTGTGGGGGCTCATTTTAAAACTCTTGGTGCAAGAAAAAATGTAACCGTCTTATTTTTTCGAAAATGGAAAGTTTTATTTGTCTGCATAGAATTCGCACAAGGATGGCTACCAATTTGAATAGCAAATATATATCTTGGTCAATTTTGTTTCTGCAGTACCAAAACTTCAACGCAGACCTCCTACATCTATTCTTGATTTTGAAAGAGAATGGTTAAAAGATTACTTTGCTTCACGAAAATATGAGCTATTATTTAAGTCTTTAAAACCTTTATAAAGGCACACCTATGTATGTATGTATGTATGTATGTATGTATGTATGTATGTATGTATGTATGTATGTATGTATGTATGTATGTATGTATGTATGTATGTATGTATGTATGTATGTATGTATGTATGTATGTATGTATGTATGTATGTATGTATGTATGTATGTATGTATGTATGTATGTATGTATGTATGTGTTTGTGTGCGTGCGCGTGCGCAGGCAGGCAGGCAGGCAGGCAGGTAGGTAGGTAGGTAGGTAGGTAGGTAGGTAGGTAGGTTGGTAGGTAGGTAGATAGGTGTTTGTGTGGGTTTATGTGTTTTACGTGCGTACGTGGGTATGCACCTAAGAACATTTCTGTGTAAGCGAATTTATGTTTGCATTTTCTTGTATTCAATGTTAATGAAGTATTCATTGCAGCTGGGCGTGGGTACGTAAACTGTCGTAGAAAATGAGTAAAATTAATTCTGGATAGATGGCACGACTTATCTATGGTCGTCTAGCTAGCCGCTTGATGGGTGAATGGCGGGACGACGACGCTTGACGATGAATTACGTATTGGTGGATTTCATTGCCAGTATTGTGTCCGCTATTGTGGGTTCTAAAATAGATCACAAGTTTTTACCGTACCTAATTCGTCCTTTAGTATATTTCTAGTGACGGCTCTGTTTTCATTTATTATAGAATAACACTCTTTACAGTGACATGTCAGGACTGCACGGTCAAACAGGGAGTCTTCTCTCCGACTGCGACGAAAGCAAGGTGGGTGTCTTTTCATTACTCCTTTCAGACTGGCAGCTGAAAGTTGTCTTCGGATGGATTCTGTTGAGTTTCTCGTCTGACATACGTTAATCATTGGAAATGCTTTATCGATAAATAACTGAGCCTTCGGTACATTTGTAGGCTGTCGTTTGTAGTTGTAATTAATGTTAGCGTAATTGTATTTTATAATTTCACCGAAGTCTCCCTTTTCATCAACAGAGTCAATGAGAGGATGGTCACGTGCATACTTATCAAATGCACCACCGTCATTCCCGAGTAGGAGGACGCTTGAGTCGTAGTCAATTGTTGGTAGAGATGAAGAAAGTCGAATGAAGTTTTGGATTTCCGACTTCTGTGCTCCATTGAATGAGTTCCATATGGTGAAACACCTCTTCTTCTTAGCGAGCTTATAGGCATTTTCGTCATTGAATTTCCAGGTGGTCATCCAGCTTCTAGCGATCGTCTTGTTTTCTTCTAAGAATTTCGACTGTTCATCGCCGTAAACGACCAGCAAAATTGACTCTAAAAAGGAAATAATTTCATGAAATTTTAATTGCTCGCAAAAATAAAATCAATTGGGTAAAACAAATACATTTATAGTAAAGGCTTAGAGCGCGTGGCATGAAATAAAATTTACTTAGGCTCGTTTTTAAAGTTTAATCGCAATATATACATTTTTCAAACATACTTGTCACATTGTTCCATATGTCGTTCAATTCTGCCCAATGATCGACGTTTGCATCTCTTCGTTCCGGTGTGATCAGAGTCCTTGTTTGTCTTGCATCAATCACAACCACCACCGTTGTGAATTCAATTGGAGCCCATCTGCTGTAAGAAGCACTGTAGTCGTTAATGACGACGTCTTCCAATTTCAAGTCTTCAAGCAGAGATTTTACGTTCGCCGCTGCACCACGAAATGACTCCAATTTGTGAAACACCAACACTCTGTGGCTCTTCATCGTTTAATCTGAAATAAAACACACAGACATCTAGCCTTATCTACTCACAGTAAACTAGTAGTGTTTGTTTATAAGGAATATACCGTGCAATTAAACTTTGTGAATTAGAATTTTGAAGCAATGATGTTATATTCGAAAATATAAAATAAACCCTGGCGTGTTTTCAGAATAAATAATGAAGTGCACGTATCATTTCCCACTAAGATACACACATTACCGTAGGCAGGCAGTGTGTCTGCTATTTCAGCTAAAGTCTATCACCATTTAAATTTATCTTTCTGTTAAACTTTACGACCGATGCTGAACATCTTGTATATGATCTTAAAAACTATCTACTGTTGATTGACCAATCAGAGTGCTCAATTCAGGGTGTTTTATCTACTCGTAAAGCCTTGGTCACCAAATTCCAGAAACGAATGACAGCGCCGTAGTAAAGTACTGTCCAATCAAAGTGAACATGTCATATTCTGTAGACATCTGGTATGTTTTAATGTTCATATTTGGTAACACAGCGGAAACCAGCTGCAATACAAATTCTACTGTGCCCTAGGGCATTTATATAATGTGCCCTAGGGCATTTATAGGATGTTCCATTACATTTGAAGGCTATTTCACAAATAAAAGTTTTAATTCATATCCTAAACATGTTACATTGACAAAGGGGACGGTTGACGTAAACACATTGAAAACGAAAATATATCAGTTAGGGGCGATAGTTTTTAAGTCGGATAAAACCCTCGTACTCGGGCTCTTCTGGTATATAAAGTCCAACCTTACGATAAAATATCTCGGCCTGCGGCCTCGACATTTTATCGATGGGCTGGACTTTATATACCAGAAGAGCCCTCCTACTCGGGCTTTATCCTATACAACAAAATCACAAAGTAAAAAACACTTTAACTTTGTCATGACAGGGATAAATATTTTGAAAAATGTTTTTACATGGCATCTGGACGATAACGGTACACAACCAAGGACGTCTTCTTTCAGTTTGTAAACATATCCAAAATACAAAAAACAACATCACAACATCGCCAAAGCTTTGAGTCAAGAGCTTCTAAGTTAACTAATAGAGAAGATTAGAAGGTAAAAGAATTTTATGGGTTTTCATGATTGTATTCACGTCTAAGATTTTACACTTACTGGTACTACAAGTGCTGAACATAGCAGAGTAGCTAGACCGTGTGGTATACAGTGTGTGACATTTGAACTCTCATTAAACACAGTCAAACCTGCCTGCTCGTTTGAACTCACATCTCGTTCTTGCAGAGTACGTGCCGCAATATTTATCGACCGACAGCAATAATGAAACTGGTTTTATAATTTCGTTTTCAATGCAAAATATTGTGCTTTTTGGTTTTGCGACAACACTTACGCCTTAGTTTCACATTCTTCAATAGTTTAGCTTACCGTTACTTTAAGCCGAAGCGTGGAAACGATGCCAAACGTGAGATTGTAACAAGACCGTATTCTTTCAGAATGTTCCTGCTTGAGTGAACAAGTCGAGGGTCAAAGTGCGTTTATGCGTCACGTGATCGAGCTGCAACTGGAATGAACAGCGTGTTACTTTTCGGAGGTGTTTTGACCTTAGCAACTTCATCGGAAAGTTTTCAACGTAGTAAAATGTCAACACATTCTTAAGGCAATCATTGCTAAAGGTATCGATAACATTACTGTATTTATTGGAGGGCTTTAACTTTGTGGACGTCGTCAAAATAAATGCAGTCGATTTATTATATAAATACAATTGAGTACAACGACCAGATCGCTTGATCGTGAATATACGCCACCTGTCGTTTTCAACGGAATATGTGGGTGTACTGTTCGTTGCGGTGATCTCGCGATTTCAGAGTATACGAGCACGACCTTAAACCTAATGAATCATAAATTACACTTTACGGTAAGATATCCGTGACGCGTAACCGTATTTCTTATATCTATAAAAGTAAGTTATTGACATTCCTGATAAGAACGGTTTTGATTGGTTACCTTACGCCGTTGAAGGGAATCAGAAACACAATAAAATAATACCACTCTCTTCTAAAGAGCAGTGAAAACTCGTTGCACGTTCTTCTACTTTGAAACGAAAGTCTTGTTGCATTTTTAAAACTAGACAAGGATTTGCAATTCGAATAAATTAATATTTGGATTCTTCCAAGGAGATTGACAATGTCAGCCATAAAAATAGTATCAAAGAAGTCTGGTGAAGGCTAATGTCAACAACGATGATTATTATGATCTTATTTGGTGCCCTTCAATTCCACGATGCACGCTTCATTTCTAAACAAATGGAAGTATGCATCTTTGTAGTAATAACTCGTTTTCTGAGGCTCATAAAATTCATTTTTAAGAGCTAAAAAGAGGTCATTTTCGTCATGTTGGCATATCATGGTTCCGTGACGATCAATTTTAGTTATTCTTTGATTTCAACTTTCCTCTTGTGTTTACACCTTTCTGATAAGTACTATTCTCGATTATTAAAAAGCATATAATTCCTCAGCTGGTCAGTGTTCAACGTCTGGCATTTTACTTTAGCCATCAGTGTTTTATGCCTGACTCTCATAAGTCAGGGTAGCTGCAGACTGAGGCAGGTCGAACAAGTACGAGAAAATTTACGAGTCGGGTTCGTGTCAAAGTTAACCCGATTCACATCATCACTTAACTGTTAAGTTAACAGGAAACGAAACCTTCATTGGAACTCTCAGCATGATTATTAGAAAAGAAAAGAGGGAATGTTGAAATTGACACTGATAGCGACTTATGCTTGGTCTAATCTGCGTTATAGTCTGGAAAATGTATGTTTGATAATTCAAATTGATCTCTTCGAAACTAGTTTTACTAAAACTGTACTCGATCGTAAGTCATTTACGTTGCGTAGCAATGTTATTGAATAAACATTAAAACAAACAAACAAATAAACAAACAAACAAACAAACAAACAAACATACAAACAAAACAAAATATTGCGTGGATAATGTCGAAAGCCTAAACCTCAAAGGAGAGAACGACTACTCAGCCCAGTACAGAAGCTAAGCCACAAAACCATCTAACTCCGCGGAATGGATTTCGAATGTATGAGTAAAAGTTAAAGGTTGAGAGAATTCTTTACCGACTCCAAAACGAAAGAGGTTGCCAATAACGATTTCCTTAATCCCACTATCGGTTCTTTGATGCACAGATCTTTTGAAGCATATTTAATGTGTAATACTTCCGTTTTAGTAATTGCTCTGTGCAAATAATCTTCGTCTAGATAACATCTATGTAACTATTCAGCATATTGGATTTTTACCAGTCAACACCCAATTCATAGGACACAAATACAACCGCCAATAAGTCTCAGTAAAATAGCTTGCTGCATAAGATGGGTCACATTGTTCACTGTCATTTTGTAATCTTGTAACTTCACGAATACACCTTTGATTTCAATATCTGTCTTTATCTATGCATGGCTAGTCGTTGCTTGAGTAGATTTCGTTTGTATCGCAGACCGAAATTCATTACTATCATCATCATGTGAGTATTGTCCTTTTTGCTTGTACTCAGAAAATAATCTACCATGATAATGAAAGTTCCGATTCGTGCTAAGTGCTGCTTCTGTATGACACCATGTATAATCTTGCTAAAACTTCATGATAGCAAGGTTAACATTCAAACGTATTTAATACTACATTGCGGTCAAATTAAAAGAACAACGTTAAAGTCTAATTTAAAAATACAGCGTCTATATATGTTTGCAGTAATTTGACACTATTCACCACTGACTGAAGAAGAGATAATTTATGCCTCAGTTATGCTGTCGACTTTAAAACATGGTAACATTCTTCATAAAGAAATATCATTCAATTTACTGAAAAAACAAGTGATAATTCATACAGTATTGACAACGTGTATCACATTTGATATTGGTTGCCATGATACCTATGTTATGACAATCGATACCTTAAGTAAACTAAACTGAACAAAATGGATGGTCTGGTGAGTTTCTTTAGTTTTTAATCGATATTCGTTTTTGGTCAGATAACAGTCTCGATGATTTAGCAGTTCAAATACCTTAAAATTAATTGCCTAATTTCTTTTTGCACATTGCTGTGATGAATGATTGAATGGATGAATATCGATAAATCTACTTTTTAATGCGACCTTTGAAAGACCGTATACCAAGGATTATGATGGAAATTTCATTTTGTGACCTTTTCACTATTGTATTAATTAGAGAGTCGAAAGTTAAAGTAAAAGCAGATCAAGAAATTTTAGTGTATATTTTGATTTTAAAAATTGGAATCCGCATATCATCAGGATGGTTTTATCTGTACACCCAGAACTGAATCAAAGAATCGAAATATAGATGAGACTTTTAACCTAAACAGCTTTTTAAAAAGAGGTTCAAGTTTTCATGAGACAGTACGTTAAAAACTCCCCAGAATAACCTCCTCTTCTATTTATTTAAATTTTCTAATATGCCTGAGTTCAATTTGAAACATTGCTCAATCCCCTTCTTAATTTGCTTATCCCCTATTTTATAATATTGAGGACCGTGATTCCATTATCAAAGTCTCTTTCGATTAAAACTGTCTTTGCTTAATATGCATTACAAGCCTGTGCCCTGAGTAAATTACTTGTATACCGCAGAGAGAATCTATATTACTGTTATCATAATAATGTTGGTTTTTTTGTGATAGAATCTAAAAGTCTTTTCCCATCTCTATCCTTGGCAATAGCTCGGTCTAATATTCAAATATAACACGATTGGAACTGATTTTGGATAATTGGATCTTTTTTTTTTCAAATTTCTCAAAATTGTTAAGTGCCCCACAGCTTAATGTTACAATATTGCAAATTACTAATAAAAAACAAGTGTATTGCTCAGAAAGAAAAGCAGATGAGCTTATATTTCCAGATTTAACCCATATTACTTCACTATCCAATTATCTCAAAGTAGTTCCAATCGTGTTACATATGAAAACTATATTTCAGTTAAATTAAAATTGCTACTTCAAACATTAAGTTAAAGGTAAGATGTCTCCCCGCAAAAAGTCCTTATGGACAGTTCACTGGATTCATCAAGTTTGTTTTCTAACATCCCTTCCGTCCAGTAACCACAGTTCGACATATCAGTGTCAACATGTACCAGGTTTTATATTGGTTTCCATGGTATCAATGTTTTGACAATGCATACAGAGTACATTCAAAGTACCGAACAAAATGGCGTCGGTAGCCCTATAGCTCGGCGTCAACAGAGTACATCGCTATGAGCAACTTAAATAAATCATGGCAGCTGTTGACAGGAAAATGGTGAATTTACATCGAGAGATATATAAAACGAGTGCGAGTCAAAAATGGCATGTAAAGCTCGGCATATATATATGCTTTCAGATGCTCAATTAGGGTCTTCGGATTAGATTAAGCGCTACCTGTGATAAACGTTTACCAATCCTGCTTTCAATTTGCTTACTTGCTCGTACTCTAAGAGGAATTTAAATTGCGAAAAGTACTCATTTTTTTGTATTCGTTATCGCTATATGCATGCAATCTCTGTCTGTCTTTGCTGGAGAAATTTTCTATCTTTGCTGGAGAGCTCTATATAACTATTTACTATATTGTATCATTCCTTGGCAGGCGGCAGAAGTTGCAACTGAAAAATGACCTGAGGGCAGCGCTGCCCTCAGAGCAGCTCACTGCATGGAAACCCAATAATTCAGATAAATTCACATTGATGAGTTGCCTGTATTATAGTGTAGTACACGTGAATTCACATGAATCCACATGAATACAGGCTTGCTGAATACAAAAAATGGATTCTTGACTGTATTCACCTGTATATGCACTCTTCAGCTAAAATACAGGCAATAATCCATGTTAATACAGTAAGTATTATAGGGTTTTTATGCAGTGGCTCAGAACGGAGTAAACATGTGCACAACATTCAATGACGTCACAAATTATTTTAAAAAAGTCCCAGTCCGCGTATAAGCGAGAGCAAGTACCCAATGCCTGTCCAGCATGTCTGCCCTGAGGGCAGCTCTGATATACCCTATGCAATGCTGTAAAGATTAGAAATGTACGTCTGCCCTCATGGAAGCTCGTATATATTGCCGCCCACGGGGCAGATTAATAGATAGAATAGGAAATCTATGTCTGCCCTGAGGGTAACTCTGGTTTATTGCCCTCCACGGGGCAGATTGGTATATATACACTTATGCCATGCTGTAAGGATAGGACTGTGTCAGCCCTGAGGGCAGCTCTGATATTTTGCTGCCCTCAGCGCAGATAGGTAGATAGGAGAGGGAATTTATGTCTGCCCTGAGGGTAGCTCTGATATATTACTGCCCTCAGGGCAGATTATTAGACAGGGTAAGAAATGTATGTCTGCCCTGAGGGCAGCTCTGATAGTTTGCTGCCTTCAGGGCAGATTGGTAGATATGATAGGAAATGTATGTCTGCCCTGAGGGAAGCTCTGGCATATTGCTGCCCTCAGGGCAGGTTGATAGAAATACCCTATACATATTGCGCTGAAAAGATATGAAATGTCTGTCTGCCCTGAGGGCAGCTCATATATTTTGCTTCCCCCGGGGCAGCTTGGTAAGCGGACTTGGACTATTTTCAAATAATTTGTATTGTCATTGAATGCTGTGCACATACATGTTTACTCTGCTGTTAGCTGCCGTTAGGGCAGCCCTGCCCTCAGGTCATTTTTCAGTTGCAACTTCTGCCGCCTGTGAGGTGACATTGATCTCTGATCCACTCACTACATGACCCCCTACGTTAATAATTTTTCTTAATACGGGCATTTAAGTCACGCAGGCGGCAGTAGTTGCTACTAAAAAGTGACCTGAGGGCAGGTCAGAGCAGAGTAAACATGTGCACGGCATTCAATGACGTCACTGAGGAACTGTGTTTCTGCCCTGAGGGCAGCTCAGATATATTGCTGCCCTGAGGGCAGATTGGTAGATAGAATAGGATAAGAAATGTATGTCTGCCCTGAGGCCAGCTCTGATATATTGCTGCCCCTAGGGCAGATCGATAGATATACAATTATGCAATGGTGTGTGAGCGTAGAGTATATATGTCTGCTCCGAAGCAGTTCAGCTATATTGCTGCTTTCAGGACAGATTGGTAGATATACACTATGTAATGCTGTAAGAATAGGAAACGTATGTCTGCCCTGAGGGCAGTTCTGATATATTGCGGACACACGTTTCCTACCCTTAAAATATTACATAGTGTATATCTACCGATCTGCCCTGAGGCCAGCAATATCTGAGCTGCCCTCAGGGCAGACATACATAGTGACGACATTGGATGTTGTGCATGTGTTTACTCCTCTCAGAACTATTCATTTTTCAGTTGCAACTTTTGCCGCCTGCTCATTCCTTGCCAACATACCGTCATAAGATACAAATGTAATAGCAAAGGCATACGGCCTCTTGTTAAGATAGATCGTTTTGTAAATATGTACTTTATAATGGCCGATTTTGATAATTGTAACCTTTGATTACAATAACTCATGATTGCCTATTCATGATAACTCTTAGCCTTGATTCCGTGTGTGTAGCAGACAAAATTTCCTCTACTGTCATTATTATATATTTTTCGTTTTTTGTTTGAAAACAAAAAAAATAATCTTAGACTCTTTTCGACAACGCCCATGAAAATGCAAAGGTGCCGAGTGAAGTTCATTGTTTCGCAATATATACAATTTTTGCTTAAATCTTCCTGCAACTTTATAAATGCCGATCAAACTTTTTTAGTAGTATAACTATATTGCGGTCAAATTAACTGCAGAATAACAAATTTAATGTCAGCGTAAGTAGTCTCCAACCAAAAATGTCCTTATCGACAGAGTGTTGCACTCTTGTAATGTCTTACCGAATCTTATGC
Source organism: Ptychodera flava (assembly GCF_041260155.1). Lineage (NCBI taxonomy): Eukaryota > Metazoa > Hemichordata > Enteropneusta > Ptychoderidae > Ptychodera > Ptychodera flava. The sequence continues at coordinate 12,230,543 of NC_091944.1, read as the reverse complement.
AGAGCAAAATTAAAAGGGGGAATTAAAATTGTCGAGTGTGAAATTAAAATTATCGAGTGTGACTATATTGATTTCGAAAGTAACAGTCATATTCAGTTCGCTCATTCGCCACAACCGGCAAGTTTTTCTGGGAAGTGTAGAGGTTTTTCAAGCAAATGTACCGTGTAATACTTTCATTTTAGTAATTGCTGAGTGCAAGCAGTCTTTGCCTAAATTGCACGATGAATAATTTATTTGGCAACCCCAAAAGGCAACCCAAGAAATATAACATTTTTTGCTGGTTTTATAGTTCACCTTGTAAAATCCTGCGTAGTCTCTAGGACTGTTATTCCAATATGGAATACCTTATACGATTTCAATAATCTGAGAAAAATATTTATCTACCAGATGGTACCATCCTTGCGAACACGCCGTCATAAGCTGATAAAACCATAAACCAGTCTAAACACAGTAAATCGTCTGCAGTAAATAATATGTGGCACTGTGTTATCCTTTTTTTACAATATTTAGGATTGTAATTCAATTATTAAAGTCTCTTTAGATCTAAACTGCCTTTGCTTATGCATCACACGCCTGTGCCTGAGTAGATTACTTGTATACCGCAGAGAGAATATATTACTGTTATCATAATAATGTTTTTTGTTTTGTTATAGAATACAAAATTGTTTTGCTTTTTCCGTCTTCATCCTAGGCAATAGCTAGGTCTAATATTCGAACGTATGAAAACTATATTTCAACCAAATTAAAATTACAACTTTAAACATTAATTTAAAGGTAAGATGTCTCTCCAGAAGCCCCCACAAAAGTCCTTATGGATGGACACAAATTACAGGGGGGGGGGGGGGCCGGTGTTTTCGAAACACCGCTGCGTCAAAAATAGTGACCCTTCAAAAGTTCGTGCACAAAAATTAGTGACCCTCCCCCTTATCCGTGCATGAAAATAAATGACCCTCCCCTGTTACTCAATACCCCCCAACAAAACCCGCAATGTATTCAAGACCCCCTTCTGACTTGCTATACTTTGAAATCCCCCCAAAAGGAAGGCAAAATGTGGCTGATATAACGCTTTGTCCAAAAAATTTCAAATCATATGTGTGTGATAATTCATGTAATGTGTACTTTGTTGAAGTGGCAGGTAAAAAGTGCATACGTGTACAAACAATGTAATTTTTAGATTTCATCGATAATGTTGATTCACCATACATGGGAGTCTATGTCAAAACTGTAAAAAAATTCTTTCAAAATTAATAATATGCACTTTTTGTGCATATATGGACCCTGAATAATTGACATAATTGTACTGGATTAGAAGAGGGTGGTAACACGTGCATCTGTGTACAAGAACTTTGTTTTTGGAAATTTGCATAAAAAGTTCATCCATCATACATTGTAGTCTATGACAAAAGTAAGAATAACTGTTTTAAAATACAAAACTTGGCAAATCTGTCTATTTATGTACACTCGATTATTGGTATAAATGTTCATGATTAGACTACAGTGGTTTCAAGTCCATGGTTGTGCAAGAAATTTCATTTTGGCATATCACTGAAATGTTGATTCACTATACATGGCAGTCTATGACAAAAACTATTAATAATTTTTTTCCAATACAAAACTTTGTAAATCTGTGCATTTATATACACATAAGTATTAGTATTAATGTTCATGATTAGACCAGAGTGGTTTCACATCCACGGCTGTGCAAAAAATTTGATTTTGGAATTTCACTGAAATGTCGATTCACTATGCATGGCAGTCTATGATGACACTATGGATATTTTTTCCAATACAAAACTAGGTAAATCTGTGCATTTATGTACACCTAATTATTAGTATTAATGTTAATGATTAGACCAGAGTGGTTTCAAGTCCATGGTTGTGCAAGAAATTTGATTTTGGAATTTCACTGAAATGTCGATTCACTATGCATAGCAGTCTATGACAAAACTATGAATATTTTTTTTCCAATACAAAACTAAATAAATCTGTGCATTTATGTACACCTAATTATTAGTATTAATGTTCATGATTAGACCAGAGTGGTTTCAAGCCCATGGTTGTGCAATAAATTTGATTTTGGATTTCACTGAAATGTCCATTCACAATGCATAGCAGTCTATGACAAAACTATGAATATTTTTTTCCAATACAAGACTAAGTAAATCTGTGCATTTATGTACACCTAATTATTAGTATTAATGTTAATGATTAGACCAGAGTGGTTTCAAGTCCATGGTTGTGCAAGAAATTGATTTTGGAATTTCACTGAAATGTCGATTCACTATGCATAGCAGTCTATGAAAAAACTATGAATATTTTTTTCCAATACAAACCTAAGTAAATCTGTGCATTTATGTACACTTAATTATTAGTATTAATGTTAATGATTAGACTAGAGTGGTTTAAAGTCCATGGTTGTGCAAGAAATTTGATTTTGGAATTTCATCGAAATGTTGATCGAAATGTTGATATACATTGTAGGCTATGAGGAAACTACAAATAACTCATAGGTTATCTGATCCTAAATTGTTATTCAAAAGTTGTTCGACCTGAAGCTTCCAGTGTGTTTGATGACATTTTGCACTATTCTGAATAGTTTGTATTCTGTCAATGTCCTAAAAAACTAAAAAATGTACATACAGTGAGATGAACATTTGACACCGACCTATACCTAATGTATTGCCAATGGGAGAATGATATCAAATAAGTGATCTAGCTCCCAAATTGTTATTGAAAGATTCATAATAGGGGACAGTTATGCACAATAGAGGAGTTGGATAAGTAGAAATCATGACAACTTAAATCAATGTGGCTGCTTGGATCATCATTACATTGTTTATTAGACCACAGAGTAACATCATAGACAGAGTGGCAACAGCTATTGTTTAAGCGTGAAGCGGTTACGTAAGCAATCCATGTTTGCATCGCCTCACGAAGCTCTAGGCTCTCTTTTCCGAAGAGTGCCGACCATGCACCTTCGGTAATTTTCGGATTTTCACCAATTGTTAAGCGAAAGTATGTTCGACAAAGTTTGTGTTGTTGTTGTCGTGTGGTTGATCGGAATTGACGTGCTGGCAAAAACGGGAGTGTTTTGAGCTTCAGGAAAGTGGGTTTTACCGTTTTAAAAATTCCTCTCATATTTTTATGAATATATAATGAGTGTATTTGAACCAAATTTGAAAGTCTTTTATCAATACTGTCTGGTTTTACTCAATGGCTTACGGTCAGTCATACCGTCTTTTACACGTGCGTCAAGAAAGGACATGTTTATGAAACTGCTGGCGTGTTATGTTTGATTGGCGTGAAGCAGTGTTTCTGGCCTGAGAGCTCACAAAGTAACTATGGTTGCTACGCGACTGGCAGTACGATGCCATCTCGTCGTATGTTTCGCATAATCTCGTGTAATTATCAACCACAAACAAAGCCTCCAAAAAGTTTAACACCTTTGAAGCTCATTTTAATATGGAAAGCCAATAGTCTACCGAGAAAACCATGGAACAAAAGGCATGCAAGTGTTGCCACTCTGTCTATGTTACTCTGTGATTAGACCCTTAAAGTTGCGCCCGAAGGGCGCGCCGAAAATTGAAATGGCAGAAAATGAAAGTGCCAGGAGGTATTTTTTCATTTTTCAGTATTCCATATCTTCAATACGTGCACATGCAGGTTCAGCTTTGATGCATAAAAAAGGTGACCCTCCCCCATAGGCATACACAAATTTTTATAACCCTTCAAAAATGCTTGCGTGAAAAATGGCGACCCACCCCCAAAAAAACACCGGCCACTCCCCCTGTAATTTGTGTCCAGTCTCTTATGGACGGTTTACTGGATTGTCAACTTAGTTTTGTGGAAACATCTCTTCCGTCCAGTAACCCCAGTTAGACATATCAGTGTCAACATGTACCAGGTTTGATATTGGTTTCCATGGTATCAATGTTTTGACAATGCATAAAGATTAACTAAATGGCGCCAATAGCGTCGTAGCTCGGCGTCAACAGAGTACGTCGCTATCAGTAACTTAAATAAATCATGGGATCTGCAGACTGGAAATCGGTGACCTTACACGACAGATATATAAAACGAATGCGTAGAAAAGATGAGAATACATAAGTAAAGGTTAAAGGTTAACAACATTCTTTACTGACAACAGATGGCAGGCGAAACAACGAATTTCAAAAGTCGACATTCGGTTCCATGAAGCATTGCTGTTCAGAAGCATATTTAATGTGCAGTATTTTCGTTTTAGTAATCGCTAATCACGTAATCTCCGTCTGTATCTGCTGGAGAAATCCATGGACTATCTACAATATTGTATCATTCGTTGAAAACAATCGTCATCAGATTCAAATATAAACGTTAATGAAGAGTAGCAAAATTACATAGTCTGCTGTTAAGATGGGTAGCTGGTAAATGACTACTTTACAACGGCCAATCTTGATAATTGTAACCTCATGGTTATGCAAATTTTGCAATAACCTGTGTTTATCTAAGTCTATGCCAGAAAAGATAGCGTGTTTGTCGAAGACAAAAATTCCATTTCTGTCATCATCATACATTTTTTCGTTTTTGCTCGAAAACAACCAACAACAATAAACAAACAAACAAACAAACAAACCGAAATCGTTTTCGGCCAACGCCTGTTGTACTGATTGAATGTTCGTGTTGCACCACATATTGATTTTGTGCATGAATCTTACTGAAATCATTGAATACTGGTTGTTAGGTTTGTAAAATGGTTATTTCACATAACCGCCTCGCAGGTCGAAGTGGGTTTTATTCTCATAAATATATATCAACCCCGCCTTCATCTTAATGGTTTTCATCATCAAATCATGCCGATTTGTATAGCGTAAATCTAAACTGAAAGAAATATAGCGTCAATATTCTCAACAACTATCGAGAATGACGATTCTTCCTTTAGACAATTTATTTCAGTAAAGACACCTACCGAGCAGTTCACCAGCAAGAAGGAAAGTTGAATTGCATAGAAAGGTTAAAGGGTGATGGAGTTCTTTAACTTCTGAATCTGGTAAAGGTGACAAACAACTATTTACCCGAACCAACATGTTTTTCTACGAAATATAGTTGTTTTCGAAGCAAATATTCCGCGCAATACTTTCATTTCAGTAACTGCCGAGTGCAAGCAGTCTCTGCCTTAATTGCAGGATAAATAATTTATTTCGCCGTCGTTTACCTGCCAACACTGATGATAAGATAGGTCACATCGTGAACCCTACTGCATATTCTTGCGGACTGCAATTTCAACGCGGAGTACATCATTCGATTTCAGTAACTGTTCTTCCTCTGAGTATAGACAATCTTTGGCAAAGTGGATTCTATTTGCACCTCAGACTGGATTGACATTATCATATTATGTACAGAGTTTCGTTTTCGGTCACAGACTAGACTGTTTGGCATTCAACATGGTAAAGCAAATCAATATCAATTGGGGCACCACTCATTACATTATATGATATATCTCTCATAAACTTCATTTGACTTTATTCTTGTCAGACTTAATATTCGAACTTTATATAATCTATATCGAAGACATGTTATGAGTTTACAAAATTTAACTGTAATTTACAATTTCTTAACTGGGTTCACCCGACTCAATAGATTGCTTTTTAACACTGTGAATGGTACACTAAAGCTGTTATGATATGACAATACCCTTTCAATTCAGGAGTAGTCATTGATAATGCCAACAAGTCCTTCAGAGTGTGGACCATTGTAGATTGCAGAATTATGAAATATTGTGGGCAATGACCGTGAAGACTTATTTAGTCATTTCATTCCTATAGAATTGTAACCATCAACATTTTCGATTCTCTTCTGCCAACCAGCATATATTGGCTCATTACTGACAATGTGTTCAGCTTCAGACAATGGAGGCTTCGCCGTCCCTCAACATATTTACACCAAAAGATAAACAATATGGCGGCCACAAACTAGGTAATCTTTCAAAACGAATTGCACAAACGGTCACTGCGCGACCGGTAGACAACTGAATCAGATGTCGCAAAGATAGCAAACTACCAGTCACCATACATCCAAATAATTTGGTTTACGTAAGACGAGGGTAAAGGCTACTTTTACTGTAAACAGAATACTGCAAGATGACAAAAACTCATTTCTTTGACGTAACTTGCAGTTCTACGAAGTGTGTTTATCTCAGAGGCATAATTATTACGACATACTTTCATTTCAGCGATATATATTCTGGAGATAACAAGTATTCAATCTACGTCTGTCTTACATGTTACAAAATATCTAAAAAACACTTTCATAGGATATACGGGTAATGATAAATGACATTCAAATTATGTTTCCTGTTTAGTAGTTCACATTTTAAACTACTGCTATGATGACCTGAAAATTGCATTAACTGCTAGAAAATAGCGTCATTTAATTTTAGCAGCCTCTGTACACATTTCATCTTGAAGGTCAACGGTATTGCTTGTAGAAGACAGCAAAGGTTATACACTTAATGATTTTGTCGAACCGACCTACGGCTCCACAAAGCATCGTTGTTCGGCATACTTATTAATGTGTTATACATTCATTTCAGTAATCACTGTGCAAGCAATCTTAGTCTGTATTTTCCTTTAAAAACGCAATACTGTCAGCATGTTTTATCTTTGCGATCTAAGCCTGCTTGAAGTTGACAAATAGCGAACATAAAGTTGCAGTCATAAAAAATTACCACATTGACTCATGGACGTAATATTGTCTAACGCAAGGATCAGTGTCTCTGTGTCTTTCAGTGATACCGTAGGTGTTCTAGTGCTGTTAGTCTTTCTTTAATGCAAAATGGTCGGCCCTTTAGGGGCACTTGTTCCGTAGTACATGATCTCCTCCTATGGTGACCCACACCAGACGACTGACCTACTTACGGGTCGCAGAGCTGTCAAGGATGTCCATTTTGTAAGCTAAGGGAGCGTTCAGTTTTTACGGCCTGGGGGGGGGGGCGGCAAAATCTTGTCGCCGGTGTTCAAAAAAATATAGACCCTCTGCATTTTTCGTGAAAAAAAGATGACCCCCCCTTTGTCAGACGAAAAAATTTGATGACCCCCCGCTGAAAAATAACCAAAACCCATATGTCAAATTTACCCGCATGGTTTGGATTTGAACTACGGTACGCGGCGCACTTTATTCGTGTAGCAGAGATGCCAGTGCACAAACTTCTCAGCCACATCCATTGAAACGTCTGTTAATTAGGACGACTGTAAGGCAATTTTTAACTTCATTTCCATAGACAACTTATGTCCATGGACATTGTATAAAGTAAACTTTATTGGAGTGGTTCGCCAAAGACAGCCCTCGGTTAAGAGAGTCATGGGCCATTACGTAAAGTCAACTTTTTCTAGTGGGCACTAAAGGTGGCCCGCCGGTAAAGAGGGTCGATCATGGCTATTGCATAAAGTAAACTTTACTGGACAGGGCTGCTGAAGGCGTGCGGCCATTAAGATTGCCATGGGGTATTACATAAAGTCAATTTATTGTAGTGGGCCGCCGCAGGCAGGCGGCCTGCCGGTAAACAGGGTCGATCATGGCCATCGCATGAAGTAAACCTAATTGGAGTGGGTCGCCAAAGGCGTGTGTCCGTTAAGAGGGTCATGGATAATACATAATGTATATTTATTGTAGTGGGCTGCTGAAGGCGGCCTGCCGGTAAAGAGGGTTGATCATGGCCATGGCATAAAGTGAACTTTATTGTTGGTATTATGTTTTTGAAAATGTGGTGACCCTCCCCTTTCCTACCGGTGAAAAAGCGGTGACCCCCCCTTTGCGGATTCCAAAATTACGATGACCCCCCCCTGGATTTTGCCGGCCCCCCGGCCATAAAAACTGAACGGTCCCTAAGTCTCTAAATTATGCAGTGCTTGCTTGACCTGAATGTGCCCTGTGTTGCTTGCTGGGCATTGTCACAATGCAAACAAACGAACAAGCATATGTTACTTTGTGCAGCTTTTCTTTCACTTTGTCTAAGCATAGTGTTATCTCTTGCTGATGATACCTTCTATCCCCCACATGGCCTTAATTGCAATATCAACATTGTTAACAAAGTTTTGCATGTCCGCACACCAACTGACCTAACCTATGACCCATTAGAGCATAGTATGAGTCATGCATGTCTGAGTTGTATTTAAATTACTATTATTTAAGAGGAATGAAACCTAATTCTTATGAAGAAATGAAAGTGAAGGGAATTTTACAAAGCAGAAAGCAGTGCACACGATCATAATTCTTTCGTCGAACTTATGTGATAGTACAATTCGCTTTAGCGTATTTCATTTGTGATGTATGATATAACACGTCTGCTTTCGCTTTGATAAATGTCGGGTTTGGTTTATGAGGTGTTTTTCTGTCAGTAAAATGAAACGATTCAATATTTTGAGCATGATTTGTCGTCCTTTCCTGATAGTAGAAAGTTGTAAGTAAAACATACATCTGCATGAGCGCTGTATGTGCTTTCAAGTACGTAGATAAAAAGCATAATATATTTAGTGTATATTTCCCCGTCAGTCAACACTGTAGGGGATTTAGCGCAATTGTGGATAGAAAATACAACTAACATTATGTAATGAAGACATAAAAAGCATTGATTTGAAACTTTTGAAACTGTGATATACCAAAAGTCAACGACAGTTTTTTTTGTTCGCACAATTTGGCAAGAGGTATAGTTTGACAATGATCTATAATTACATAGAGGAAAACGAAATAAATACGGCGTCGCTTTACGCTTTTAAGGCCTTCACACACAGCGTTTTCTGCGCCTGTTCACTACTCAGACAAGTAGAAACAGCAACGGACTTGTTGACCTACGTATCAGACATTTCTATTAATAGTGAATGGTTAAAGGTCACAGGACATTAATATTGGGTGACTAAAGGTTAGAGGTCATTTGGCAGGAAAACAAACATTTCCTCGAAGTGACGTGTAATTCTACGAAGTCTACTTATCATGTGTCCGAGTAGACTGTACTTTCGTTTCAGCCATTTTTTGCTCACGTGTTCACACACGTGAGCATATGTCGCAGCGATGTCTGTCTGTCTGTCTGTCTGTCTGTCTGTCTGTCTGTTGGTCCGATATCTCAAAAACGGCTCATCAGATCAGAATCACATCTAGTACATAGATTCAGTTAGCAAATGGCAAGAACTGATTAGTTTTTGGTGGGTGTGGCTTGCATACTTTTTGCTAATTTGCATAATTAATGATTTTAGAAAAAACGGATATACATAAAAAAACAACTGCACACAATTTGATGAGATTTGCTACAAATGTTGATCACACCAAGATATATCAGCAGTGGGAACCATTAAGGGGTGACATGAAAGACAGTTGCTTATTTGCATATTTAATGAACTTTCCTAATTAGGGATATATGTCTGATTTGACACGATCAAAATTGACCAAACTTGCTACATGTATTGAAGATACTATGATACAATATTATTGAAAGTCATTTAGCATTTTCTCTTCAGCCAATTTCTAATTTGCATATTTAATGAACTTTCCTAATTAGGGATATATATCTGAATTGACTTGACCAAAGTTGACAAAACTTGCTACATGTATTGGCGATATTATGATACAACATTATTGAAAATCATTAAGCATTTTTACTTCAGCCAATTCCTAATTTACATATTGATGAACTTTGCTAATTAGGGATATATATCTGAAGTGACTGGACCAAAATTTATGAAACTTGCTATATACATTAAAGACACTATGATACAACATTATTGAAAGTCATTTTTTTTCAGCCAATAAGTCATTTAACAGTTTTTTTTCAGCCAATTCAGAATTTGCATATTTAATGAACTTTTCTAATTAGGGATATATATCTGAATTAACTTGATTGTAGTGGTTGAAACTTGCTGTATACATCAAAGATACTGTGATATAACATTATTGAAAGTCAAAAGATAATTTTACTTCGGCCAATTCCTAATTTGCATATTAAATGAATTTTCATAATTAGGGATATATATCTGAATTGACTTGATCAAAATTGATGAAACTTGCTATGTACATTAAAAACACTATAATACAATATTATTGAAAGTCATTAAGCATTTTCTCTTCAGCCAATTCCTAATTTGCATATTTAATGAACTTTCCTAATTAGGGATACATATTATCTGAATTGACTTGACCAAAGTTGACAAAACTTGCTACATATATTGGAGATACTATGATACAACATTATTGAAAATCATAAAGCATTTTTCCTTCAGCCAATTCCTAATTTACATATTTTATGAACTTTGCTTATTAGGGATATATATCTGAATTGACTGGACCAAAGTTGATGAAATTTGCTATATACATTAAAGATACTATGATACAACATTAAGCATTTTTCCTTCAGCCAATTCCTAATTTGCATTTTCAATGATCTTTTCTAATTAGGGATATATACTGGGATTTACTTGATCAAAGTTGGCAAAATATGCTGTGTACATTGATGATTATGTCAGGTTAAAACAATATTGAAAGTCATTTCACATTTTCATGTCAGCTAATTTATAATTTGCATATCTAATGAGCTTTCACAGTTTGGCATATATGGCTTGAAGGACTTGGCTAAAGGTAATTACACTTGCTATATAAAGTGGTGGTACAATGACAGCAGTCAAAGAAGGTATTTTTATTCTAGCTAATTACGTATTTGTATACTTCATGATCTTTTAGAATTAATCGGCGGTGAATATTGTTCATTATGTTGATCATAATACTTTCAATGAAGTTGCAAACATGTGCCAAAGGTTGAAATTTACACATAACTGCAATAATAATGAAACACGTGAGCATTTTCAGTTCATATCTGGTCGACTCTGGTTCAGTGTGAAGGCAAACTCTATAAGACGTATATGCTGAGAAGATGACATTGTCTGTTCATTGACAAAGACAAAATCCAATTCAAGTGATGGAAGACGGAACCAAACGCTAAATATTATAGATTAAAAAATGAAACCAACATTTATCGGAAACTTTCTAAAAGGGTGATATGCTAAAAGTTTTACGAGTTGGACTGATGGGAAATAGGCAACGTTTGACAACAAATATTGTGCCATTTATAGTTTTTTTGTGTATTTTCATATAAAACACCCAAAAAATAACAAACAATATGGCGTCGAGTTATTCTTGTAAGGCCTCCATACACAACAACTACTGCGCCGCCTGTGAACCACTCTGACGGGCAAGACTGCCACGGTCTGATTGACCTTTATACCAAACAGTTCTATGGAGTCATTAATGTTTACAGGACATTTACATTAACTAACCATAGGCTACAGATCATGAGAGTTTCACGCGATAAAAAAACAAACATTTCCTCAAACTGATCAACAATTCTACGAAGAACATATTAGTAGTCTGTCTCGACTTTCGTTTTAGCAAATCTCTACTTTGGATTAGTGAGCACGACCACTCTGTATGCTGCATATACAGATATGCTTGTTTATTGACAAATATTAAACTCCCAAACAGGCTAGGGAGATTTTCGTGATAACATTTTAAGAACCAATTGCCAAATATTATTGAATTTATACATACACTGTATGGACTGAACACTAATCGAAATGCGATAATACAAAAGCCAAAGGCATTCGTATCAGTGGCACTATTATGCAATAGGTGCACTTATTAACAATGCATACTGTGTTGTCTATGTTGTGTACTTGAACAGAAAAACACAACATCAAACAATCTGGCGTCGATGTAATCTTGTAAGATCTCTTTACACAACGACCAATTTGATGTAAAATACTCGGACAAGGCAGAATTTTCTAGGCTGACCTAGATACAAGACATTCACACTAAATGGTTAGAGCTTACGAGACATCGGTTGATTGTTAATTGAGGTGTTGTCAACATTGTCAGGCGTAACAATCAGTTAGTTGTATCATCAGTCACTTTCAAAGAAATCAACTCTGCGAGAGTTGAAACATTGTCTTGCGGGAAGTCAGACGTAGTCAAAACAGCACCACCACGCACGTCTACGTACAGCTGGCTAACTGTACAAGACCTATCACTTACTTTCAGTTGTATTCGTTTTGACTACATCTGATTTGCAATACAATGTTTCAACTTTAGCAGAGTTGATTTCTCTGGGATCGACTGGTATTACCGCTTAGTTGATAATTATCCCTGACAGTGTTGGCAACACCTCAATTCAGACAGTTTGTCTAGTTCGCCTTATGCCAACGGGTTAAAACAAACCACTGTGTATGTATTAACTATGTCAGTTAAAAGTAATTTGGAGTTTCATTTGGAGACAGACAACAAACATTTCCTCGAAGTGTCGTGTAATTCTACGAAGTCTACATATTATTTGTCTGAGCGGACTGTACTTTCGTTTCAGCCATTTTTAACTGTGGTTAAGTATGAAGGGTAACATCTATGATGTATATGCTGAGAAAATGACATAGTCTGTTCATGGACAAAGGCAATCTCCAATACAAGCCAAGGACGACTTAAAACATCTTTAAGAACCCAAACCCTAAATGTTTTATTGAATAAAAAGGAAAACAAGCATTCACCGGAAACCTTTACTGTAATATGCTAAAAGTTTTACCAGTTCGCACTGCTGGGTGATAGATGCAACGTTTAACAGTACATATTGTGACGTTTATAACTTTTTTTGTAGTTACATTGAAACTCGCGAAAAATATCGAACAAAATGGCGTCGATTTAATCTTGTAAGGCCTTCATGCACAACAACCACTGTGCTTGGAACTACTCAGACAAGCACGAGCGCCACAGTCTGATTGACCTATATACCAAACAGTTCTATCGGATGAATGCTTACAGGATGTTTACATTAGGTAAGTGTACGCTACAGATCATGAGAGTTTCACGTGATGAAAGAAAACAAACATTCCCTCGTACTGAGCAGCAATTCTGCTCAAGTACATGTCTCGACTTTACTTTCGTTTTAGCAATTCTCGACTTTGGATTAGTACGCACGACAACTCTCTATGGTGCATATGCCGAGATGTCCGTTTATTGACAAAGAGTTAACCCCTTAAAAAGGCCATGTATATTTTAATAATGATATTTTAAGAGTAATTTGCTAAATATTATTGAATTCATACATACACCAGGTATGGAATGAACACTAATCAAAATGCAATATTATAAGAGCCAAAGGCATTCGTATCAGTGGCACTAGGTGTACTTTTTAACAATGCACACTGTGTTGTCTATGTTGTGTAATTGAATAGAAAAAGAACAACATCAAACAATCTGGCGTCGGTGTAATCTTGTAAGACCTCTTTACACAACGACCGCTTTGATGCAAAATACTCGGACAAGTCGAGGCAGAATTTTATAGGCTGACCTAGATACAAGACATTCACACTAAATGGTTAGAGCTTACGAGACATCTAACAGTAGATTACGTTGACCCGTTGGCAAAAGCCGAACCAGACTTATTGTAAATTGAGGTGTCGTCAACACTGTTAAGCGTAACAATCAGTTAGTTTTTATATCAGTCACTTACAAAGAAATAAACTCTGCGAGAGTTGAAACATTGTCTTGCAGGAGGTCAGACGTAGTCAAAACACAGCCACCACGCACGTCTACGTACAGCCGGCTAATTGTACAAGACATATCACTTAGGCCAAAGTAATTAAATTCTTTCTTTTGCGTCCCTACCCGCTTAGGTTTTTAAGGTTTTCATGAAAAACACACACAGTGTATTTGAACAGGAAATTTTAGGACATGACCACTTAGCTTTTCTGAACTAAAATTTTGTTACAATTCTTTATCTGCTGCAATCAAACTACATTGTGTTAATTTTCTTGTGTGTGTTTTTCAGCCGCTTAGACGCGTACCTTTTCCCATTTAGGGTGGACGCAAAACAAATAATTTAATTACTTTGGCCTTACTTTCAAGTGTATTCGTTTTGACTACATCTGATTTGCAATACAATGTTTCAACTTTAGCAGAGTTGATTTCTCTGGGATCGACTAGTATTACCGCTTAGTTGATAATTATCCCTGACAGTGTTGGCAACACCTCAATTCAGACAGTTTGTTTAGTTCGCCTTATGCCAACGGGTTAAAACAAACCACTGTGTATGTATTAACTATGTCAGTTAAAAGTAATTTGGAGTTTCATTTGGAGACAGACAACAAACATTTCCTCGAAGTGTCGTGTAATTCTACGAAGTCTACATATTATTTGTCTGAGCGGACTGTACTTTCGTTTCAGCCATTTTTACTGTGGTTAAGTATGAAGGGTAACATCTATGATGTATATTTATCACCAGATTTTCTTTTGTTGTTATATGGACAATGAGTCCGATATAAAGTCTATAATAATAATAATAATAATAATAATAATAATATGCTGAGAAAATGACATAGTCTGTTCATGGACAAAGACAATCTCCAATAAAAGCCAAGGACGACTTAAAACATCTTTAAGAACCGAAACCCTAAATGTTTTATTGAATAAAAAGGAAAACAAGCATTCACCGGAAACCTTTACTGTAATATGCTAAAAGTTTTACCAGTTCGCACTGCTGGGTGATAGATGCAACGTTTAACAGTACATATTGAGACGTTTATAACTTTTTTCTGTAGTCACATTGAAACTCGCGAAAAATATCAAACAAAATGGCGTCGATTTAATCTTATAAGGCCTTCATGCACAACAACCACTGTGCCTTGGAACTACTCAGACAAGCACGAGCGCCACAGTCTGATTGACCTATATACCAAACAGTTCTATCGGATGATTAATGCTTACAGGATGTTTACATTAGGTAAGTGTACGCTACAGATCATGAGAGTTTCACGTGATGAAAGAAAACAAACATTCCCTCGTACTGAGCAGCAATTCTACTAAGTACGTGTCTCGACTTTACTTTCGTTTTAGCAATTCTCGACTTTGGATTAGTACGCACGACAACTCTCTATGATGCATATGCCGAAATGTCCGTTATTGACAAAGAGTTAACCCTCAAACACGGCCATATATATTTTAATTATGATATTTTAAGAATAATTTGCTAAATATTATTGAATTCATACATACACTGGGTATTGAATGAACACTAAGCAAAATGCAATATTACAAAAGCCAAAGACATTTGTATCAGGTTACATTGTTACGCAAGAGGAGCACTGTTTAACAATACATACTGTGTTGTTTATGTTATGTAATTAAACAGAAAAAGAAAAAAAATCTGGTGTCGAGTTAATCCTAAGCTTGTCGGGCCCCTTTACACGACGGCCGCCTCCCCTGTCAAATACTCGAACAAGTCAAGACAGGCTTTCATAGGTTCACCCTAATTCAAGACATTTACATTGTCTGATTAAAGGTTACGAGACATTTATGTGTAGTAGCTAACAGTTAAAGGTCATTTGGAGTTTCAATCGGCGACGGTTGACAAACATTTCCTCGAACTAATGTCTAATTGTACGAAGTCGCCATTATTTGTCGGAGCATACTTTACTTTCGTTTCAGTCAGTCGTGAATTTGAGGCTTACAGGAAAACCAGGCCCGAGACGAGACGACCCGAGAAGACAGACCCTTATGCCGATGAAAGGAGAATCGCTATTTGCGCCCTCATGGTCCCACATTCATTCACAAAACATATGGAAAAAACATTTATATCAATACGACATAATATGTTCAAAAACTGTGTCAAAGAAATAGTGCATATCAAAATTCACTAGATAAAAAAATGCTTAACATATTTGAACAATGCCATAAAATAAGAATAATTTAACTGAACTATTGAAATAACGATATGCCGAAAATCAACTGATATTTGTCAGTCGGCACAGAAGGGTAAAAGATCAAACTTTTGATAGAACATAAGCTTACTGAACGGAAATATTGAAAAATATGGCCTCGATTTACTTTAGAGGGCCCTCATACTTATCGATTTGTGCGGTTGCAATCTACCCAGACAAGTCAATACAGCATACATGTAGGACTGATTGACTACCAGCATACATTTCTATTGAATTATTTTTAAGGTTAAAGGTCATGGGAATTTTCAGTGGCAACAAAAAACATTTCTTCGAACTGACAAACACTTCTACGAAGTACGCATAATCTGTTTAGACTTTACTTTCGTTTCAGTCATCGGTCGCTATTGTTGAGATTGCAAAGATAGATAGAACAGAACATAAAATCTGCTTAAAGATAGATCATTGGCATGAACTATCGAAATAACGATATGCCAAAAATCAACTGATATTTGTAAATCGGCACAGAAGGGTAGAAGATCAAACTTTGATACTACAAAATGAAGGGAAATATTAAACAATATGGCCTCGATTTACTCCCGAGGGCCCTAATACACATCGATTTGTGCGGTTGCACTCTACCCAGACAAGTCAAGACAGCATACATGTAGGACTGATTGACTACCATACCAGACATTTCTATTGAATGATTTTCTGGGTGAAAGGTCATGGGAATTTCAAGTGGCAACAGAAAAACATTTCCTCGAAGTGAAATACAGTTCTACGAAGTACGCATTATATATCTGAGTAGATTTTACTTTCGTTTCGGTCATCGGTCACTGTTGTTGAGACTACGCTATGTATGCTGGGATCATATCACTTTATTGACGAAGACAATCTGACACTAAAAAAATATGAAACGTTTTGAGAACTTTCCAGAACAAAGCACCAAATATCATTAGATAAAGACAGTTTATAAGCCTTGACTTCAATGAACAAAGCGCTAAATATTATTGAATATATATAATAAGCATAAGGCCTATTGGAAAATATCATATTGTGGTATTCTAAAAATCAATCAATATTCTGCAAGTCAGGACTATATGACAGTAGCTTGAAGGCAGCAAACAAAATTTATCAGCCAAAATATCATGGCCCCGGAAGTTAGCAAATGAAACTTGCGAGTATTTTTCCCAAGTCCAACTCGTAAAAGCAAGTTAGCACTTGTCCCACATACATTTTCTCCTCATGTATCCGTACATGAAACATATGTAATTTAATAATAAGTTTCCTTTCATTATTTATCGATCTGCACATGCAGTAGTAACAATTGAAGATATGTAACGACTAGAATATACCAGCTGCAAAAAAGAAGAAAAAACATGTTTGTTTGAGTCAACTTTCCATATCTTACCGTACGCAAACATCCACATTACCAAACTACAAAGAGCTTATTTCTCAAAACATTTCTTTGCCTATAATATGCACTTTATAACAAGCGCCAATTCGCTAACTCTGCGCATGGAAACAAGGCATTCACAACTAGAATGGTAGAAAGCATTACATCTATGACACCGTGCTTGTTTTATACACACATCCGTATGAACAGACCACACTAACTTTCTGCTTAATTTCTTTGCATAAATTACTATATTATAATTAGGACGTAACCTTATCCCACTTCTCATCTCATTTCTTGCATTGTTATCTGCATTTGTATGAGTAACATCTACATTTAATTTGCTTTGTCATAGAAGACAATATTTTCGAGAACTGCCGGGACAAACCTGAATGACACAAGATTTATATGTCTGCTGTGCCTATAAATACAGACTAAATTTTATTGTCTGCTCGAATGAAAGGCAGATGGTGTGCATCCATTGCACCAAGCCCGTCTCTTACATGTACAGCCATACTGACGTTTCTTCATTTCTATGTCAAAATGTTAGTGTATGATTGGATACATGTGTTTGAAACAGGCTATTCGTAATGGATACACACCCTTTCTATCATTTCAGCAGATTTTGTATTCTCTTCTATAAACACATTAAGAATGCAGGTGCTAATTATAGTGAAGATAACTTATAGACAGAACAAAGACAATTAGAAATGTCATGAGCATACTCTTATCCTTTGGGATGGTTATATGTGCTTAGTATAGGCTGTGTAAAATGGATGCACATTTTAATTTTCATTCAATTAGACATTTGATTGCTTACCATAGGCATAAAAAGCATATTGATTCTTGCTAAAGGAGCTTTTTTACATAGAAATTAATTATTAAATGAAATATGTTCAGTCTGGTAGTATGATTTTTGTGTTTTTGACAAAATGTGAAATGGGCGAACATACAAATTTTTTTTTTAACAGTTGCTATATGTATGTAATGATACATATTAACATAATATTTTATGTGGCATTCATGCAAACTTGCTTTTTCAAAATAGGAAGGAAAAAAGGAGAACATATTTTGTCTGCTGCCTTCCACAAAGCAAATTTTAATGCTAAGTTCTGTCTTTTATATTCAATCAAGTCTGTAGGACGACATGACAATGCATATGTCGCCTTCTTAGTTCAATTATTACACAAGGCACGAAACATAACAAACAACATGTCGTCAATTTACTCTTGTAGGGCCTTCATATACACAACATACGCCGCGCCTATAACTATTCAGACAAGTCAAGACAGCCACGGACCAGTCGACCCACACACCAAGCAGGCATTTCTTTTGAATGATAAAAGGTTACTGTTTATGAGAGTTTCAATTGGTAGAGGTGGCTGGAAAAGAGGATCAATTATACGAAGTAAACATTATAACACACAAATTTCGTTTCAGCTATCAATGAATTTCTACGGACAAAACAAAGTCAAAGGAGTAAGTAAGATGTTACCAGAAGCACTCTACAGAAACTTAAAGAATTTCTATTGAACTTAAATTTATCTAAATGATTGTGACTGGCGTGGAAGGTCTTAATATTGCATTTGTAAAGTCTACGAAGTTTGCATTATTTGTCGGAGCAGACTTTTATTTCGTTTCAGTCATAGGTGAATTTGTAGATGTATGGACATTTAATCTCTATGCTGACAATGGCGAGAAGGCGTAGAAATATTGTCTCCCAAACAAGGCTGGGAAGACTTTAAATCTTAAAAAGGAACAAATTCTGACCATTATTAAGCAATGACGTGAAACGATATTCATCAGTCGGCACAGAGAAGAAAAAGATACAACGTTTGACATTTCATACTGTCCGGTCAATGTCTTTTAATTACATATGGGAGAAACGGAAAATATTAAACAACATGGCGTCGATTTACTTTTGAAAGGCCCTCATACACAACAACAACTGCGACCGCAATCTACCCAGACAAGTCCAGACAGCATAGGACGGATTGACCCATACACCAGACATTTCTATTGAGTGTATTGAGTGTATCTATGGTAACAATTCATGAGAGTTTCTAATGGCAACAGAATACAAACATTTCCTCCAACTGACAAACAGTTCTACGAAGTACGCATTATATAACTGAGTAGACTTTACTTTCGTTTCGTTTCAGTCATTGATCACCATAAAAAGATTCCACGTCGAATCTCTACGCTGTGTATTCTGGGATCATACCATACGTTTCTGAGTTTATTGACGAAGACTGCCTGACAAAAATATTAAACGGTTTGAGAACTTTCAAGAATAAAATGCCAAATACTATTGGATAAAATACTTGTTATGTAAGTTTTGACTTTCAAATAAAAACTGCTAAATATTATTTAATAGATATAACGAGCATTATTCAATTCCTCACTTTTATTGTCATTAAGGTTGAAAACAGATTGCGCTCCACAGGAATAGCAGGCATATTGGTGCTTGTTTCAGGATCGGTAATTTATATGGGACATATCATTACGAAATAAGGTGTGTGCAGTCTGTAGTATAGATGTGTGCTTCCGAGAGGATGTGAGGATGTGAGGTGGATGCACTTTCAGTGTGACAGAGGGTACTTAAAATAATATTAAATTTGTTATTGATACCTGTCATGTGTATGTCTTGATATGTGTAAAGACAATCTTTTAAATGACAGTCATTGAAATTTGGCTGTACAAATCATTTCCCAAACAAGGCTGGAAAAACTTAAAATCTTTAAAAAGGAACAAATCTGACCATTATTAGGCAATGACGTGAAACGTATATTAATCAGTCGGCACAGAGAGGAAGAAAGATGAAACGTTTGACAGTACATACTGTGTCGTCAATGTTGTTTAATTACATATGGGAGGAACAGAAAATTTTACACAAAATGGCGTCGATTTACTCTTGTGAAGCTCTAATACACAACAGCAACTGCGACCGCAATCTACCCAGACAAGTCCAGACAGCGTAGGACGGATTAACCCATATACCAGACATTTCTATTTAGTGTATATATGGTAACACTTCATGAGAGTTTTAAATTGCAACAGAATACAAACATTTCCTCCAACTGACAAAGTTCTACGAAGTACGCATTATATGTCAGAGTAGACTTTACTTTCGATTCGTTTTCCATTCTATGAACACAAATCAATTTTGCTAAAGTTGGTGTTCCTCAAAAGAACAGTATCTGAGCTTTTCAAAAATGTAAGGTTTGTGCTATTTCATGCTAGTTTACTCAATTTAGGGGAGGATATAGTACCCCCTAACCCCTACTCCTACCCATTTTTCGCCATTTTTTGCAGTACATACAAATCAAAAACCAGTGCAGACAGGTAGTGCATCCCAAAATATCCAATGTTAACATCTTTTTTCTAGTTCAGCAGATCCCAAAGAACAAAAAAAATACCCATGTAGTAGGTTTATGGGAGAGGAGGTGCACGGTGGGCCCCTCCAGTCCACGGACCAATACTATGCTGCCAATGTTTTTTAGTCACACACGGGAGGAACGGAAAATATTAAACAATATGGCGTCGATATACTCTTGTAAAGCTCTTATACAAAACAACAACTGCGACCGCAATCTACCCAGACAAGTCCAGACAGCATAGGACGGATTGACCCATATACCAGACATTTCTATTGAGTGTATCTATGGTAACACTTCATGAGAGTTTCAAATGGCAACAGGATACAAACATTACCTCCAACTGACAAACAGTTCTACGAAGTACGCATTATATAACTGAGTAGACTTTACTTTCGTTTCGTTTCAGTCATTGATCACCATAAAAAGATTCCACGTCGCACCTCCACGCTGTGTATTCTGGGATCATACCTTACATTTTTGAGTTTATTGACGAAGACTCTCTGAAAAAAATATTCAACGTTTTGAGAACTTTCAAGAACCAAATACCAAATACTAGTTGATAAAGAAATGTTACATAAGCCTTGACTTTACAAAAAAACTTACTGCTTAACATTATATAAAATATATATTATAAGCTTTATTTGAAATTCCTTAATTTTATTGTCCATAAGGTTCAAAATCGATTGCGTTCCAAAGGATTAGCAGGTATAGTAGTGCTTGTTACAGGATTTGTACTTTATATATAAAATCATCATGAAATAAGGTGTGTGCAGTCTGTAGTATGCATGCGTGTGCCCTCAATAGGATGTGAGATAGATGCACTTGTAATATGACACAGAGAACTTAATGTTTGTATATTTGTTATTAATACCTGCTATATGTATGCCTGGATACGTGTTAAAAACCTTTCTATGACGTTCATGCCTACTTGCTTTTAAAAACAGGAGGAATGTTGCGATCATGTTGCGATCATGTCATGTCTGCTACGTTCAAGCTAAACTCGGATACTGAGGGGTTTTTTTGCTATATTCAACCGAGTCTGTAGGCGATATGTGTAACGTAAGAAAATGAATAGAGTGCGTTCTATGTTGTTTATTACACAGAAGGAACGGAAAATAACAAACACTATGTCGTCAATTTACTCTTGTAAGACACTCTTACACAAAATCTACTGCACTTATGACTATTCAGACAAGTCCAGACTGCCACAGACTGATTGACCTACAGAACAGTTCTTAACGATTAAAGGTTATTGTTTATGAGAGTTTCACTTGTTGCACGTGGCAGAAAGTGACAAGCTGTTATATACAAAGCAAACATTACTGACTTTTACTTCGCTTCAACCTGTGATGAATTTGTACCAGTATATGCAAGCTAACTCCAGATTGTGAGTAATTTGGAGAGCTGGGCCAGCTATATACTCAAAACGAGCTTTTGATTTAAAATTAGTTTTCGCAGACACATTAAATAGAATAAAAAGATCATAAAGTTATGAACGTTTTATTGTATCAACTATCCGTGGTAAAATAATGAAAGTGAAAATATGTTAACCATAGATTTTAAGGGCAGGTGCAAGATGCACAGTTGAGCGTGTAAAGAATTAACACCACTAAGTAAATTGACACAGATTTTATTGTTTTCTCAATAGACTGGTAACTTTTGCTTACAACACGATTGGAACTAATTTGGGATAATTGGATTTTTATATTTTGCAAATTTCTCAAAAGTGTTAGGTGCCATATAGCTGAATGTTGCAATATCGCAAATTACTCATAAAAACAAGTGTGTAATATAAAAAGAAGAGCAGATGAGATAACATTGTAGATTAAATCGACATTACTTCACCATTTACTCTTCGTATAATATGTGGAATCATAAATTCTAAAATTTAAAGGAATTATTGAACGCACAAATGTGGCAAATGGGGGCTTATCTGCGGGATTTATTTTGTCTTAAGAATATAGTGACTTATCTGTGGTCACTTATTTGGCAACAGTGTATCAAGAGAATCGCCAATGTAAGCAAAGCCATTCAGAATCGAAGTGCGCAATGGACTTCGATGTCCTACATATTGCGTACCTGGCTTTATATGAATTCGAAGAAATTTTGTTGTTTCGTTCGCATCGCATTGCATGGTCCTACTAAAGGCGGAGCCTCCCTTTACCCTTCCCGCAACACGCGGGCATACGCTCCAGAAATGCCACTTTTTTCCGGCCGCAAAAAACGCAGACAGACTGCCAAGCGGTCATCGCGCAGCTGCTGCCGATCGAACTCTGTGGTTATATTCAAATTCTAACGCGACTCGAAAACGATTGTTTTAGGAAATTCGAGCGTTGGTGGTGGGGAATCAATGACCGTTGGCGATTTGAACCGACCGTCAATCAAACGCTTGTATAAACTCTGTTTGCAGGATTAGCAAAACGTGCCAAAAGGTTGGGATCAGTTTGTGTAATTAATGTTACAGAAATCAAACAGTACTGGCCAAGCGTTTGACTGGGAGGAGAACTTCACTAATGCGAGAACCTAGGATTGAAAATTGCGGCTTTAATAAAATTTCCAGGTTCTCTCGTGGAATTATTTATATAAAGCACAGAATGAAACCAGTTATCGTTGGATGACCTATGACCCTATCCCACAGAGCACATCATGTTGTGATTTCACTAAAATGCGATCACTTGGAAAGAATACAACTATCAAAACAGAATATTATTGTTTAATAATTTAGTAAATGTGAGAAGGAAAATGCAATCATGTTGCTTCACGCGGCCACTTTTATAATCTGGCTTATAATCAACCGTTTTTCTTATTTGTAGCAGTCCCTGCCGGGGTATATCGAAACTTAATTCATCATATACATGAGATTAATTAGTATGGTCAGCCAACATGAGCATAATATTGATGACAGTCATAAAATTATCGCAACATACTTTTATCAATTGTATTTTCATCAGAAAGACATTTATCATACAGTGCTACGCTTTTGCTACGAAAACATGGCAATTACAGTCTTTGGAATATTCTTACGCTTTGAATAGGGAATGCTCTTCCAAGGACGTACAGGAGCAATTATGTTTTGCATAGAAATTTAACTTGTGTCAAAGTTGTCACTGTATGACGTGAGAAAGTGGAAAGTGAAAGTAAACCGATCGTGAAGTTATAAGTACAACGTGAACTGGAAAGAAGGTTTTAAAAATGCAGTAGATGTTCGTTTGTTCGCCGAAAATTTTCAAAGTCATCTCTGCCAGTCATAAATATACAAAAATATGTTTCTGTAATTAAATATGCAGATTTTCATGGCATACGAATATTGAAAGTACAGTGCAACAGACGACGTTTGCGAATAGCCTGCTTTAGAATAGACTGAATTTGAATACAAGCGAAAGTAAAACCGTCATTAGAACCAATTTTTATACAGTGTGATACTTGAAATTCCCTTGAAATGAAAGGCGTGGATAGTGATTATATGACAATTAATTAAAGAGTGGTAAATATCACACATGATCAATGATCCAACCCACTACTTTTCCATCCGAGAATTTAAAATGATAGATCCAAATATGCGTCCTGCTGGGCAGTCGATGTCCCAATGTACAATGTAATCAAGGTGTAATTTCAACCGCACACTTCTTTTGCATGAAAAGTATCTGAGAAATAAGCACCCGTCTCACTTGTCCTGCAAAGTTGACGATTAGCAAACGTAAGCCATAATCGTCTTAAGTTTCACCACATCGCCTTATAGATATGCAACTATTTTGGGACGAGTCATAGTATTAAAATGATAACGTACCTGTTAATGTATTCAGAAGATTATCCTGGTTAACTCAGTCCCTCTAGTCAACGCAAAGTGGTCAACCTTTCAGAGGCATTTTCCCTTCGGTGATCTAACTCAGACGACTGACCCTTTCTGGGTCAAGTGTTGTCAAAGATGACCCTTCGTGTGAGTTAACCCCCTAAACTGCGTTCAATCGACCGGATCCGAGTTTAAAAATTTGCTATGTTTCCTTTGCTTCGCATCGTTACTATGGAAACGAACATAGCGTGTTTATGTTGCAATTTTCTCCTTTTTTTGTAAGCATAGTATAACCATTCACTGATGATACCATTTATTCCCCACATGGTTTAAATTATCATTTAGACATCCTGGAGTGTACTTACATACCAAAATACCTAACCTAATCTATGACCAAGAGACGCAAAGAAAAAAAGTCATGTACTTAGGTGTGCAAGTGAACTTTTTCTGTGTCAGCAAATTGAAACGATTCGATATATTTAGCTATCGTTTCCTCACTTGTAATGAATTATGAGTAAAAATAAGTAATTATTAAAATCTTTAGATCCGAATGAGCCCTAATTTCGTATTTTAAATAAATCAATAAATATATAAACGTGTGTATGAACATGGGCATGTCCCTTCCCCACACGACGTTGAACACCATATATACAATATTTAACGATACATATCATGTAGTCCATGTTGTGCAATACGTTAGGGAATGGAAATTCAGTAGATTATAGATGAGATTCCAACTCACAATATGGCACCCAGTCACCTCAGTAGTGAAGACAGTCAAAACAGCTCAACTTAATCCCCGGGCTTATAAGTAAGTAATCTACATGTGAGCAAAATGGCGTAGATTTACAGCGCAGTACAGTGCAGTCAGTTTTACAATTACGTTGAAAGAGTGAAAAATGCTAAACAATATGGCGTCCATTTACTCTTATAAGCTCCCGTTAACAACGACATGTGCACCTGCACAACACTCGGGCAATTCAGGACAGCCGGGGCTGACTGATGTACGTATCAAAAATTTGCTTTGAATGGCTAAAGGTTACAGGTCATAAGAGTTTCAAGTGTTGGCAGAAAAACAAGTTTTTCGTCGAACTGACCTCAAATTCTATGCATTAGGCATTATTTGTCTGAGTAGAGTCGCCTTTCGTTTCAGCTATCAATGATTTGGATTACGTATACACGTTAACTCTATCTCGACATAGTGTATACTGTGAGACACGTGTTCGTTTGCTGACAAAGACAAACTTCCATATGAGGCTGGGTTGATTTTGAAGAGCGAAAGAATCAGCCAACCAACCGACCAATAAAACACGCAAAAAATAAACCCAAATTAATAAGTATGTAAATGAATAAGTAAAGCAGCGATCGGACATTTTCATTATACGAAGTTCAAAAATTCACATTTATGTAAGTCATCACTATAGTGCCTTTGCTTCCATGTTTGATACTTCATAGCATGCAGTCCCTGTTGTGCAACTTCATGTACATATATTAAAGAATGTCAAGTATTAAACAAAATGGCAAAATGGCGACGATTGAGACTTGTGAAGCCTAACAAGTAACGAACACTGCACCTTCACACTACTCAGACTATTCAAGGCGGCCATATGCTAGTTGACCTATGTGACATATTGAGCGGAAGCCCCTCTCAAAAGTGTAGACCGAGGGCAAATGTGTACCTGTGAGGCAAGATGCATTTGTGTGAAGTCATGTGAGACTAATATCACCTCTCCATGGCTTGTTGTCATGGTAAAAGAACACACTAGCTGCACATACAGTATGGATTAATTTTGCCTGGTCAGTTCGACACGCAAGCGTACTTAACGATAACATACAGGGCTTACAGGCAAGACTTGCCATTTCGATGCCTGGTATGCATGTTTTTTTACACACACTAAACGTTTTCATATCATTAACAGGAAGGAACCTAATGACTGGATTGTTTGTACAGGATAAACAACAGAAAACCGACACCGAAATATATCTGACATGTAGGCCTTGAGACAGATTACTATCACCAGTCTTGGGTGCAAATTAATGTCTTTACGACCAGACCAGTCATTAGGTTCCTTCCTGTTAATGATATGAAAACGTTTAGTGTGTGTAAAAAAACATGCATACCAGGCATCGAAGTGGCAAGTCTTGCCTGTAAGCCCTGTACATTCAATTTACAATCAAATCACAGCATGTTCGTGTTAACAATTTCTTGAAAAAAGGCCGGCTTATCTGCGACAAATATTTTTTGAAGGATGTCATATTACAGTGATCTCCCGGTGGTACCAGTTAGCCTGCAATATCCAATGAATCGCCACGGCTGTACACAAAGTCACTCAGCAGTGCACAATGGACTTGGTACTGAACTCGGCATTATATTATTTTGAAGAAATTTGCGATTTTATGTTCTCCATCGTAATTTATAATACTAGTATTCCGAACATCATTTTCAAAGTAGTGTATATGTCACTTCTCTACGACAGGTTATGTCAACGACAAAGTCCATGTTAAGAAACAGACAGAAATGAACAAGTTATCCCTGGATGACCTATGACCCTTTGCAAAGAACATATCATATTTTGAGTTTTACTAAAAGGTGCGAAGGAACAACTATCAAAATAATTAGTTAAGATTTAAACAACAGTGTTATCTTTATATTAAAAGAAATGAAATGTTTTTGCGATCGGTCACTTTTACACATCAGCCTAAAATCTGTATTTTCCCATCGTCAATATGCTTGTTGCAGTCTCTACAAAAGCATATTGACACAAAGGGGAGTCTTCGGAACTGAGTCGGTTTGGATTCGACAACAGCATGTAGAAGCATCACGTCAAAACGCTGCAACATGTACATCATGGTAGACATGTGTTAAATTTCATTAATCGCCTACGTAACTTGGATGCAGTATTTACTTTGTATTTTCCCATATGACCTTTGACTGCAGTTGTGACGACCCCTATCGCTTTAAATAATCATTTACATGTTAACAGTTGATGTGTTCAGCTGATTGTCGACTCGATCCGTGAGAAATGACAGTCATACTCTTATTCAAACAGCGAAAATTGGTACCACTTTATTGTCGTCCACAACAAATTTGTCATAAGAAGACACGCTTAACAAGTCTTTGCTAAAAATGTGTGTTGGTTACAATCAGTAGAACAGCAAAAAAATCTGACTAATATGTTTTTTACTAACATTTTGCAGTATAAAATGAATTTACAAGTACAGGTATTATTTATTGCTTTGTAAACTACAAACGATAATTTATATACGAATTAATTTCAAAATAAAAGCAGAAAGAAAACAAACAGCCCAGTATAGAAAACATGTCACAAAGGTTTATATAAAAGTGGTCAATGTTGGGACATCCATTCTGAAGAGTCTTTGATATTGCAACATAGCTTACCTGAAATAGGCTAGGCAAACAGAAGTCTAAAACCCTCTGAGAAAGTAATTATGTTTACGTTTGTGGACAAAATACACCAATATAAGCAATGGTACCAAAATAGTTATGTTTGTGATTTATATCTCTTAGACCTTGCTAACATTTGTTTAAGCATAGTCAAGACATAGTTATCTCTTTCTGATCCCCTGAGGTAAGACCCTTTACCTGATAGATTTGAAATAGGAAAAATGAATGATTCGTCAATGCCGGTGATGTCTGAAAGTTCAGTGACCTTCTCTTTGAGTTCAGCGTCGTCTTTCAATTCATCAACGTGCGTGATCACAGCCATAACAGGAATGCCATTTCCTGTAAAACCAAAAGATAGATATAAAATTGAAGACAATTTTTATCATTTGACGGTCAATTTCACATTTTATCAGAAGTGTGCGGATTAACAGCTTGAGTAAGCGATCATTTGGAGGTAATATGGCCATCGTGATTTGTCATTTTTCGTGGTTACCACTAACAGTAATTCATCATACTTTTGTACATAATATTTAACATACTGTGATTATTTCAGGCAAAAGTTTTCTTTGTAGCTTTTCGAGTATATGAAAAATTTATTCAAGCCAGCTTGTACTCTTAGGCAACAGTCGGCACATGCTTAATGTGCAATCTTAAAAAAGGGGTCAAAAGAAATTGTCGAAAAATGGATACTGCATGAGTTAACATCCCATGTGTTGCCCTTACCTCTCTGTTGTCGTGCTTCAGCCACAACCAGATTGTTCAACTTGTCTGGAGAATAAGCACTAGCATTATGGACTATCACTACGATGTCAACTCGTCCACTGCTTTCACTTTTCATGTACTTGAGCCATGCTCCTAGGATGTTCTTTGATGTCCAAAAGTCAGGCTTGGTGTCTTTTGGAAAGGACCCCTGCAGTATCCATCGGATGACGTCACGGGCCTTCTTCTCGTCACTCGGTGACTCGTATTGAGGAAGACCGTTGCCAGGGACATCAAGCAGATTAAAAGTGTGGGTCCCTACTTCGACTGGAAGTGAGGAAATGACAATTGTGCCTGCGGCTGTTCCCTTCCATATATCAGCTAGTGGTGTTTCAACACCAGGTATCACCTGTGGATCACACATTAGATCGACATCGATAAGTGTGAAATCCCTTTCTACATGATGACATCTTGATAATCATATAATTATGTCAGGGGAATGTTTGTAACTATTTTGTTTGTACTATTTTTATGTCACTATATTCCTCATGTTGAAGTTTTGTATCGGCCTTAAATCGAAATTCTAAAGTGATATTTATCAACATCAAATGTTACCGTTATGGCTGCTATTTCTAGAATAAATATCCACTCATAGTTATGTAGCATTTGATTGATTTTATCTGGCAAGTTTACCCTATTTGTTTTCTTAAAGTAGTAACGTTTAATATTACCTCTCCTATTGTGTTGATTGTTGACGATTTCCCATGCCCGGGTGCTCCAAAGAAAGCAATGGTTTGACCAACACAGAATTTTTCAATCTCGTCTATAAATAAATAAATAAATAAATAAATAAATAAATAAATAAATCAATAAATAAATAAATCATGGATCCTTTAGCAATAAAAGCAACAGATAAAACGATGAATTTATGAATCCAATTATAATTCTAGGAAAAATTGTCATTCCACATTCTATTGAACTTACCTATTGTTACTTGTTTTACTTCTTTATCTTCCATTCGAAATACTACCACCTGGTCTTTCAAAGAACTGACTGAATCATATGGTTCCATAGCAACTGCCACGTCACCGGTTTTCTGTCCTGGTTTGACCAATACCATAACCTTATCTTGGTCATCCAATTCCCTCACATCGTCCATTGACAATCCAAACCGTGTGATGTCACTCTTTATATCCTTGATTACATCTAGTACTGTGTCGTTTTCCCAGCAAACGATCACCTCGGCGCATCTGGAATTCTGATGCCGTACATACAATTTTATGGCTGTCGGTTAAAAAAAAACATGGTAGAATGATTTAACATAGAGTTATACATGCCATTTATCATTAACAAATGATCTTTGAGATGTAATCCAATTTATTTGTTTACCAACCGTGAGGTATGACAAGATGAAAACTTCTGGAAAAAGTCTATTTGCTTTTTAAAATCGTACAATATTCTGAAGGCTTTATTGTATAAGGCAGGAAGTGACCATTGTTTTAATATTCCCGTTTGATAGGTAACAGATAGATAACACAATGATAGAAGGACAGCATGCAAATATAACCTTTATAAATAATATTGAAATGCGTTGAGAAAAAATAAACAGCAAATCGCCATACAGGTTGAGAAAACTATATGATAAAAAGGAGGATAGCCGAGCAGTAAATTAACCAGCTTGCGTTTTTAGGATTAAAATGAAATGTGCTCCCGAATGCTAACTATTTGCATAGTGTACTTTCGTCAATGTTATGCAAACTCAACAATTCTACACCCAATTACCATTTCCCTTGTCCTTCATCTCCTGTGTCCTAACATCGAACATCACATACTTCTTTGGCAGCCTCGAAACCTGATGCATGGGGTCAAGAGGTTCTAAACCACCATCCGACGAAGGGAAAAATAGTTGTATTTCACTACCCTCGGCTCTTATACGTTCACGGTCGTCGCTTGAGAGGGGGAAATCGTTTAGATTTTCCAGGATTTTATCCGACAGATCGCAGACGAAGTCATCAACGCCACATCTGATTTTAATTGGGTTGATCGAATTGACGTATTTGACTCTGATTTCTTGCACTGAAACGTAGATTAACAACATAAATGAGCTATTTATGAGAAATTCTGAAGTTTAGGAAGCATGAATGCACCTATACCTGATCAATTAAGAACATAAGGATATTCTTAAAAAAATACATTTTGAAAGGTATGAAGGATCTAAATATATACTGGGAGACAGTGGTCGTCATTTTTATTGGCAAAGATTGGACAAAACGGCAACCACCTTAATATTGTTTTGAGTGCTGTTTAAATGTCGCTTTTTATTTTGTTTTTATTGTATATTTTTGCTGTTTAGCATGATCTTAGTGAGCTTCTTATCCCTTTTAACTTTAATAATAAGGAAATAACTCAATAAACGAATGAATAAATGCAAAAAATACAAATGAATATATGAATAAATAAACAGAATAGATACATGAATAAATAAACAAAGCAATCAATCAATCAATAATCACTGGTACGTTTTTATGAACTGGGTCACAGGTAAAGGTCATAGGTCAAAATCAAGATGGCTTTAAATGTGAGGAATCAGCAAACCAATGTAAAGTTTTGCAGACGATTTTTTCTGTCATAGTAGTAGTGATTGATTTTACTATCTGACATTAGTACCTGTCATCTTAATTGATAAAGGTGTCAATTTCCACCTTCATCGCTATTTGAACCATTCTTTTTCAGTGTTATTCTCTGCCTGTCATAAAATAATACTTAAAAGTATTTGCCAGCTCAAACTTACTTTCAAGAGGGTGATGATCAAATTCAACGAGATAGCCATGGTCGCTGAGTGTTGTTACTCCCTCAAAGAACTCCACCTTTTTCTTCTTGTTATTCGGCAGGTTTTGGTAGATTTCCAGGGTATTGAGCTTTATGTCGTCTGGATGAATATCAAACAATGTGGCGTTCTTTTGCAGATTTGCCGCCAGAGCACTAATTGTATCATCTTCGTTGCACTGTAATGGTAGTGCGTTCCCGCCGCGAGAATTTCTGACATGGATAGTAATCTTACCGCTTGCCATAGTTGCAGTTGCAACCTTTTCGCTTGAACAAGTGATAGCTGTCGACCAGAGTTAAGTACTTGGATTTGCATATGAATACAGAATTGAGGGCGTCCAAACAATGATACCAGCTTGAGCCAATGCTGTCGTTTCACGTCTTCAATTTTTCAAATGTCAACTGCTTGTATTTGAGGTAAAATTTCAAAATGGCTGCATACTGGTGATCTGAATCGCTCAGTCACGAAACTGCAACTTTCCAAGAATTCACATTTCAGAAAGGTAAGGTTTCATACTCATTCAGTGTTAATATTGCAACAAGAATCGCAGGTCATTGACGAGGCCCTCGCGTCGTTATTTTCCGTACCCTCGTATGCTAGAAAGAAATTCGACGAATGGTGAACTTTGGATCGACCAATCTTTTGGAGAAGAACGAAAGTGTCTTAGCTGCACAGTTAAATTTCCCCGTACATGGCCGTTCGATTTGTGAAGCTGGGGTGGCCAGAGTTTCTCGTTCAGTACAATGTTATTGAATCCAAAGACGATGCCTTCGCCTGGTTGCTGTAGTCTTTGGGCATGGAATAGCAGTAAAGTTCATCGAACCCTGACGCCAGAAAAGCGAGCAAGTCTGTCGTACATAAGAGATAACAACATTGCACCCGAAAGTCTGTAATTCTTTTTCTAATGGGATTTCGTGTTTTAATTTCCATTCTACATATATAAGGACAATGGAACTGTCCATTACAGGTGATATCGTTTAAAACTTGCACTGAAACTAGGAAGGCCATTAGTCATCCAAGGGTTTTGATTTCGTTTGCAGCGTAAGCCAGATTTAGTGTGAAGGTCGCGATACAGATACTATAATCGTATTGAATGTAAAAAAGGTTTAGAAAGAAAAAGCCTTCTCGCCCTTTATGAAAGGGACGGGGGCAGAAACTAACAACAATCAATGCCTATATGGGATATTGATGTGCCTCCCTTTTTTAACCATAGGTAATATGTGTATCACCGACAGATCCTGTAAATCCATCCATGTGGCGAGATGGCTCAAGGTACAATGTAATCAACGGTTAATTTCAGCCGCAAACTTCTTTTGCATGAAAAGTATCTGAGAAATAAACACCCGTCTCACTTGTCCTGCGAAGTTGACGTTTAGCAAATGTAAGCCATAATCGTCTTAAGTTTCACCACATCACCTTATAGATATGCAACTATTTTGGGACGAGTCATATTATTAAAATGATAACGTACCTGTTAATGTATTCAGAAGATTATCCTGGTTAACTCAGTCCCTCTAGTCAACGCAAAGTGGTCAAGAGGTCACAGGCATTTCCCCTAAGGTAGTATATGTTACCCACCTTCGGTGATCTAACTCAGATGACTGACCTATTTCTGGGTCAAGTGTTGTCAAAGATGACCCTTTGTGTGAGTTAAGTCCCTAAACTGCGCTCAGTCGACCGGATCCGAGTTTAAAAATTTGCTATGTTTCCTTTGCTGTGCATCGTTACTATGGAAACGAACATTGCGTGTTTTTGTTGCATTTTTCTCCTTTTTTGTAAGCATAGTATAACCATTCACTGATGATACCATTCATTCCCCGCATGGTTTAAATTATCATTTAGACATCCTGGAGTGTACTTACATGCCCAAATACCTAACCTAATCTTTGACCAAAAGACGCAAAGAAAAAAGTCATGTATTTTGGTGTGCAAGTGAACTTTTTCTGTGTTAGCAAATTGAAACGATTCGATATATTTAGCTATCGTTTCCTCACTTGTAATGAATGAGTAAAAATAAGTAATTATTACAATCTTTAGATCCGAATGAGCCCTAATTTCGTATTTTAAATAAATCAATAAATATATAAACGTGTGTGTGAACATTGGCATGCCCCCTCCCCCTCGACGTTGAACACTGTAGGGGCGCTATATGTACAATATTTAACGATACATATTATGCAGTCCATGTTGTGCAATACGTTAGGGAATGGAAATTCAGTAGATTATAGATGAGATTCCAACTCACAATATGGCACCCAATCACCTCAGTAGTGAAGACAGTCAAAACAGCTCAACTTAATCCCCGCCCTTATAAGTAAAGTAATCTACATGTGAGCAAAATGGCGTCGATTTACAGCGCAGTACAGTGCAGTCAGTTTTACAATTACGTTGAAAGAGTGAAAAATGCTAAACAATATGGCGTCGATTTTCTCTTATAAGCTCCCATTCACAACGACATGTGCACCTGCACAGCACTCGGGCAATTCAGGACAGGCAATGGGCTGACTGATGTACGTATCAAAAATTTGCTTTGAATGGCTAAAGGTTACAGGTCATAAGAGTTTCAAGTGTTGGCAGAAAAACAAGTTTTTCGTCGAACTGACCTCAAATTCTATGCATTAGGCATTATTTGTCTGAGTAGAGTCGCCTTTCGTTTCAGCTATCAATGATTTGGATTACGTATACACGTTAACTCTATCTCGACATAGTGTATACTGTGAGACACGTGTTCGTTTGCTGACAAAGACAAACTTCCATATGAGCCTGGGTTGACTTTGAAGGGCGAAATAACCAGCCAACCAACCGACCAATAAAACACGCAAACAAACAAATAAAATAAGTATGTAAATGAACAAGTAAAGCAGCGATCGGATATTTTCATAATACGAAGTTCAAAAATTCACATTTATGTAAGTCATCACTATAGTGCCTTTGCTTCCATGTTTGATACTTCATAGCATGCAGTCCCTGTTGTGCAACTTTATGTACATAAATAATGTCAAGTATTAAACAAAATTGCAAAGAGGCGACGATTGAGACTTGTGTGGCCTAACAAGTAACGAACATTGCACCTTCACACTACTCAGACTATTCAAGGCGGCCACATGCTAGTTGACCTATATGACATATTGAGCGGAAGCCCCTCTCAAAAGTGTAGACCGAGGGCAAATGTGTACCTGTGGGCAAGATGCATTTGTGTGAAGTCATGTGAGACTAATATCACCTCTCCATGGCTTGTTGTCATGGTAAAAGAACACACAAGCTGCACATACAGTATGGATTAATTTTGCCTCGTCAGTTTGACACGCAAGTGTACTTAACGATATCATACATTCAAAATACAATCAAATCACAGCATGTTCGTGTTAACAATTTCTTGAAAAAAGGCCAACTTATCTGCGACAAATATTTTTTGAAGGATATCATATTACAGTGATCTCCCGGTGGTTACCAGTTAGCCTGCAATATCCAATGAACCGCCACGGCTGTACACAAAGTCACTCAGCAGTGCACAATGGACCAGGTACTGAACTCGGCATTATATTATTTTGAAGAACTTTGCGATTTTATGTTCTCCATCGTAATTTATAATACAAGTATGCTGAACATCATTTTCAAAGTAGTGTATATGTCACTTCTCTCGGACAGGTTATGTCAACGACAAAGTCCATGTTGAAGGGGAAGTTCACCAAGGATGATTTTTACATATATGCTAGCTTTGTGGTCACTTATCCCGGAAAAGCTATTTTTGCCATTTATAACTCTCAAGATTTTTTACAAAAACCTATAGAAATAGTACAGGAAGTTGCCCATGTAATTTGAATCATGGGAAAAAGCGCCAAGCTTGGAACTTGCATAATGTGTTATGAAAGGGACCATTTTCCCATGGGTATGGCATTGTCCACTCACCCATACTTAAACCAGGCTGTGCGTATTTACATAACTTTTGTTTATCCTGAGTATCCTTGCATAAACAATGATTCACTTATAATACAACCATTTTCATTAATAGAGCGCGAAGCCACTGCAGTGAATTGCAATAAAACTGCTTACACTATTAGTTACAGCTGTAGCCGTGTCCACTTTGGTGTTGAACAAGGCTACTTGATAAAGACCAAAAGTCTGCCTGTACAAAGGCAAAACTAGCTCTGTCTGAGGCTCGAGTTGTAAATGAGAGTTTACGATTGGCATCCTGTGTTCAAGATTAAGATACAATGTAACATTACCATGCACTGGTCCATGTACAAATCTTTTTTATTTCAACTTCCCTAGACAAACTGTCTGCATGGGACATACAATGTTGTCGACTTTGCCAGCTGGCTACAGCTGAAATAATTAATGTGAGCAGTTTTATTGCAGTTCACTGCAGTGGCTGCGCTCTATTACTGAAAATGGTTGTAAACTGTCCACTGTCAGATTTTGTGTTGCTGTCTATATACCGTGTTACTGTGAGTGGACTATGTGTGGGGCCATACCCGTCCGGAGATGGTCCCTTCCATATCACATTATGCAAGCTCCAAGCTTGGAGCTTTTTCTCATGATTCAATTTCATGGGCAACTTCCTGTACTATTTTATCGTTTTTGTAAAAAATCTTGCGAGCTATAAATGGTGAAAATAGCTTTTCCGGGGTAAATGACCACAGAGCTACCACATATGTAAAAATCATCCTTGGTGAACTTCCCCTTTAAGAAACAGACAGAAATGAACAAGTTATCCCTGGATGACCTATGACCCTTTGCAAAGAACATATCATATTTTGAGTTTTACTAAAAGGTGCGAAGGAACAACTATCAAAATAATTATTTAAGACTTAAACAACAGTGTTATCTTGATATTAAAAGAAACGAAATGTTTTTGCGATCGGTCACTTTTACACATCAGCCTAAAATCTGTAATCGTCAATATGCTTGTTGCAGTCTCTACAAAAGCATATTGACACAGAGGGGAGTCTTCGGAACTGAGTCGGTTTGGATTCGACAAAAACATCTAGAAGCATCACGTCAAAACGCTGCAACATGCATGGCAGACATATGTTAACTTTCATTAATCGCCTAGGGAGACGTAACTTGGATGCAGTATCTACTTTGTATTTTCCCATATGACCTTTGACTGTAGTTGTGACGACCCCATATCGCTTTAAATAATCATTTACATGTTAACAGTTGATGTGTTCAGCTGATTGTCGACTCGATCCGTGAGAAATGACAGTCATACTCTTATTCAAACAGCGAAAATTGGTACCACTTTATTGTCGTCCACAACAAATTTGTCATAAGAAGACACGCTTAACAAGTCTTTGCTAAAAATGTGTGTTGGTTACAATCAGTAGAACAGCAAAAAAATCTGACTAATATGTTTTTTACTAACATTTTGCAGTATAAAATGAATTTTCGAGCAGGATACAAGTACAGGTATTATTTATTGCTTTATAAACTACAAACGATAATTTATATACGAATTAATTTCAAAATAAAAGCAGAAAGAAAACAAACAGCCCAGTATAGAAAAAATGTCACAAAGGTATATATAAAAGTGGTCAATGTTGGGACATTCCTTCTTAAGAGTCTTTGATATTGCAACATAGCTTACCTGAATATAGGCTAGTCAAACATAGGTCTAAAACCCTTTGAGAAAGTAATTATGTTTACGTTTGTGGACAAAATACACCAATATAAGCAATGGTACCAAAATATTTATGTTTGTGATTTATATCTCTTAGACCTTGCTAACATTTGTTTAAGCATAGTCAAGACATAGTTATCTCTTTCTGATCCCCTGAGGTAAGACCCTTTACCTGATAGATTTGAAATAGGAAAAATGAATGATTCGTCAATGCCGGTGATGTCTGAAAGTTCAGTGACCTTCTCTTTGAGTTCAGCGTCGTCTTTCAATTCATCAACGTGCGTGATCACAGCCATAACAGGAATGCCATTTCCTGTAAAACAAAACAATAGAAATAAAATGAAGACAATTTTTATCATTTGACGGTCAATTTCACATTTTATCAGAAGTGTGCGGATTACTAGCTTGAGTAAGCGATAGGTTATTTGGAGGTAATATGGCATGTGATTTGTCATTTTGTCATTTTCATCGTGATTTCCGTGGTTACCATTAACAGTAATTCATCATACTGTTGTGAATAATAGTTAACATAGTGTGATTATTTCAGGTAAAGTTTTCTTTGTAGCTTTTCGAATATATGACAATTTTATTCAGCCAGCTTGTACTCTTAGGTAAAGTCGGCACATGCTTAATGTGCGATCTTAAAAAAGGGGTCAAAGGAAATTGTCGAAAAAATGGATACTGCATGAGTTAACATCCCATGTGTTGCCCTTACCTCTCTGTTGTCGTGCTTCAGCCACAACCAGATTGTTCAACTTGTCTGGAGAATAAGCACTAGCATTATGGACTATCACTACGATGTCAACTCGTCCACTGCTTTCACTCTTCATGTACGTGAGCCATGCTCCTAGGATGTTCTTTGATGTCCAAAAGTCAGGCTTGGTGTCTTTTGGAAAGGACCCCTGCAGTATCCATCGGATGACGTCACGGGCCTTCTTCTCGTCACTTGGTGACTCGTATTGAGGAAGACCGTTACCAGGGACATCAAGCAGATTAAAAGTGTGGATCCCCACTTCGACTGGAAGTGAGGAAATGACAATTGTGCCTGCGGCTGTTCCCTTCCATATATCGGCTAGTGGTGTTTCAACACCAGGTATGACCTGTGGTTCACACATTAGGTCGACATCGATAAGTGTGAAATCCTTTCCTACATGAGTGTATCTTGATAATCATATAATTATGTCTGGGGAATGTTCGCAACTATTTTGTTTGTATTATTTTATGTCACTATATTCCTCATGGTGAAGTTTTGTATCGGCCTGAAATTGAAATTCTAAAGTGATATTTATCAACATCAAATGTTACCGTTATGGCTCTCATTTCTAGAATAAACATCCACTCATAGTTAAGTAGCATTTGATTGACTTTATCTGGCAGGTTTACCCTATTTGGTTTTCTTAAAGTAATAATGTTTAATATTACCTCTCCTATTGTGTTGATTGTTGACGATTTCCCATGCCCGGATGCTCCAAAGAAAGCAATAGTTTGACCAACACAAAATTTTTCAATCTCGTCTACAAAATAAATAAATAAATAAATAAATAAATAAATAAATAAATAAATAAATAAATAAATCATGGATCCTTTAGCAATTAAAGCAACAGATAATACGATGAATTTATGAATCCATTTATAAATATAGGAAAAACTGTTCATTCCATATTCTATTGAACTTACCTATTGTTACTTGTTTTACTTCTTTATCTTCCATTCGAAATACTACCACCTGGTCTTTCAAAGAACTTACTGAATCATATGGTTCCATAGCAACTGCCACGTCACCGGTTTTCTGTCCTGGTTTGACCAATACCATGACCTTATCTTGGTCATCCAACTCCTTCACATCGTCCATTGACAATCCAAACCGTGTGATGTCACTCTTTATATCCTTGATTACATCTAGTACTGTGTCGTTTTCCCAGCAAACGATCACCTCGGCGCATCTGGAATTCTGATGCCGTACATACAATTTTATGGCTGTCGGTTAAAAACAACATGGCAGAATGATTTAACATAGAGTAATAAATGCCATTTATCATTAGCAAATGATCTTTGAGATGTAATCTATGTTATTTATTCACCAACCGTGAGGTATGACAAGATGAAAACTTCTGGAAAAAGTCTATTTGCTTTTTAAAATCGTACAATATTCTGAAGGCTTTATTGTATAAGGCAGGAAGTGACCATTTTGTAATATTCCCGTTTGATAGGTAACAGATAGATAACACAATGATAGAAGGACAGCATGCAAATATAACCTTTATAAATAATATTGAAATGCGTTGAGAAAAAATAAACAGCAAATCGCCATACAGGTTGAGAAAACTATATGATAAAAAGAGGATAGCCGAGCAGTAAATTAACCAGCTTGCGTTTTTAGGATTAAAATGAAATGTGCTCTCGAATGCTAACTATTTGCATAGTGTACTTTCGTCAATGTTATGCAAACTCAACAATTCTACACCCA
This sequence comes from Ptychodera flava, assembly GCF_041260155.1. Classification (NCBI taxonomy): domain Eukaryota; kingdom Metazoa; phylum Hemichordata; class Enteropneusta; family Ptychoderidae; genus Ptychodera; species Ptychodera flava. Next base: position 12,191,236 of record NC_091944.1, on the reverse strand, counting down.
ATTACCATTTCCCTTGTCCTTCATCTCCTGTGTCCTAACATCGAACATCACATACTTCTTTGGCAGCCTCGAAACCTGATGCATGGGGTCAAGAGGTTCTAAACCACCATCCGACGAAGGGAAAAATAGTTGTATTTCACTACCCTCGGCTCTTATACGTTCACGGTCGTCGCTTGAGAGGGGGAAATCGTTTAGATTTTCCAGGATTTTGTCTGACAGATCGCAGACGAAGTCATCAACGCCACATCTGATTTTAATTGGGTTGATCGAATTGACGTATTTGACTCTGATTTCTTGCACTGAAAAGTAGATTAACAACATAAATGAGCTATTTATGAGAAATTCTGAAGTTTAGGAAGCATGAATGCACCTATACCTGATCAATTAAGAACATAAGGATATTCTTAAAAAATACATTTTGAAAGGTATGAAGGATCTAAATATATACTGGGAGACAGTGGTCGTCATTTTTATTGGCAAAGATTGGACAAAACGGCCACCACCTTAATATTGTTTTGAGTGCTGTTAAAATGTCACTTTTTATTTTGTTTTTATTGGTTATTTTTGCTGTTTAGCATGATCTTGGTGAGCTTCTTATCTCTTTTAACTTTAATAATCAGGAAATAACTCAACAAACGAATGAATAAATACAAAAAATACAAATGGATATATGAATAAATAAACAGAATAGATACATGAATAAAATTAATAAACAAAGCAATCAATCAATCAATCAATAATCACTGGTACGTTTTTATGAACTGGGTCACAGGTAAAGGTCATAGGTCAAAATCATGATGGCTATAAATGTGAGGAATCAGCAAACCAGTGTAAAGTTTTGCAGATGATTTTTTCTGTCATAGTAGTAGTGATTCATGACACTATCTGACATTAGTACCTGTCACCTTAATTGATAAAAGTGTCAATTTCCAACTTCATAGCTATTTGAACAGTTCTTTTTCAGTGTTATTCTCTGCCTGTCATAAAATAATACTTAAAAGTATTTGCCAGCTCAAACTTACTTTCAAGAGGGTGATGATCAAATTCAACGAGATAGCCATGGTCGCTGAGTGTTGTTACTCTCTCAAAGAACTCCACTTTTTTCTTTTTGTTATTCGGCAGGTTTTGGTAGATTTCCAGGGTATTGAGCTTTATGTCGTCTGGATGAATATCAAACAATGTGGCGTTCTTTTGCAGATTTGCCGCCAGAGCACTAATTGTATCATCTTTGTTGCACTGTAATGGCATTGCGTTCCCGCCGCGAGAATTTCTGACATGGATAGAAATCTTACCGTTCCCCATAGTCGAAGTTGCAAGCTTTTCTTTCGCTTGAAGAAGTGAAAGCTGTCGACCAGAGTTCAGTACTCGGATTTGCATATGAATGCAGAATTGAGGGCGTCCAAACAATGATACCAGCTTGAGCCAATACTGTCGTTTCACGTCTTCAATTTTTCAAATGTCAACTGCTTGTATTTGAGGTGAAATTTCAAAATGGCTGCATATCACGAAACTACAACTTTCCAAGAATTCACATTTCAGAAAGGTAAGGTTTCATAACCGTTCAGTGTTGATATTGCAACAAGAATCGCAGGTCATTGGCGAGGCCCTCGGGTCGTTATTTCCCGTACCCTCGTATGCTAGAAAGAAATTCGACGAACGGCGAACTTTTGGATCGACCAATGTTTTAGAGAAGAACGAAACTGTCTTAGCTGCACAGTTGGCCGTTCGATTTGTGAAGCTGGGATGGCCAGAGTTTCTCGTTCAGTACAATGTTATTGAATCCAAAGATGATGCCTTCGCCTGGTTGCTGTAGTCTTTGGGCATGGAATGGCAGTAAAGTTCATCGAACCCTGACGCCAGAAAAGCGAGCAAGTCTGTCGTACATAAGAGATAACAACATTGCACCCGAAAGTCTGTAATTCTTTTTCTAATGGGATTTCTTGTTTTAATTTCCATTTTACATATACATGGACAATGGAACTGTCCATCAGAGGTGATATCGTTTAAAACTTGCACTGAAACTTCTTCTAATGGGATTTTTGTTTTAATTTCCATTTTACATATACATGGACAATGGAACTGTCCATCACAGGTGATATCGTTTAAAACTTGCACTGAAACTAGGAAGACCATAAGTCGTCCCAGGGTTTTGATTTCGTTTACAGCGTAAGCCAGATTTAGTGTGAAGGTCGCGATACAGATACTATAATCGTATTAAATGTAAAAAAAAAAAGGTTTAGAAAGAAAAAGCCTTCTCGCCCTTTATGAAAGGGACGGGGGAAGAAACTAACAACAACCAATGCCTGTATGGGATATTGATGTGCCTCCCTTTTTTAACCTTAGGTAATATGTGTATTACCGACAGATCCTGTAAATCCATCCATGTGGCGAGATGGCTCAACAAGTCCTCATTTACAGCAAACTCGAGTCATTCAAACAAGCCAGCGAAGAGATCAAAGGTCAGCTGACGACCATCCTCGATGGCATGCGATGTAATGTTAATATCTACAATAAAAGTTCTTTTCGTGATAGAAGTTCAGCCTTCAGTGCTGTGACACCAGTAGTTGTCATAGATACGAGACAGACAAGGGTTCTCCTGACACCAACTGACCGGGACAGATCTATTGATCACTGGGATGATCTTAGAGAACTCTCCACCAAGATATCAAAACCAAGGGGTAGGTAACTCTGAGAAAATTCTAAAATGATTACCCTGCATGCAGTCCTGTAGAGGGGCAAGATACAGTCTTTTACAAAATCAGTATCTGAATCTTTTATTTGGCAAGAGATTTATGTAATGAGTGATAAGAATTGTGAATAAATTATAAAACAAACATAATGAAAATACACATATGAAGGCAGGCTTCCTGTCAGCGCTGCATTTTGATTCAAAGGCGACCAACAAGTGAATTCAATTTCGCAAATCTCGGAACTCTCGTATTTAGATCAGGTACACATGAAGATTTGATCAAGTTTTAAGTTTTACATCATTTCGTTATATTTCAGGTACATGTATTGCAACGAACTGGAACTAGAAACATTTCAGCACTACCATTACACATTTGTATCTAGATAGTTTTGAAGATAACATACTTATATTTGCCCGAGTAAACACTCTTACGAACAATGGTCTCAAAATTACGTAAGAAATAAATAAGGAACTTGAAATCTCAATTGCCTCAATGATAACAGATGTAATTTGTCCATTTTCATCTAGGTTCATTTCTCGTTTTCCTATATGGTGACAAGAAATCAGAAGCTCTGGCAGAAGGAAAACTGATTTCCGATTACTTTCTCAAAATCTGGACATACAGGGACAAGAACGCGTGTTGCCTAGCTTCTAAAGGAAGATGTTTTTCGCTGTGGCAACAGTTGAATGAGACCCAGAAGTCTGCGATAAAGTGCTACTTTGAAGAGGTTGTCTACCTACCCAGAATGCTGTACGTCAATAATATGGTGGTGTTCGGCAATGACAGTCAGTGTGAAGAGTTTAAGGAACACTTGGAATCATACAAGTTACTTTTTCATATCGATGAGTTTGACACCAAATCTCACCTTATAGAAGAACGCAATGCCTTGCATCATCCGAACACGAGCAACGGAAAAGTAAATGCGCAAAATGCACTGACTACCTTTTACGACAAGTCTGGACTTTGGTCAAAGAACGAATTCTGCAAAGTGAGCGACAATTTTGGCCATTTGAATCAGCTGCTTGGTCGCATTCCGTCATCGAATAGGAATTCTTGGTCATCAAGGGTCTTTGGGTCATCAAAATGCAACCGCTTGGTTTGGTTCTGTCAATGTATCACTTGTGTAAATGTTATACAAATAGTCAATGAACAATGTAAGTAGATTTTTTGGTTTTACCATCATTGATAACTTACGGCGTCGCTTCACTTGTTTATCATGTTTAAGTAAGTGTCCAGTTATGTCTTATAGAAATTATAAAATTTGAGTCACTTCAAAAAACCCTACTCTCAGACTGGTGAAATACGAAGGTTAATGATGTTGTTTCACACTGTATTCGTACTTAAAAATCAAATTGCATACTCAGCAAAATTTCTTCCACTAAGCCTTCTATACATTAACATTGGTGTACAAATGGGTATTAAATTTTCGATTGTTATTACTAGCCAGACACTTTTCATTAAACATAATAAGGTGGCTTTATACTTTCAGTGAAATGCAATTTTGTGCTGCCAATGATGAGCACGAGTTGTCAAGATAAAGTTCTTCGAGATCATTTGAAAACGTCTCTTCACAGACAAATGAAGGAGGAACACAGAGAAATGACTGATGGTCAAATAGGGAATTTGTTGGCGCAGAAAGACTACAACTGGCGTTTAAGGATGGTCGTCATCTACGCTTGCAATATTTCTGGTAAAAGTGAAATTTTATTATTATTTTTTTCGATCATTTTATTTAATTTTTAGACTTCTTTGCTGATGTCAGAGCAAACATAAAAAGCTTTGCCATTATATTAAAGAGGCGGTTAAAAATTTAAATCGAAACTTGTGTCATTGATATCAAAATACTACAATATGATTTTGCTTATTGTTCATGCTTTACAATCAATTTTACAGAGAAACAAGAAACCCTAAGCGATCGTTTGGCAGATTATATTGAACGGCGTTCTCTGGGTATCATAGGTAAGTTACATGTATATAGTTATTATAAGCTCTTTTTTTGGATAAATTTTTAGGTGAACGCAATGTCGATTGAATGCGATTTTGTTCATTAGAAATTGTTTGAGAAGCAGATCATTCCTTGGTCCGATATGGAGCATAATGTAGGAAAACAGTTGAAGAAAATTTTCCATACTGACGAGTTGACGTTTAAACTTATCGATACCGCAAATCATGCCTGCCTATATTTTGTAGTGATAAGTAAATTTTCGATGCACTTCTCAAACAGCACCGGTTAATACAAAGCAACAAGTGGCGCTACAGCAGCAGCAGCAACAGCAGCAGCAGCATCTAAAAGATCAAAAGAGTTCACAACAGCATAAAAGTCAACAACAGCATCAATGTCAACAACAACAGCAGCATCTACAAGATCAAAAGAGTTCACAACAGCAACAGCGTAAACAACAACAACAACAACAACAACAACAACAGCAACAACAACAGCTACTTCAGCAGCAGAAACAACCACAAAAGCTGCTTCAGCAGCAGCAGCAGCAACACCTACAAGAACTGCAGCGGCAGAACACTATGCAATCTGCGGGCACTGGACAGCAAAATCAACATCGGCAACTTCAGTCACTGCAGCCACAGGAACAACAGGGTATCATCGAGCAAAATTCACAGGAAGACTCAGTGGCTTTACATATTGAAGTACAACGTCAGACTAAGTCAACCGACGGCAGACCAATAGCTGCGGTGAACTTTACCCTTGATGACATGAAAGACCTGCTAGAACACCACCTACGTGCAAATGCGGGTGCTGAGAACTGTTATCCAGATATCAGAAATTCCCTTGATATCATAAAAGATTGTCAACAGCAAATATCAAGTAAGCTGGACGTATTCAGCGGCACAAATGTGATAAATGAGGGACACCAAGAAAAAACAGCTCCACCTGAAATTCTGAGTACGCTCGAAGAAATAAAAAGGAAAGAAGAAGAAGTGAGCGCGAGATTAGACAACGTTGAAAAGCAGATGAAGAGTGACCATGAACAATTACAGGATGTAATCGAAAAGCGGTTCGAAATAATGCAGAGACAGCAGACAGAACAAAATCAGCGCATGGATTTGCTATTCCAAAAACTTGAACAGCTTCAAATACGACAAGCTGGACCAACGACATAAGTGGTCACTCTTTGAGTTGGTCTGCTTCATAATTCGTATCAGTGTTACCACAATTCAAGGGTAATCGATTAAATCTGAGAAACCAAGGGATAAAACGGGGAGGCCATAGTGTTAGAGTCCTCAGGGATGACTAGTGCATCGGGTGCATATTGCGAAGGTAGAGAACAAACACCGAAGGAATGAAAGGGCCCGACAGTATCAGTTTCGCGACACATTCATAAGACACGGATCAATAAACTGACCCTACAGTAAATGGGCATTAGACTGCTCAAAGGAGTCCATTGTACTGGAATGACAAGCTGGCCACCTGAGAGCTTCTACCTGACATGAATATCATTGTTGACACAGTACAAAGTACGTTCTGCTCCAAGTACCCTTGGCATGGAGAAAATTGACTTATTTCTCATCGACAGAAAGTAATTTTTGAGGTATCCATTGTCAGACGGAGCAGTACTTTGTCTTGACCTTTCTAAATAGCCATCAGGAGGCGATGGAAAGCAGGGTAAAAGGATGTGGATATACGAAAGCAAGAAGAAAGTTAATTTTACCTATATTGACGCAAATCAGTCCTATTAGAGAAAAATCAACATGAGTGAAAATTCGTTTCAGAGATTATTGTTCGATGATTTGTTGTTTGGCTGTTATTGTTGTCAATTGAATTCAGGAGGTATACTAGCGGAAGTTTTACTACTGTTTGTGATACATACTGCGGGTTGAAATATGCACAATGTAAACAATGGGAGCAGTATTTGAAATGGCAACCGTAGTAGAAAGAGATGACTGTAGAAAACACTCAGAGTCAATGTTCCAGCTGCACTCAATGTTCCAGCTGTGCATCACCAATTATGTTCGTTACCCAGGACTACTATGCCATTTACGAAATTTGATGTTTGTACGTAAGTCAACACCTATGACCCGGCTATTTCTTGTATGTAATCTATTCTGTTGATAAATGTTTATTTGACAAGGCGGAATTGTATGCCATGGGTTACTTGCATTACTTGAGCAAAAGGGGTGGTATTAACAAGTAGATCATGGATTTTGTATAGTCTTATTAATCGTCAATATATATTTTACTTCTCAGATCATTTTTGGAAAAAAAATAGTGCAGATGAATGCTTGAATCAAACTCCCCTTATTATCGACAAATCATTTTTCCCGTTGACTTTTACACACATAAAATAATAGATGTAACTCTGCGATAATTTGATTTCATATATTCTTATGTCCGCTTTTAACTCATTTCCATTGCATATCACGATTTTTTTCTTTCTGTAAACGAATACTTGAAAATTTAGCTTCAAATTCGTACAAAGTGTCGTCTCATGTCACTATCGGACACATTAAGATGCTACATGATTTTCAAGGGAGAGTTCAATAATTTAATCATATTCAGAATAAAAGTCACCTTATTATCATCAAACAGAACCTTCAAGATACCTTGAACTTTACTGTCGACAAAGTATTAGCCAAATACATTTTAGTTCGAAAAACCGATGACAATGTCGGCATGTAACACACGTCAAATGAACTTGATCACTCCAGTGGCCACAGAGGGGAATAAATAGGAGACAAAGAAGCTTTGTCAGAAGAGTCTCATGGGTGCCATTGTTAATGGTATTGCGTGCAGCTACATGAAATGGTACTATTAGACTTTCTGCAGATCTACTAGCAGTGAAGCGGAAAACGCTGGCGTTTACGATTTCTTTTCAAAAGACCCGTCTAATCTACATGGGAAACAGGGATGTCATACTAGTACATCTGACAGTCTGCTATTTGAGGCCCCATTGTCAGTTTTCTTGATCCAAACACTGGACGCAGTGCAAAATTGATGTGGCAAATACCACCTACCTCAATGGCACGCACTGAGAAACCTGCGGGTCTAAAGGTTTTAAATTTGCAGAAATTCTTTGAGACAGTGAATATCGTCTGAAATGATTAACATAACTTCTGACTTGAAGGGGGAACAATTTGCTTTGTTGCGGCGCTCCACATTTTACGACATCGATTCTTTCATTTGTATTATTAATTAAATAAAGTATACCACCTGTCAGGTTTGTGTAATGTTCCTGTTACAAATATGCGGCAAAAGAAGTAAACGGATTCTCTGGCGTGGCACGGGTTTTCCACAAGAACCAGCGTTCGCACCGCAGGAACGCACAGTAAGCTTGCCTCTCATAATAAAACACTTAGGAAAATTCAAGAAGACAGTGTGGTAAATTCGTTATCTGCTTTTGATGAAGTCGCGCTAGCATTGACTCGCCCATTCGTAATGTCGGAATTTAAGAAAAAAGGTCTATCAGAATAAGTACGGCTTTTGCCAAGCGTGATGAAGAGATTGTAGTTTTGAATATGGTCTCTTTTGGGCTAGAAGGTTTGTTATCCTAGCGCCATTTACGTTCCTTACTGGGTGATACCACATGTATGTCCTCCTGATTGCGATAACGATAATGATAACGTGACTAGGGAACTACCAAACAAACACAACCTAACCTCACCGCGTGAACAAGCATTGCTTGGTACGTAGCAAAGCAATCAGCAACATCACATGGCATCGACCGTGAATAACTCAACCTCTGGTGTGTAGGACGGTATATTTTCTTCGTTAAACTTCTACATTTTCTCGCTACAGTAAAGTTTAGCCAGAGGGCGATGGAAACTACAGATGCGATCAGATTAGCGTAGTCACAACCTAAAACGGTTTGCATAAGGAGACGTTTCAATGATGAAATCATGATAGAAATACATAACGGCTATGAAGATAATTATCACTTGGCACCAACTGGCAGGAAGAGGCTTTTTAAGATGGTTACTTTTCTAGTTTGGAATATGGTGGTTATATCAGCACGTCAACATCTTTTATTTTAAGAAAGGGATGGCATTGTATAAATGCAGAGAACCACCTAAACAATGAAATGGGGAAGAAGAGAACGACATAAAATGACAAAGGACGATTTGGAGATTGATGATTCGATGTAGCAGAAGTCGTAAACTGTTATTTTTGCTGTTAACACAATACCATGTGTTGTCTATCTCTTTTTGCTACAACAATTGTTCCTCTTGACGACCAGTAAAATTGTGTTTAGCTTAGGTCAGTGTTGCTAGCCTTAGCTGATTCCCAACTATACTGACAGAACCGTAGCAGAGCTCGATAATCACAAATGTGACAGGCAACGAGGTCATAGCGCCGTGCAAACCGTTAAGTACAAGTATTTTCCCGCCACCTCAGTAGACAAATCGAAAGATTAGATAATTTTGGACTGCATGACTGATAACGGTTTCTGATTATTACATGTCACAGACTGAGTGTACATTTCGAACAAACGCGGTTTTTACTACAACACAGTGGTTCTACCCATTCGAAGAACGTAGAAGACTTCTGACGACTTCAAAATATGCTTGTGTAGGCTGATAATAATTGCTGGTGGATTTATGAGATGAAATTTTGCCATATCTTTGTCGGCAAACAACGCAGACTCTGATAGTCTTCTGCACACAGAGAGAAATTGGAATGTCTGAGTACGGAAAAGCATGAGATGATAAAGACTTCAGTGTTTCAGCGATTTTCCGTTGTTTTGCCTATAAGTACAACGTTATTTTTGCCTCATAACTCCACCAGCATTTATTATCACAAAAGCGATGTCCAACAGTACCAGGTTTCTGAAAAAAGGATCCATAAAGCAGCAATGATAAGTGATCCAGACGCGGATAGGGGGTCGTCCGACTCGGTGTCAACCACCATAATCACAACAACACATCAGAGGAGAAGGGAGAGGCATCATGTTCCCTATTGTTTTATTTAGGAATTCGTCTGTATGAATTGCTTCACAAGCTTCAACAGAACAACTGGAGAAGTAATTTCGAGGGTCATTATTGGAAAAACTTTATGAAATAAAATAAATTTACGGGTTTGTCATACTTTTAGATTTTACAGAAAATGATTGACAGACTAATAAGTTGATCTAGGTTTTCTCATCGTAGGCATATTTGTTTTTCAACCTCCCATGCTAAATTGAATTAGCATTTTCCTAACAGTTTGTCGCCTGATGTCTCTAGTGACTATGTTTTTTACTGTTTACCGGTACAACATGACTAAGACCCTCTAAGACGATTATAAAAAGTTCATTAACAGGTATTTCAGTGATCAAGTGAAAAGGTTAGTCATGATTACAATGTGGTCGTGGAGAAAATCGAAGAGACTGCAGTATGGACATGATCAAGATTCTGAACACAGATGTACCATTGATGCCCCTTGCCGGGCTGGAAGTCTTGTTATCTTCTCATTACCATCATTTACGTTCCTAACCGGTCCTGCTGATTGCCGCAGCACGATTAATTGACCAGGGAACTAACGAACAGACATGCCTTGAGCAAACACTGCTCCGTGCGTAGTAAAGCAATGCAACATTCCTTTGCATGACCCTTGACCCTTGATCTCGTTTGAAGAAAAGTGTGTATCTATTAGACATTAAACGCTACAGTAAATTTTGGCCACGGGTGACCAAAAGTACACATACTATCAGTATGGAGTTTTTTCCCGATATTTTAATGCTGAATTGTGTTTAATGCTCAAAGCATTATAATCATTACCACAGAGCACCGAATGACACGCATTGACGTTCGCGAGGTTTATTGTTCTGGTTATAGAGTCAAATTTTCAGATTTTTTTGCACAACAGCATGACATTTTTTCATTTTGCGTATATTACTTTAAGAAACTGACGGTGTTATACAAATGAAAAGAATTATCCAGGCCCTGAATTGTAAAATTGTTGGATGGAACGAGATTGGGATATCAATGGAAAAGAGAACCACCTGGAGATGTGCCATATCTGCTTTCTACAAAGTTCCCTTGTGGGCGATATCGTACAGAAATTTAATTTTTAGCTTACGCTTGTGTTGCTAGGTGCTGCTGAATCCCCACTTTACAACCCTACGCTTAGTAACTGGTGACATACGACCCTAAGAGAGCACGTCATGTTTACAGTAACAGATCTCGATGCTGACAAATGTGACAGTGTGATAGGTAATGGGGTTTTGCAAATCTTTTCCAGCTACATCAGTCTCAGCAAAACGAAAGATCCAATATTGTTTGGCCCACCTAGTTGATAACGATCTTGTTGTTTTTAATGTTACAGTGTAGATGAAAATGATGTCGTATGGTATGATACAGCGTAGATTAATTAAACTTCTCGAAGGTGCCATCGATTTGACGACAAAATGGTTATAAACCATACGACTTGTTTAGGGTGTTAATAAAGTTTAACATCGGTGGAATTTAATATTAGCAATATATTTGTAAGGCAAACGGAAGACTCTGACTCGCAGTTTTTATTGGGCCCAAACGCTGCTGACAGACATTGTAATGTTATTACTTAAAGGCCTGCGCGTAGAAATATTCCAGTGTTTCCGAGATTCTGCGTTTTGCATACAAACACATCGTTGATTTATACCTCATAGCTGCACTAGAGTTTATTAGCACCCATGCAATGTCTGCAGTCGTTAAATTAACAGTATCAGGTGTCTGGCTACATAGCCACAAATAAATGGTAGACTAAGCAGTTGTGAATTTCAAGGATGAAGATATAGAGTCTCGTCCGACTACTACTAGGTGTCAGTCGCCACTATAAAAGTGTAGAGGGATAGAATAAACTTCTCGGAGGTGTCATCGATTTGACGAAAATATAAATCATATGACAGCTTTAAAACACTTGTTTAGGGTGTTAATAAATGCTGGTGGAATTACGAGCTAAATATTAACAATATATTTGTAAGGCAAACGGAAACGACTCTGACTCGAAGTTTTTTATTGGGTCCAACCATTGCAGACAGAAATTGTAATGTTATTACGAAGGAGCGTGAGAGAGTATATTCCAGTGCTTTCGAGATTCTGCGTTTTGCATACAAACACATTGTTGACTTATGCCCCATAACTCCACTAGAATTTATTAGCACATATGCCATGTCTGCAGTCGTTAAATTAACGGTATCGGGTGTCTGGCGACGTGGACATAAATCGGTAACAATGCGTAATTTCAAGGATTAAGATAGGGGCTCGTCCGACTAGGTGGCAGCCACCACTATAACATGACGTCAGGAAAATGGAAGATTCTTTTCGTCCTTTATTTTGATTATTAAATTATCCCTTCGTATGAACTATTTTGTAAGCTTGAACTAATCAACTAGAGATATATTCGTGGATTATAAATGTTAAATTTGTAAGAAATGAAAGGCATTGTCTAAACATTGTCCTCCCACTAGACATCAACAAATTGTATACGGGGTTTCACATAGAGATGAGATGGAGGTTTGGTTGAGTCTGTATCATCCACCCGAACAACATAAACCAGAGGAGTAGAAAGAGGCATGGAGTCAACTGTTTCATTAACTTGAAAAATACCAACTAGAGAAAAACATTGGGGGGCCATAATTTTCTAAACTTAATGACATGAAAGACATTTAAGAGTCATTTATTCTTTGGAATTTCGAAGCGTAAATATGTCACACGACTAATGTGATCTAGGTTATCTCATTGCAGGAATATTTGCTTTTCAACTCCAAAAAGAACCGATATGTATATTATATTTGTAAAAATGACGCTTCGTCAGTCTAACTCCTGCATTATGTTAGAGATAAGATCATATATCTCATACTCACACAGTTTATACGTCATTTTACAAGGGATATTAACCTCTAAAGGCCATTTAGCACCGATTCATGATATGGGGAATTTGTGCCAAATTGTCCTTCCATGCGAAACTAACACAATGTTTACGTTTTGTTACACTCTATAGTAGAGACAAGATAGGGCTAAAACGGTATGAAACAGACGACATTTATGAATCATCCATTCTTTTGAGTTTAAAAGAGAAATATGCCAAAAGCAAATGTGATTTCGGTTATCTTATCGCGGGCATGTTTGCTGTTCAACCTAAACAAGAACAATTGTCTATGTAATTTTAGTAATGGAGACGCTTTGTCAGTATTAACGCCCTCAATACTTTAGGTATAACACCAGCTATCCTATAACTTGTATACGTGATTGATTCATAGAATCGGGAATTTTCCCAAATTCATCCTCCCATGCGAAATTAACACATTGCCTATAGAGTTTCACATCTGCATAATTGAGATAAGATAGATTCGCGCTATTCATATCTATATAATGGAGATAAGAGAGGTTATAGTACGATTCATATTTGTATAATGGTGATAAATGAAGTTAGTCCGATTTGGTGTCAGCCAACACCACAACATCACATCAGATGAGACGGAAGGGACATAGATTTCTTTTTTTAATTATGGAGGAAGATGCGGTGCTCCCTATTTGTTAATTATTAAAGTTCCATAAGCTGTAACTTTTGACATTTTTTTCCTATTTTTTTTTCAATGATGACTTACTTATGTTAATTGTCCTACCAAATAACGCAGAGTCACACATTAGTTGGGATCACAACGCATACTATAGGCCAACAACGAGCGATTTTATGTCGCCAATTTCCATTCTTGTCCGGACTGGAATACAACACTGTTGACACACGAAATGCTACGTAATTTTTCATGTCCGCATGCGCATACCGTTCTACTCACATTCAACATGGCGTCGCTCGACGAAGCAGAAAAGCGTAAGCGTCCAGCGGGCCGCCGAATACCTAGTGATTCTGCTAAGAAACGGGCTAAAACTCGACGGAATGCTGGTAAAATAAATATCTGGGAAGAGATAGTTCGCTGGAAGACAATGAATTGTAACTTGAGTTGAAACACAGTCCCTCTGTGGATCATGGATAGAGCCTAGAGAGGACTGTGGTTGAAACTTGAATCGTGACCGTCAACCGGACTTCAACCCACGAAGTTTATACAAATAATTAGAACGCCACTCGGTACAGATTCTTTTTGGACAGTGATAAAAATCATAGTAGTTGTAACTTGTCTTGTAAACGCACATGCGTGTGATGGGTAAGTCTCCAAATTGTGTTTGCATTTTTTCAGATAATTGTCCATTTCTGGCTGCCTGTGCCTGTGAATGCATCGTAAACAGATCACATCTTGTTAGTGCCAAGTTTAATTTTTTAACCCTGTTCATCAAGCCGTTACCCAGCCATGGAGCTGGGCTCCATGCAGTTTTGCAAGCATTTCATTCAATCAGTGCTTCCCTGTTTCTGAGTGTTTTAAAGTGGGGGACTGGTGATGTACATCTTGTGACAATGTGCAAACGTGTGTGCTGGGGAAGGGGCAGGTACATTCAGATGTAAATGTTATATTTGCGTATAAATGTGAACTTTCGTGTATTTCTCTTTTCATGGCACTGATATGAGTCACAAAGTAATGCCATAGTATTTTAAACTTATGCATCGACTGCTGTGAAAAATAGGACATGACAAGGAGGTAGGAAGAGATAGGGTAACAGAGCATAATTGAGACTTATCCTTTACATTTTTTTCACACAAGGTACTATGCAGTTCAACCTGTCAGCGTTTCCCCCTCCTCTGTTAATGCTGTAAGTGCACCTATGATGTCAACCCCAGGGCCAAGCAAAGAAACTCTACAGAAAATATCAGCCCCTGGAGTGTCTGAAATATCAATGGATTCGGATTGCAGGTAAATTTTTAAAAAGTTGCACTTTCTATCAGTAGTAGGTCTATGCAAAATAAATTATTTTTTTTTCCCGTATTATAATGAGTGCAGCTGCTGTAGTGGAAGACATACCAGCTAGTAATTCTTATAGTTGCAGTCAGCATTGCATTTGACTCAATTATGTTTTCTTTCAGTATTAAGGTTGGCAGCACAACACTGACAGGCATGTCTGCGATTGAAGACAGTGGCAGTGATTCAACAGATGGATATAGTGGTGTACCCAAAATGTATGCAACATTATTTATGATTTCTGATAACTGTTGAGAACATAACCAGTGAGCCATTTAAAGTGATACATCCAGTGTGTGCAAACTCAGTATTCATGATATTCTGTCTTAGCTTAGGCATCAAGATCAAATGAGATCTGTAAGTTTTAATGTTTAATAATGTTCAATGTTGTTTTTCATGGAGGTATAAACTGACTGTGTTAATGTTGCACAGTCGTGAGCAATGTGTGTATATCAGACAAATATTCACAATGTGTGACTGTTGTGTAACTGTCCACTGGTACATGAAATTACAATTTACATGAGAACCTCTGAGCCCTCTCAAAATAGTAAACTCTATCAAAATGCTCTTTTATGTTTGTTATCAGGAAAGAAGAAAACAGAAAGAACCTTGGAAAAAAATAGTAAAGGTAAAGTGAAGCCTTTGTTCCCATTTGCTGTATGTGTACATGGCACATGGAGCAATAGTTTGATATGTAGCCTTTATGTTTTTTGTATGCTATCACAATCAATTCTAATGCTAACTTTTATGGGATCAGTCAGCATCCATTGCATGCATGTATGTACTCTGACTTGGATATTATCATAAATTGGAGGTACGATTTCATGCTAATTGATGTGCCAGCTCCAAAAACATAGAAAAGAGCTAAAACAATGGGAAAGAGGTCAGAAATCAAACTTGCCAACTGTCTTGTTGTATGATGATTGGCTTGTAGGTACTTGAGTAAGATTTGTGGTTTTATGTGCAATTTTCTATTTTACTATTTCTTAATTTTAATGTGTGTGTTACTTTAAAGCTTTTGTTTGGTTACAGCAATACTGAGACCAAATAAACATGGTACAATATATTCCACAAATACATGTATTCTGTGCAAACTTGGAATGTAGTGCCATTGACACAAAAATTTTCCCAGTCCTAACTAGTATATCATGTTTATTTCTCATGGCATGGAAGGCAAGTTTGTAAGCCATTTGTCATGTGCAAAATGTCTGCTGACCTTTATTAGAAATTTGAAAGTATTTTCATGACTTGATTGCGTTGTTGACAAAACAGTCAAAACTTTGTATTTCAGGTGGTCAAGTCAAGGAGTGCAGATTACTCCTGAAGTGGAGCAAGGATATTATAAACCATTTTTGGCACTGTTGTAAAAATGCATCAAACTATGAACAGTTTCTGGTAAGTATTTTATTTGTTTGTGTAAGCATTATTAACATGTAACACATGATTTGAACACAGATCACAAAGAGACAACATTCAGAGAATGTAAGTAATGCAAACTTTGAATCTATGCACTGACTGCAAGTATATGTATAGAAAACGTATTTGTGTCATTGAAATACTGATGGTGGACAGATGCTTAATTGTCACAACAGCTCCCAACAGCTCAACAGCTCAACAGCTGGTGTTATATGTAGCTTCTACTACATATAACACCAGAAAAACTGGCTAAGTCAAGTAAACTTGAATATCAGTAACATTTACAAGGTAATTCAATGCACCTAATGTAGCAGCATATTATATCTCATTTTTTCAGGGACTATGGTGTGGAGTGTTGCACCATGTTTGTGGTGAACATTCATGGATACTTCCGTATTGTGAGGGTGTGAATCAGCGTAACCATGGTCCCCTTACGATGATAAAGAGAGAGAGAGTGGTTGAAAAGCGATAGCCCAGCTCATGTTGCCCTGAGAAAAATTGTTCTGGACAAAACCCTCCTGAAGAAGATTCCATACTATCTGAATTTCAGGTAATAATGTAAAACATGACATTGTAACGCCCCCACCCCACCCTACCTCAAATGTTTGAAATCACCCTAATTCAATGTTGGCATACCTAATGTAGGTGTTAATCAGGCTGCTGCACAATAGTTTGCATGTATATTTATGGTAATTTTGAAATAATGACAGATACTTTGACATCAGCAGTGTCATCTGAATATACTACATTTATGTACATTGCCAGATTTTGTTGCATGGCCTGTTTCATAACAAAAGGAGTGCTAGTATGTCAGTAAAATGCTATTCTAAAGGTAACTCTTTACCAATTTCTGTGATCAAAAAATTTGACCAATTTTGAACTTCTTTAACTCATTTGCATATTTCTGAAATCATCAAGTTCATTTGAACAAGTTCACTTCAAACCATTGTTCATCTGCACATGTACACAAGATGGAAGGTGCTGTGGTTCTCAAGTTTTTGTAATCGACCAACAGATATACAAGAACACATGTCCATCCATGAATACTAGTACATGTATACATACATAGATTGGGTACAAACATACATATGACACTCATGTATTTCAGTCTAGTGAGCAAAAAAAAATAAATTTCTTTCTGATCAGCACCTTCCAGAATTATGTACAATACATTAATGTGAACTGTTGAATACATGTTTGGAAAGCAGACTGACTGACCTGAGCAAATACAAAATAAATGCACATCACCTCCCCAATTTTGGAAATAAGCCATGGCCAGAACCAATTCTTTTTTTCTGTGGCCTGACAGCTCCAATAAACCATTTTCGGAATCCCATGAGACCTTGCATGACTGTGCAGTTTCATGGACATGTTTACAGGACAAACAGCGCCTGGCCCATCGCACTAAATACAGCAGAAAAGCTACAATTTTTGTAACTCTGCACCCACTCCAATTTCAAAGACTTGTACTGCTTGGCTGGCAACCCATTGCTAGTGTAATTACAATGGATGTATGTCTTGCAAGATATCATAATTGAGTGGTAAATCATCTGTTGCCATCTATAAAAATGGTGATGTGAGCTGAAATACAAATGCCACTACTAGGTCTTTATATCTGAATATGTATGTCTTTGGGGGGGTGACATGTCAAGTGTTATCGTTTACAATTTTTGTTTCACATTCTTCATTTTCCAGGCACACAGCTGAACGTGAGAATTTCAACAAAATGTTCTAATGTATGCTGCAAAGAGGTTTGCTTACAAACCACCAGTATATAGAGTTGGAAATAGGTTGGCTGCTCTTGACCACAATGTACACCACAACAGAGAAGTGAGAAAGACAAGAAATGGTGAAATGATGTGAGTTTTATTGTAAAATTAGACAGGAACATAGTCTTCCGTTGTTTGAACAATCTAGATACACCTTACAGCCTGTCTATCCTGACATCAAGTGCAAAAACATGTATGTAAATGCATCCAAGAGAAGGTCAATGAATCAACAGTACCTGTGCTAAAAATTGTTTCTATTGAAAAGTACCAGTATTATGCTTTTTGCAAAATTATAAACTACAGTATGAAATTAATGGGTTACAGATGTAAACTTGTTAAAATGAATTGGATTGCTCCAATAATGAGCAACTTTGTAAATGTTTCCACAAATGTGATTGTTTTCATGGGCAACCAAAATACCAGTCACATGTGAAATAGTCAGCCTTGCCAACCCTACCCCGTTTATCAAGTAAACTCTTCACGGTGGAAAAATAATTTCCACACTGATATTATTTTAATAATACAAGAGATAAAGTTTTGCTGAACCTGTTTGATAGAGCCAAAATCATAAATATTCTTTATAGTTTCATCAATAAATTATTTATCAATGTTTAAGATATCACAGACACTTCAACAAGAAGAGTGGGAGATGGTCTGCAACACCAGTAAAGGTTGATAAACCGTACTCTTACATCAGAGACGTAAAGAAGATAATCCTGCAAGAGGTGCAAGAGGCTGCAAGATCATCAAGGTATGCAAAGAAAGATAGAGCTACAGGATCCAAGGAGAATATCCTCACATCTGGCAGCAATACCACCACCACCTACTGCTTCCATTGTTCAGGAACAGAAATCAAAAAGAACATAGAGGAACTATTGCCAAGTATAGTGTGTAGAACAAAAAATGTCAAAACTCCAAGTTAGATCAGAAATAAAGGGACTGAGAAAACTGGTTTGCCAGGGGTTATCTAAGTCTATGCAGATGAAGTGTTGGGGCAAGGGGACACATATCTTCATCTGTTTTCATTTGTGTTCATCAACAGCCATTACTCACGTATGCTTAGACGGAGTTCTGTCCACAGTTGGGTCAAAGACAGTGAACTGTAACTTTTAGTACACATTCAGGTACCAGTACTCTCATTGTCATCACTAGGTCATTGGCAGTGTCTTGCTATTGTGTCAATCAACTACAGTTTCTTGTTCTACTTCTTCAAGCATGTTTAAATACTCAGTAGTCAGTGTGTCAACAATCTGTGTATATTATGTAGCAAGCAGTGTTCTTGTTGAATATTGAATTTCAATCTGGATGTCAGTCTTCAATAATGAGAATGTGTATTACAACATTACAACCATAACTGTATGCATTTCACTATGCATGAGGGAGTAGAACAAGAAATGTAGTTGACACACAGACAAAAGTAAAGGAAATACATGTATTATGAGAGTTACAGCTGTAGTGCTAATTTCAAAGATGGCAACTTTTCCCATGTATGTGACATACTCATGTGCAGTGAATTTCCACAATGTTTTGACATGGTATTAGGTAGCTTTATGAATAACAAATTTTCAACTTCTTGCATGAGCAGTACTAACGTGGCAAATATGTGCAATACTACCACATTGACATAACATGGATTCTACTAATCCAGTTTTCTTATGGCACAATCAGGGAACACTTAAGAATATTTACATTTCATGTTTTTGGATAGAGTAGGACTTTCAGGCTTTCCTGAGGTTTTCCTGAAGTGTTAGCTTCCATACTAGCCACATGTATAGCAAAGGAAGCTATTCTTATAGGCTGAAAAAATGTCCATCACTGTATGTATATATGTCCATCCATCCGTCTATATCAAATGAGGGAAAACAGGCAGAAGTGGTAAAAATCATGAACTTGGGAACTGTTGGCCAGATTGAGTTGATCTTTACTTTGTGGTTACTTTAGGTAGCCTCTATGTAAATTGGTCATTTTGTGCTGATATCTGCAATTGTCTATTTTCAGCGATTTTTCCATTATTTTTTATGACCTTTGACCCACAGCCAGTACCTTAGTGCAGGCATGGAGCTCCTACTACCTCCATGGTGCAGGGGAGACACCATATTCTCATTTTGCGTTTACCCACAGAGTAAGCAATCAACTTTCTTTTGGATATGGCCCACTATTGGGCCAAAATTAATTTCCAAATTTTGGGGTGATCCCTTACCTATGCAGCTCATTGAAGCTGTAACTTGTGGTAAGTTTTCAGTATTCTGCTTCTGTATATCAACTTCTGTGTCTGACTGTAATCTGTCATGCTGAAATTTTGAGTATTCTTTTAGTCAGCACAGATTGTATGTGTGTAGTAATCATTGTTTATTGTTTACAAATGAATTATAGTCCGGACTTGAGTACAATATTGAACAATAACAATGTAGATTATACTTATATATAGGTTGTGTGGTATGCTAAATATTTGGCATTAAATTAAAGTTTTTGAGATTCAATGCAGAAAAGTGTAAGGAAACCACAAAAAAAAAGTTCTAAAAAAATAGCCAAAAGATAAAGCTTATTGAGCTTTAAAATATGCACATGCCTAATTCTAGGCAAATAAGTGTGGAGGTCATGTTTTCCCTTGAACATGGCACAGTAAAGGACTAAAATTTATCCCGTAATTTCAGTATGACCCTTGACATTATTCACATCCAGGTACCTTATTTCAGGCTACATAATCGTGTCAGGGATCTGGTTTTATTTGACATGGAATAATATCGGACCAAAAGTTATTGCTGAAATTTTGGGTAACCCTTGACCTGTGCATCTCAGTAAATATGGGCATGCCTAATTCCAAGCTACCCAATAGCGCTACAGAGCTGCTTTCTGTTTGAAAATAATGACTAGTATGGGACCAAAACTTTCAAACCAGATTTTGGGTAACCTTCATATGACCTTTCACGTCCTTCAATCAATGTCTGAACATTTACAATAGGTACACCCCGTACAGATGACTTGGTATTTATCTCACTTATTATGTGCATATCTAATTCTAGTTTAACCATTACAGCTGTAGGTCTGTTTTTTCTTGGACAGTCATCAGTCAAGTTTTTTCTCCAAATTTTCTGGTGTCCTTTAGTTATTTTTGACTTCATGTTTATCAACTTCAAGATATTTCAGCAGCTACAAGGGCCATTTTCGCATTTTTCAGCTTGCGTGTAAATATGTTGTCACTGTATGGAAGTGGACGGAGTCATTGACTATATTTTGAACTTACCTTGATATGTGGATGTATGACAGAGGAGCATATGCAAAAGGTATCCATCTGTCCAGTGTATATATGTGTTGATGCTTGAAAAATGCATGAGGTACCTATTACTGTGATATTTGGTGAAGACCGGTGGGGGGTACTTGGGATGAACACGTTTGTGTTTTGTGTTATAGCTAATCACAGTGAGAGCACAGTGTCCTTGACATTCTTTTTAGGCCACTTACCTTCAGTGCCACCAAGGTAACATGTTCAACAAATGCTTTGTTTAGTCTTTAGTTGCACTGTAAGTATATTTGCCATTTTTCCAGTAAAATATGAAAATCACAGCCTGGAGTCTGTAGCATTCACGTTTTTCCACAAAGTCACACACTCTGATTTATATCAGTCAATTTTGCTTCATGTGGAATGCTAGGTGTGTTGCAAAACACATATTGACTGGCTTTTGGGTAACAGCAAAATTCTTTAACCCATCAGGACTCTGAGTCACCCCCCCCCCCAACAAAACCCAAAAAACAAAAACAAAATGTTTCCCTGGGCCTTTGGCCTCGGGAAACAGTCTGTTTTTGGGGGATAACTCACAGTCCCTCATGATACACACTATGCTGTTACCCTCATGGCCAGTCAACATGTGTATACTGTCATAACATCAATGTAAAAAAATCTAGCAAATTAACAGGATAAGGAGGAAAAATAAAATGTCTCTATATCTTTATTTACATTCCTAAAAATACACTTTGTTCACATCATTGAGCTCTTTTGTAAATAAAGTAAAACCTTATGTATAAAAATGATGAACAACAGCAGTGTCTTGCTTCCACGTAAGAAAAAGTCTGTGGGCTCAAAATGCTTCCACCTGGAAAAAGCAACAGAACAATGGCATGAGGTAGAATTTTGGTCAATAAATAAACATAATCTATTAAAACTACAGAAACAGCTGTCTACTTGTTTGGTCCAAATGTTAGCTGACTCAAAAACACACCCGCTACCCCCCTCCCCCCGAAAAACATTACGGTTGTACTTTTGGCAAAAATATATTTTTTAAATACAGAAACAGCATTTATTCAGTTTAACAGTCGCTGGTTTCAAAAATCCACCGTGCCAGAGAAAAAAATCTTCAACAAAACACTGAGTCGACTGCGGGATTGTGCATTTCCAGCCATTTTCTGCCCTTCAAATGTATTATTTGAACTTACTGTCCTAGCCACAAAAGACAATAGATCACCATGTCATAACAAGGAAATCAAATATCAACATTGTTTTCCAACCACCATCTCGATTACAAGTCATGAACTGGGGCATATTGTTCGTTACAGTATTGAAAAAAATATCTGAGACAAGTGAAATACATGATAAAAGGTGACAGTTTTCGACAGTATTTTTTTCTCACAATGTGATGCAAATCGAACTCTTTTATTTTCAAAGTGAACAATGCCAGTCCTAAAAACAATACCAGTGCTTTGATTCGCATGTAATACATCAGCCTTATTCATTTTCATTCTAACTCCTACCATACACATAGACCTTCCTCCATGCCCAGCCCCTACCCTGTGTCAAAGACGAATCCATCTGTATGCGCCTTCGCGATCTCGATGTATGTACAGGCGTGCTCAGGCTGCTGTGCCGACATCACGGTCACTCTATGAACTTTCAACTGTCGTCGATCATCGAGAGCAGCAATTATGTGGATCAAATGTGTATTTTATGAGATTAATAGTCTGGGCAAACACCATCGCTCGAAAGCTATCGAATAGCGTGTGTTTCCACATAGACCCTGCTCCTGGGTCCACGCATACAGACACTACAGTTAGTACAGTACACTCAGTGTGACAGTTTTCGGACGACCTCAGTTTTCGGACATTTAGTGACATGCTGTTAGTTACACTCACTTCGCTCCGTATTGATAGCGTTTTACAGGTCGTGTGACCTCATATTAAGTCAGGTGATACTGATGTCCCGTTTTCAATAGTTTTTTTTGGTAGAAGCTATCGAGTTCGCTACGAGCGGCGGTCACAAATTGTCGTCTGATACCGCGTCAGTGATACTGTCAACATACTGCCGTCAGGTCAAAGTAACTGAAATTTTGACTAAAGTCCTGATTTAGCATTGAATTTTGAATGTGGGGGAGAATAATGATTTTGAAAATATTCTTTCCATTGTTCGCTACGATTGCATGTAGTTTTAACGAAAACTGCGCAGTTGTTTCTAGAAAAAAAGTACATTTAATGAACGTAAGAAGTGTACAAGTTTTCGGACAGACAATATTTAGCATAATTGTGTAAACGTAAGTGACTTACCGCGTAAAAACTTGACAGGTAAATAATGTCATACGATGAAATATACTCGCTATTTTTATTAAATAATGCCTGTGCGATTCTAATACAAACAAAATATGCAATGGAAACAATTATAAGTAATACTCACTGAACAAACTTAGCGAAGTTAGCCACACCGTACGATACAAGGTGCCGAAAGCAACACACACAGAGGCAGCCCGTGTCCGATATCTAGCGCTATACACGTCGAAATATAGTTGAGTCGTCCATGGATCAAACATAACTAATTATCATGAAATATTCTTATATACAGTTTTCTAAACACATCGAAATTAAAATCGGTGGTTTGAGGTTTCAAATTATCAACACTTAGCTCCTAATCACATTCCAAACACGACGTCCGATTTCTGGGATTGCAGTCCGATTACTACGCCATCGACATGGGGTCAAAACTTTGGCAACTTTGACCCCGAAATATCACTCCCGTCGTATCAACTGAGTTTGAGAATAACCACAATAAAGTTTCGAAAGGTACGGTAATAAGATTTCGTATTGCTAGTCATTTACGAAACGACTTTAGGCGAAATTTACTACCCTGTCCGAATTCTGTCACACTGAGTGTACCGTTACTCACCGGGTTCGGAGCTCTAATGTTCTAAATGTTCAGTAACAACAGCCAAAGAAAAGCGACAGAAAGAACTCGCTCAAAGAGCATGGTATTCAAAACAATTTTACGATTTTTGACAACTTAGATGAATCCCCCCCAAATAAAAATGGAAACGTAATTCACGATAGCTGGTGATGATACACGGACAATGTTGGTGCCGCACCGCGACACAGGAAAATAAAACCGGCTGGAAAGTGTTTATTGCCATAGACTTCTAAAATCCTGGCTTGCCAAAGAAATCTGTTACAAAATCAATACAAAGGATGCACACTTCCGCCCGGTCCGTAACATCAAAGACAACAACAGTATTTATATAGGCAATTAACTTACGCCTTTCTCCATTGTTGATGTTGACAAGTGGTCCGTGACCTCACAGGCACGTCTTTCTCCTTCACGCAAAATATCGAAGGTCTCGCGTGATCATCTACGTCATCACTCTCTGCGATCTTTACCACGTGACAGCCCTGCCGCGTGTAAACATAGGCCATGGAATTTGAAATCTGGCGCTTGGCGCGGCTGACTTTTAAGCGGTTGTGCGTCTGCGGGGGAGGTAATTTACGATTTATTTTTACCAAAATACATCATTTTGCAAGAACTGGACATATTTTATTGACGTTTCAAGATGTTTTAATTAACAAAAAAATAGGTAAAAATAGGTAAAAGTTACAGCTTATGGGCCTTTTAGGAACTTCGAGATATGATTTGTGTATCAGTGTGAACAAAAAAACCCAAAAAAACTGGAGAATAAATTCCTGGGCATTAATTTTCAAACTCGATGAAGTAAAAGAAATTTGGGAATCATTCATTCTTTCGAATTCAAAGAAGACAAAATGTTACAGAACAATGTGAGCTGATATATCTTATCGCAGTTTGCATTTCAACCTCACCAAGAATTAATATGTCTGCTATATTAGTTATGAAGACGTTTTGTCAGTCTTAACCTCTGCTTAAGGTTCCAAGACAAGAAATTGACCTTTTTAATCTAACAATTTTCTGGTGGCTAATAAGCTCAGAACCCCCATAAATTATACATTTGCTGAAAGCCTAGATATAGCGATACATGTTGGTAACCCCAATGTCACCACTGTTTACATAACTATCACGTGAGAGGTAATTTGCATAACCTTTCAAACATCGGTTTTCCCTATGTTTTGTCTAAATACTTCAAAATATCTGACTCAAACTTGTTGGAATGCAAGCTGTCACAACGCTCTTCCAAAGAGTGTCTCAGATTTTTTTATATCTTGCTCAGTTGTTTTTGGAGCACAAGTTTAAAGAAATCAACTAGTGTTAAATTCACCGCTCTGGAAGTTTTTATGGCATAAAAATTGTTTTAGGAGATTTAAAAAAAATTCTGAGACACACTTCTGAAGATCCTTAGGACAGCTTGCTCTCCTACACAAATTTCAGCCACATATCTCAAAACATGGAAACAAAACATAGGGAAAACCGATATTTTTGAAAGGTTATACAAATTACAGTCACGTGATAGTTATCTAAACAGTGGTGACAAAATGGTAAATAAAATGTTCCCCTATATCTAGGCTTCCCGAAAATATATAATTTACGGGGGTTCTGAGCTTATTGACTACTAGAGAATTGTTAGCTTAAAAAGGTCAATTTCTTGTCTTGGAACCTTAAGTTAAATATAAGACGCCGTATCGTATACGCACACTGCCGCGTCTATATGATGAGTTAAGTTCAAATGGCCTTTAACTTTCCCCGATTCATAGATACCAGTCAAGGTCCAGAGTTGAACAAACTTGTGAAGCATTAAATTAGATCTGATCTATATCTACAAGCTGAGACTCTTTCGCTTTAAAATTGAGAGAATTAGTGACTTCTTAGTCTCTTTTGTTTCATTCTTTTTGGACAGATATCATTAATGACACTGACCTCCATACTTGGAACATAGCAAGAACATCATGATGTTCTTGCGAGTGAGTGAGTGAAGTCACCTTCAATTAAAAACCACAAATTAAGCTATGGTTATGGTATTCTAGCAATAATCTGCTTGACTCGAGAAATATGTTTTGGTGACTGGGTTGACGAAGATTAACCAGTATCTATTCCTATGCTTTAATTGGCATGCATCTGATGATTACAGGGGCCATTTACATGTAATCATGGCCGAAAAAATGACAGGTCAAACCTGTTACAACTGAGTCAGTGGACCCATATGAACAAATGAAACTGTAGATGCACTTTTCGACATGAAATGAAAAGTATTGTCTCTGTTCTTTTCCAAAACTCGCGTTTCACAAGTTTCAGCTTGTCAACACAGCCTCTGTAAGGCAATTGACGACTGAAGTGTAGTCCGGCTTTGAATCGGCCAACAATAATATTTCACACTAAGTGCGCACAAAAGTTTGTGACAGCAGAGCTAAATACTTTGAATCTTTACGTTATGTACTCACGGGAGCAGAGGAAAACGATAAGGATATATGTTTTCCGGAACACGAACGATGACAATATCCTGGCAAGTTGAGTTCATGTTTTTTTTAATTTTGAGTTCCCCTACATGGATACCAATTTTTTTTGGTTTGTGGTGTGCTGTGATCAATCTGACTTTTCTCTCAGTGACATGAGGACTTTTCTCAATCAAGTAAATTAACGATCGGATTTGAACTCACATTTTACGGCACCTATCGACGACATCCTTGTCAAAACCGCCCTGCTAAGTCCCGACCCACGCTGCAAGGTTCATGAAGCATCCACACACACACACACACACACACACACACACACACACACACACACACACACACTTGGCACCGTACATAATTCATAAACTTAACAGAATCAATGAAAGCAAAATGTTTATCAATATTTATACATATTTATTATATATTTCTTCGAGTTTAATTTTAATGAAATCGTGGTATGCAGTAAATTAGTAAACGGATGACATATAAAAATAGACCTTGAAATTATCGGGTTTTATAGCTTGAAAATCTGACGCATGCCTATTTTAGCATTACGTCTTTGAATTTATATAACGTTTCACACATCATTAACCTCAGACGCTCTTCATCTAACATTGCACATAATTTTGTCTGTAAGATCAAATATATAAACCAATAAAATACTGCTGCGAGGTATTTGCCTACGCACCTGTGTAACTCGACCTGAGTTTAGCTTCTCCATATTACTACCATCAACAAAACCTCTAGATTTATTTTCTGTCAAAATGTTAAGAGTCTTAATATAACACTATTACTTACGCTTCACAATTCTTCGAAAGCAACAAATGCCAAATTTCAGAAAGACGGGTGACATGATTGTCAAGAGACTATTCCGATCTGCGTGTTCATTTGACATTTTTGTTCGAAGCAAAGAAAGGTTTTTATACAACCATACTATCACTAGCATTCTTTTTAAAAAGACTAGTACTTTACACAGGAAAGGCAACACCTTTCTCCAAAATTTGTCAAATTTCAACAGATCAATAATGCAAGGCATAAGTCGTCCTGACCGAGGTGAAAAATGTGGATTTAATACGCGATTAAGATCAGGCAGCGGTGGGATTTGATGAAAGTCGTTGTTATTTGATAGGTAACGCACACATCTTCCAAGTTCATGGAGGCACATGAGAGCTACTAGGCTTAGCGAAGGGGCACTAGGACGGAGAAGCGATAACGACAAGACTTTTGATAACCATGACATGATGTACAGACGGTACAGATACGTTCTAGCATTTCCGTGTTCACACATGTACCTGGTGAAGCACAGGGTTACTTGATTTGACACTGTTGGGAGGATTTCACCTTTTATTACATATCGACACTTTTCTGTAGAAAGACAACAGAAAAACGCAATAGTTAGGCGCTGGCATCAGAACTGTACAACACTAGAATCACTCTCAAAAATCGACACTAAATATTACCAGATTCTCTGGGGAAAAACGCAAAGTTTAGGAATTTGTTTTCAGAAATAAAATCTAAAAAGTTGTGCTGTTTCATTGTAATTTGTTCCATGTAAAAAGGCACGCAAGACCATTTATGATCGTTTCATAGCTTGTGAATACTTAATAAGATAATTGCAATCATACCTATCCGTAATCCATAACACTAGGTCAAAATTCGTAATACACTGCATAGTTATAAACATAGACGCAAAACAGCACAGAACAGACAGTAAAGCACCGGTACACACAACAAAGTCAAATTCATGAAAGAAAGATATAAGATGTTTGAAGATTATGATAAGCATAAACGATTATTGGAAAAACCTCTCTTACCTTGCATTATCTTTAATTTTTCTTTGATCAAACTCTGCATCTCACTTATCTTATCCACACATTCTCTGCAGTGGGCGGAGATGACAACGAGGTTAATTTCAACAGAGTTCGTGCGACGTGGAAGTGATTTCCTTTCGGTCCAATTGCTAAGAATTTCTAGTAGACACGAGCTGTCTGCCAGATGCGTACTTGTAACTCCTTCAATTTGGTGTATGATGAGTGCACGTTGTTTACCGTTCCTTGCAATATTGTAGTTGAAATCAGTGTACTTTGTTATCTTTATGACTGATGTGTCTACTCCGTCAGGGAGCTGTGTATAATGTTTGTCTGTCAGTGGTCCTTCACCAATGACGAGCACATTGATATCCTGGGATGAAAGTGATACCTTTCCACATTTCGCCGCATCAAAGTCCGTTATCTCCCGAAAGTACTCAACCGTGCAACGTCGTTCGCCTTCGATGAAGGTTCGAATAGCCATGACCTGGCTTTCGTTAAAATTGTCCCATATACTGAAGCATCGCTGGTTACAGGTGAGGGAGAAGGCGATTTCGTCATTGTACCTCCACGTAGTTAGCCAGGTAGGGGCTACAAGGTCGCTGTTGTTTAGCTCTCGAGACCGTTCATCGCCATAAATGACTAGCAAAATTGAATCTGTGAAAAAATGTGCATGGCCTTATTAACATTTGCTCCATGCCTTTATTTCTGTTTAAAGTGTTCGATTATGCACCAACTTATATACAAGTAGAGCAAATTAATATTTTTGTGATTGAAATTAATTTGAACCATGATCAGAGAGAGCAAAACATTTTATACATCAAGAATGATGAGTCATATGTAAAAATTGAAATGCATCTACAAGAGATAATATGCTGCTGGGTTCTTTGCATATCGAGAAAATTAACAGCAAACATTGAAGAAGAGTCTCACACGAAGCGTTGGCGGACTGGGTCATATAAGTATACAAACAAATAAAGCATACTCATCTATCTATCTATCTATCTATCTATATCTATCTATCTATCTATCTGTCTGTCTATCTGCCTATGTCTGTCTGTCTGTCTGTCTGTCTGTCTGTCTATCATTACGCCCCTGTTCTGATTGTTCATATGAGTATTATTACATTTACCTCTTGGATTGGTAACTGTTGTACTGAGCATGTGCAGTTCGTCCCAGTGGTCCACATTTCTATCTCTTCTTTCTGGCGTTATCAGCGTTCTGGTTTGTCTAGCATCAATAACCACCACAGCCGTAACTGTATTCGAATCATCGTCTTCTGCAGTCCGATTTCTTTTGACATCGCTTGTTATTTCAAAGCTTTGGTCATTTTCGAAAATGTTCTCAATAAGGTGTCGAACGTCCTGTGCAGCTCTTCGAAAAGACTCGAGTTTCGAAAATATCAGCACTTTCCTCTTGGTGTTTGTTTCTAAAAGTGATTTCATCACAGAATTTTAGATAAGCTTTGCGATATGTGTCGTTTGTGCTGTAGCAGTTGTTGCTTGTTAATTGTATGATTGTTTTCCCTAACAAACAGAAACTGTGAAGGCTTGAATGACCTAAGGGGTACACAGGAGACTTTGGTCAGAGTTCAAAGTTCAAAGGCCGATGAACTTATTTCCTCTGTAAGTAATTGGGAATCTTAAGGATAACAACACTTATTACGACAGAAAGATGACAAAGAATTTCAGGTAAACAGCAAAACAAACAAACAAACAAACATTTGCCCCTGTGACAGGCCCTGTACAGATTCTGACACAACCCGGTGGTGCAGATCTGTGTTAGCAAAGACGTCGCATTGCTTTGACAGGGGCTGATTTACAGGTCTGTGGCCAGTGCTAGGATGACATGGCTATATTAGAGTGGTGTAAACACAGTGATGTGACTGGACTGAAATTTCGGCCTGCTCCATCGCTGTTTTCATAGGACTTTATACAACAATGTGAATAGAGACCTTTAACAGGGTCTATATTTTTTAATATGCACACAATTATGCCTATATTCATTTCTGTCATCAAAATTGGCCCATTTTTTGATAATATACACCCCTGACAAATTTTCAGATCGTGTAACAGGCCCTGTAAATTCAATACTGACACACCACTTTTTATACACCAGTATTTCGGTCATGTGGTCACGGCACTGGATACACTCAGAAATTACATCACTGTATCCATTCCTTAACGCCTGGCCTGATACAGACCTGTTCATACACCCCTGATATCTGACCAATTTTACAGGTCCTGTAGAAGATGTTATTTCTTACGGACTGCTACAGGTAATGACCAGACCCTGTTACAGGCATGGACTTATTATACGAGGGCTCACAGCGTACTTCGAAAAAACAGCCCTTTAAAAGTGTCAAAGTTGCCCCAAAATGAAAGCTGTGATGGAAAACGCTAATCTACGTCCAGTGAGTTTGTTATCAGGTTAAACTTCATTAACGTCAGCTTGACGATAGCAAAATAGTTTGACAGAATTTTTCAATATACATGATTTTCTTTATGAGCTTACTTTGTCACAAAAATGTCAACAACCAAGTGGTGATGACTTTTTCTGAATGATTACCGTTTATGTGAATGACTATTTGGATTTATATACACTTGAATAAATATAATCTATTCTCAGAGCAGAGTTGCTCTGTGTGTATTTTTCAAGATTGCATTTTGAATTGCAGCACATTTTGAAATATTGTACGAACGAGTCTTATTGTTACAGTTGTTTAAATGTAAACAAGAGATTAGAACAGACGACGTAAAAACAAAATGTTCATCGCACTAAGATTGTCATTGGCGAAGTCTAGTATTTTAATGTGTTATTTGCTGCATATATCTTGTGCATTTTAACATTTAATTAATTCGCAATCCCTTTGCTAGTTTTATGTAAACCACGCCTTTTCTAACGATGCCTCATACACTGTCATTTTCGCCTGAAAAGTGTTGTCTTAACTCTTCTTTTTAATTAAAGATAAGAAAACCATTTGACTTGAAGTCTACCATTACCAAGTGAAGATTTAGAGTTGTGAAGGAGTTACACTAAAACCTGTGAATGGTCACATAATTTCGACTAAGATAAAGTGAGCACTATATGGAGGTGACCTCAAGACGAAGGTTGGGAGTGGCATTACTTTTGGTGTATGTGTTGCGCTATTGGGAGAATTTAAGAAAAGATAAAGTTAATAATAAAAAAAAAACTTTTGTTTTAATATATATAAAGTTGTTCATCACTCAATATGTATAAAGTGCAATATTTCATTGATTTTGTAAATGAAACTGTGAACAACAATCATTGACGATTTCACAAAAACGTACATCATAAAAATTCAAGCAATTAACGAAGTGAATAATATTTCATATCTCATTTAGAGTCCCTGAACTGTAACTAGCATGGGCTCATTTGTTTGTCTTGTTTGTGCATTTCCAATGTTACACATCAGTGGCAGTGGCCTCCCCAGCATCAACTAGGTGGGTCATTAGTTGTTACACTATCCAAAAATGGCATAAATACTATTATTTGCAGTGTTAAGCAAAAAGTTATAAGTGGTATACAACCAAAAAGTGATGACGTCAAAATCGCAATATGCAAAACACTGATGCCTAGTAATTGTGATACTGACAAAAAATAACATTAAAATGAAAATAAATTCAATTTCTTCGAGTCACTAAAATCACCATTCTGGAGTGCTTAGATTATGCGTTCGGACACTTTGGTGAGCTAACCCTGATGTTTAGCTCCCATCTGACACAAAATCAGGTGTTTGAAGACGAACTGGCTGAAAAAAAGTTAATGATTGACTTTCAGTCAGTAATGTTAAACCATAGTATCTCAGATGTACACACAGCATCTTGATTGCTTTGACCAAAGTTGTCGAAACTAACTGTAAACAAGGAAAATACTATACTAACAAAGGTTGGTTTAGATTTTTTTAGAACATCTTATTGATGGTTTGCATATACATTGAACTTTCCTAACTAAAGATATACCTGAATTGGCTTAATCAAATTTGACATAATGTGCTATGTGCATTGAAGATACTACGTTATGACATTCTTAAAGTCATTTAGCATTTTTTGTTTTATCAAATTACTTATTTAGGTATTTAACGAACTTTCGTCACGTAAGCTTATGTCTGGATTGACTTGCCCAAAGGAGACGAATCTTGCTATGTGTATTGCAGATAGTATGATATAATTTTACCAAAAGTCAGTTCCGATTTTGTAAAACATCTTATTATTAATTGCATAACTTTTATAATCAGGGATATACCTTGATTGACTTCATCAAAGTTGATTAAGCATTATATGTAAATTGAAGAAATATGATAAAATATTAATGACAGCCGTTTGGCATTTTTACATCAGCAAGTTACAAATTTGCATATTATCTAACTTTGCCAATTAGGGATATAAGACTTAAAGGACTCTAAAAAAGTATATGAAACTTGCTATTTATATTGATCGGACAATATGTTCTATAAGTAAAATATATTTTGCATTTTCATGTCAGCTAAGTTTTATATCTCTATTTCTAATGAGCTTTCACAGTTTGGCATTTATGCCTAAAGCTTGAAAGACTTGACCAAAACCAATTTACACTTGCTATATAAAGTAGTGAATGGCAAAAGTAAAAGAAATCAAGTATTTTATTTCAGGTAATTACATATCTGTGGTACATATTGTTAATGATGTTCATCTTAACACTTTCAATTAAGCTGTAACATGTGGTAAAAGTTTAAATTTACAGACAAATGCAATATATACTGAACACGTTAGCATCTTCAATTTATGTCTGATTATTTTATTAATTAATCTGTACCGAAACAACCTGCAGACGGTGGTATGTGCCTGGCGACTTTGACATAATTAGTTAAATTACCTATTGGCGACACGGTAAAACTATGGCCTACGCTAGACTAGTAAAATTGTGCCCTGTAAATGCAGATATAACATGAGATTAAAATAGACTTATTTCTCTATTCCCAGTCTAAGCGGTTTTGTCAAAGATCATTTGAAGTGGGATATTCTTACTGTCATACATAGGTTTTGTACGAATACTGGAGTATTTACACGTAGCCTTTGATCGAATTAGAGCGGTGTCTGTACTATAGAGGACCTTTGACTGCCACAAGGTGACCGCGCTAAAGAAGTAACGGATCTACGTAATGCCGCGCATTTGTCTGATTCACGACAGGTCCATGGCTGTTCGAGCGAAATATAGTATACCTTCAGTATCTTCACATAAATTGAGACACAGTTTAACAATTTGCACAATGCCCTGCATATCTCTTCGCAACTGCATTGCCCAAGGCGAAGAAGCAAAGCGGTCGCTGCCGCTGAACAGGTCAGTTATACAGCGCGCGAAGCAGCCATGCCATTGCCACAACACAAACAGGAAGTAACCGCCTGTGCTCGCTCTGTTGTTCTTAGTCGAGACTCCACATAGTATAAAGAACAAGAAATTGAAACTCACCAGACATCTGCACGTCAAGAGGACCGAATTTGAGCTGGCTTTACAACGATAACGTATCCAGACCGAAGATCACACCGACAGTCGGCCGAGCTAGGTAGCGATGGCGGCAACAACGAGGAGTTTAAGCGTCTCTGAACTTTGCACTTTGACCTTCTTTGTGAATGGAACGCATTCAGGCGTTTGTAGACTGGAGTTTGCTCTTTCAGTTGATCAAAATGAATAGTGGAGACTCGCTGTAAAAAACATGTACGTAGTTAATGTTATTTCTTAACATACCAACGGTCTTGCCATGGACGCCGAGGGTTTAAAATACAAAAATTGTATGGATTTCCCTGAAGAGTGTCAGAACCGATATCTTGTTCTAAGGGAGCATTCGTTATTTACGGGAGGGGGGGGGGTCGGTGGAAATCAGGGGGGGGTTGACTTTTACAAAAACGGCTTTTCAGGGGGGGGGTCAAATTTTACAATCAATGATTGAAGGGGGGGTCAAATTTTACAAAGGTTTGTATCGAGTTATGGAAAACAAAATTGACTTGGAATTTCACCGAAATGTTGCTTGTGTAACCGATGTTTCGAGACGGCAGAATAATAACCGACTGAAGCTCGGCCAAATTTATTTCTCTAGCAGGGCCAACAAGTCCGAGACTGGCGTTAACCTCTCTAGAGCAGCAACAGAGCATGTAGCCCTGAGTACAGGTCTGTGTGTTCCTGGCGTATATGGCCTCCACCACAGCCCTGCAACGGTCTGTGGAGATAACTGGGGTCTCTGCAGCGAGATTCAAAATGGGGATCGCCATGGGTAAACAACTTGTCGAGTATGTTATGTTTCAGAAAATGAGTGGTTTTGGACGTTAGGAGAAGTCAATCGCATCTTTACTGGGATTGGTTAGGAGGTAAAGGTAGGCAGGGAAAGAATTTTGCCCCAATAGAGCAGAATTTCGGCCAAAAAGACCCTTTAGTCTTCATTGCGGTCCAGATCCAGGCCGCAGAGACCTCAAGTCTGTTCAAAGACCATTGCAGGGCTTTGGTAGAGGCCATATAATGCTGGAACACACGTGCACACACCTGTACGCAGGGCTACACAGCATGGGGCATGAAATGAGGAACCAACACACAGTCATATAATGTAACAAACAACTTCTGTATATTACTATATTGTGTCAAATATCGGGGTCTACATATAAAATAGTAAAACCGTACCCAAACTATAAATATTACTCCATGGTAGCAGTTACCGTACTGATCGACCTCCCGACGGCAGGAGTCGAGCACACACTTTCAGAACAAAACTCTGTTCAAACCCTTTCTAAATTTGCTTAACAATTTCTATGGAAAACTTAACGGTACCGCAGAGGTACCACAGACTTGACCACGCAGGTGGGAAACACAAATAGTTCACACGCGACTTTAACTAATGTTCGATGATGAGCACAATTGTAAGTTCCGTGTAATGTCTGCACATGAAAGTCGGCGACAACACACGCAATTCACTGCTAACCAGCGTCCAGTTCAGCTACCACGGGAGCAGCCATCTTAGATCTTTCGTTTACTTCCGGTCGGTACATGCCGAACTAATCTGAAGTCTTACTCTGCTAACTCCGCGCATCGACAAAAGTTCAGTGGAACGATCATAAATAATGTTCTCATGACAATTTCAGACATCTGACTGAACTCATAAACGGAATAAAGTTCACAGTTAACACACAATTTGCTGCAGAAAGATCAGCTTTCAACTTGTGGTGATATTATCATCTCAGCTGTGTGTATATTGCAAATATACGGCACGGCTTTCACTTGTGTGAGCAATGTTCGTTCCATCGACTAAAGTAGAGCATGGCGTAGGGTTTAAATAAACTGTCCGATCCGCACAAAATTCGATCTCTGCCACTCACCGTTTCTTTACATATCTGCTGACTTGAGTAAGACTCAAAATAGAGAAATATCTGACTTAAAAAGCACACGCTGACACTCAAACCTTCCAGTGCCAGTGCAGCATGCAACGTAAAACACTTTCTGGAAAGTTCCCGTCTTGGACTCCCTAGGTATACTGTGATAACACACAAGAACTGCCAGGCAAAATAGAAAATACACAGGTCCTCCATACATAATCTATGAGACAGAAGCTATGAATAATTTATTTTAAATACAAAACCAGCTAAATCTGTGTATTTATGTACTCTTGATTATTGATATTAGTGTACTTGATTAGACTACAGCGATTACAAGTTCATGTGTGTGCAAAAATTTGATTTTGGCATTTCACCAAAATGTTGATTCTCTAGTATGTGAGGAAACTTTTTCAGCCCTGGGCCACAGGGTGCGAAGGGTTAATGAATCAAATCTGATGAAATTTTTTTTTCATGGGGGGGGGGGTGTCACATTTTACAATTGATGAATTGAGGGGGGTCAAATTTTAGAAAATTGATTTGGAGGGGGGTCGCTTTTTACGTTTCATTTGTCGCTCAAATTCCACCGCCCCCCCCTCCCCGTAAATAACGAATGCTCCCTAAGTGAAAGTTATTGATAGAGAGATAATTTTATGTTGTATTCCCGTCTTTACGATACGTAAGATTGCAATTTAGTCTCATGATATGAAACCGTCAGCCAAGAAAGCCTGTCCCCAAAAGAAGATGATGAGGGCACGTAACGATAAATAAGCCAAGACTTGGAGAGGAATTAGGTTTGATACAGCCACATATCATTGTGGATGCTGTTGCAGACTAGTGTTCATTGAAAATACATCGATGATTGTATTAGTGCCGACTATGTAGCCTCTCAGTCAACACATAAAGTATATAATTGAAGATAAAAATCAATAAAATATAAACTTGTAAAAAGGAAAATTCGTGGCTGTATCTATTATTATGTTAATTGATTCAAATGTATCAATATAGTTTAAAACTAGATCATTTAGATTTTTACCAAAGTTCAATGCTTAACTCGAATCCCTTTCATCAATTACAAACAAAAACGTTATCTCTGAAAGTATACTGTCTATTTTGGGCCTCAATTAGCGCGGGAGGAAAGCGTTCCAGTCGCTGATACAATTTTATTGTTTATGGAGTTAGAGTCATTTTGGAACGACTAATCTGACTGCAAACGTTTCCAAGGTGTCATAAGTGAGCTCGGATACGTACATATCTTTTTAGGTATACTTTCAAATTAAAAAACGTCCATATAAATGTAGCTGCTGAGATATATAAACTTTGAACCATCCTGAGAAATTTGCACTGTATGATGATGGTCATGGTTGTGGTGGTTGTTATGATGGTGATGATGATAATGATGATGATGATGAAGATGATGATTGTTGTTGTTTTTTTTGTAGCTGCTGTTATTTATTCGGAACAAATGTTTGTTCAAGGATTAGGTATGCTCAGAATGATCAGTCGATTCCCATAAATCTTACCACACATATCGATGGCATGACATTTAACAGTTTAAAGTCAATGATGTTTCGTACTGTTAACGGGGCCGTCTGAACGTCGCTTATGTGGCTTTCTTCTTTACAAACAATCTATTTCATACACTCATCTAGCTGGATCACAGCATAGTTTATAAAACACATTGTAACTGACTCAATTCAACTTTCATTAATTACCAGCGTATCTTGGTTACAATGGTTACATCGGTCATATTGGTACCATGCGAATTATGAACGCTGTTCCGATTGCTTTGCATGGCGTGTCGAGGAGGAATATTGTTTTCAAAGAATTCTTTGGCCTTTACAAAATGCCTTCATCATAAGAAGCCATAATGAGTTTTACTCTCGCATCGCTCAAATTGCATACCATAATACCTTTCACTTTACAATATGTCTATGATGACCGAATCGCAACGTATCCTTGCGCATGTTCCTCTCACGTCATCGTCTTAACATAAACCGAACACAAATGTATCAGTGACCTCCCTCGAAGTAATCTCCCGAAGTAGTTTGCCTATGTACAAATTGAAAGTGTATACGATGACAAAATGTCGTCCGGTGAGTCTGTTACCGTTATGGTTAGATATGCTCGCGGGAACGGTAATGCTCTACCATTCAAGTGCAAAACTTCAGACACGATATTTGACCTTGCAAAGGATATAAAACGCCAGGCGAATCTATTCGATCTCGACGAAAGAAATATCAGGTTCACTACACTAAAGATGTTCAGTTGCAGAGAAGACGGAAGTAAAGCATTGTTACATTTCGGTGATGAGATAGGAGTTCTGAGACGTAAAGGCTTTGAAGTCGAATTCGATACAGAATGTAAGTACATGTACCTCTATTGTTTAATCGAACAGGCTTTATCTTCGGTATGTAATAGCTGTTTATGTTTTCCCCTTTTTTCGTAACAGATGAGTTGTAATGACTGATCTTGATGTAGCCACAGTATGGATACTGGTATTCTGCATAACTAAAACGTATTATCATAAAATATTCCAAGCTATGCTGACAGAACCTTGAGTGAAATCGTACAAGTTTCACGATTTGCCATTTGATGATTACAGATTGTTCCAACTTCTTGTTAAAAGGAAGCAATTTCTAATGGATTTTACTCGATCGTTTGTTTGGTAATTATAGCAAAAGTTTTATCGTTGCTATTATTGTAAAATTGCTTTACAGACACCAAACTTCTTGTAAAATACATAGATTCAGTGAACCCGACGAAGTTTGAAATCGAGAGTTCAAAAGATGCTTGTGATCTGGTGGAGGTTGTTCTCGAAAATCTTGATAACTTTCACTTGTCCGAAGAGGACCTACAAACCATCAGAGCTCCAGGAAATGAAATTAGGCTGTTGAGAAAGATAGCTGATGCATATGAACCGATATCTCCCGTGATTTCCATCGCAGAATTGACTCAGGACATTATAGAGTTTGAAATCGTGACATTGGATATGAAAAGGCGTGGAAAGCGTGAGTACCCCAAATGTAAGACAAGAAAAGACAGAAATTAAGCGGATGCAAAATTCTCTAATTATTATTTGTCTGGGGCAAATTTCACTTAATATGCTCTTTGACTTTGTTTATTTTAATCGTTTGCACTTTACCTATCGAGTTATCGAAGTCGGTGACTGATGGCTGCCAGATGAAATTTCAATTTGACTTTGAATGAACTAATGTGGTTTTGTGTATAATAAAACTCAATGAAAGTCCTGAATATAAATTTCGCTTTTCTTTGAACAGGTTTTTCTGGTTAGGTGTTGAGTTTTATTAGAGTGTATTTTGAAATCCAGTCTGTTTCGCTGTGTAACAAAGCTGCATCTTTAAAATATATATCTCCAGTTGCATAAATACTGCCATCTTCTTTGTTTTACAGGCATAAATATATCAGTCAGATTTCGGAAATCCCCAACCATAGTTCCGCTTGAATGCTGGGAGAACGACACGGTGTACATGTTCGTTGAGCTAATTAAGCGAAACAGCGACAAATTTGGATTGTCGCCCGACACAAGGCATTCACTTTCCAACCCGTCAAAGGAGATTGTTCTGTCCCCCTCAACAACACAAAGGGGGGCATATGTTGAAGCCTTGAATCCGTCACAGAAACTTGGAAAAGTGACGGAACGTGAGCTTACATTCGACATACTAGATAGGAAGCAACCTCCATCAAAAGGTGAGTTTGCAAAATGCGACATCATCTGAAGTAGCGAACTCAAAATAACATGTTTGTTTTTTCCGACCTATGTAATCACTGACTTTACCCATTGATGAGTTCCGTTTACTCCCTACATACTATTGATCTGACCATCGATATGAATATGACCCACTTTTCAGACGAGTTAGCTGAACTTTGTGCGGGCCAGAAGATAGCAATATTCGGCGCAGTTGGACACGGAAAGACATCAACAATCAATACCATAGCACGGGTAAATAACAAATACCCATATCACATTCTATACGATATTGCTCTTGATGAACACGATTTACATGGAATTTTTAATACTCGCGTGAATCACGTCATACCAAAAAACTACATTTTGAAGTCCACAATATGTCATTTGAGGCAGAATTAAGGATAAGGAGAGCAGATGTGGAAACAATCAACAAACCGATTCTGAATTAGATAGAAATCGCATAATAGGTCACGATAATGCCAATAATGTGATTAATGCACAGTCAATTTATGTTATTCCCAATCTAGGCATTTCCTGGTGTTCAAGACTCCATTGCAGAAACCTCCGGAGGAGAAGCCACTGGCACACATGTGGTTTCACCCCACACCTTTAAGATTCGAGACAAATTATTTCACCTTATTGATGTTCCTGGTGGTGGTTTGCCATCAGGAGAAAAGTCAGATGGACGGGAAAGGCTGGAAAAGGTAATATCTTGGATAATAGACGGAAGATTCCCCGAGGATTTGCCGACGAACTACTGGGACAAGTCAAATGTATTGCAGGGATGGTACAAGTATGTCACCCGTAAGAGCATAGGCAAGGTCGACGCCGTGGTCATTGTTCATAGAGGTTATGCGCCAGAAGTAGACGTCCTAACCCGTCTGGTCTGTGATGTTGCATTGTCAAAGGGTAAGTAAAACACGATTTAAAACGCTTCAAAGGCGGACTGCGGCTGTGAATAGATTTCATAACTTGGCTTACTGCAATCTCGGGCGATTTTTTGTATGGCAACAATAAAATGCTTCCAGCGAAAATTAAGGAAGACAGTTGCTCTGTCGGTTTTTATTTGACATCACCGCACATGGAAGCGGTAAAAATCTTGAACAAATTATGAGAATGCCTATGTTGTGATATAGCTCTGACAACTTATGAGGTAGTCGTCAGAGATTGAAATTGGTAATGAAATCTCAACAACAAAATGTTGATGCCTGTGAAAATAAAATGCATAATAAATCACGCTGACATTTGTTCAAACACCGGAAACTTGTTTACTAAACGGTTTCACTGGGTGATGTAAATTCAATGAAACACGATAGGACCTGAAGGGAAGAAAACTAAGGAGGCGACTATTGCATTCTAATGAATGCAAAATAAACATAAAGAAACTAGAATGTCGATCACCAAGAAAAAGGCAAAAGACGAAACATTTAGAGTTATGTGTACATGATACGAAGCTCGTTTTCATTTTCGGTTCTGTCACATTTTTCTTTAAACAAAGAATAAATCGAATTCTGAGTTCTCCATTTCTGGCATTGCTAAAGATACGCGAACGTTTAGCCAAATGTTTACGACTGAGTAGAAGATATTTACACATGGAGTTCGCCTCGACAATGAAATTCCTAAAAATTAAATCGTTTGCAGTCACTGTACAAATTTTAAATTTTACTACAGAATCAAATCAACCAAAGTGTACCGATAAATAAAAGACAAAATGGCCGCCACCCCTATGTTATCTCTATTGGGGAGCGAATAAAATTCCTCTTGTTTCACAAAACTAAGTCGTGAGCTCCCGCAAGTGGAAGGCCACATGAATATTGTAAAAGTTTGAGAGTAATCATTTACGTTTCAATGCGCGCAAGCTACAATAACCTCAGCGATAAACTGCAGGTCAAAACACTACGTCACTGGAGGACTAAGTATGTCAACCAACCACTGGCATTGTCTTCTGACATTTACAGTCTTTTGCTTGATCTTTTCCTCTGACCTTTAACCGTTGCAACATGGCGACACATTTGCCATTTGAACAAAATATACAATTTGTCTTTCATTCGCTCAAAACGTTTAGCAAATTACTCTCATTTACACAAGAATTATAGTCAGTGACATTGATATTAATATTGGAAGCTCCTCAAGGTAAAAATGCATTTACAACGTTAGTAGATTTTGAGACCTTTTTCAGGTCAGGAAATGGGCCAAGCTAGATATCAGTCCACAAGCGTTAATGCATCATTTGATGCCCGGCAAAGGCCACAAATGATTTGTAGGTGTTAGCAACATAGCCTTATGACCTCCAAACTTCCTTCATGAAACTCACAGCACCTAGATGAGGCCTGGATGTAGTTAATCACCTTATCCTCTATCCTGTCGCTTCAAGGGGCATAACTATGTATATATTTGCCTATGAAGCTAGCAGGATCCCTGAGT
The DNA here is from genome assembly GCF_041260155.1 of Ptychodera flava. Lineage (NCBI taxonomy): Eukaryota > Metazoa > Hemichordata > Enteropneusta > Ptychoderidae > Ptychodera > Ptychodera flava. The sequence goes on along the minus strand of NC_091944.1, from coordinate 12,149,696 downwards.
AGTACTAAACACGAAATGTTTTTAACTCAGAGTCTGACATTAAACACCTTTTGGTAGACACGTTGTTACTTTATGTCATATTATTTTATGATTTTGCCATTGTTTATAATTCGGCGAGCAAGCCTTTATCGAACGTTTTAAATCAGCTAGAGTTGCGTGTTATGAGTCGTGGTTGTACCTGATCAATCGTGAATTCTACTGTTCTTATAAAAAGCAAACACTCTTATGTGTTATTTTGTTGAGGTACTAAGGGTGAGACGCCATCATATTCAAGGTTCATGTGCCTCATACCCACCCAATGTACACACAAACAGGTCGACAGTGTAATTTTTTTATGTAAATTCTTTCGTTTCAGGGCGAGGAATTCCTGTCTTTGGAATTATCACAAACATAGACAAGCTCAAAGATGATGCGGAAATACAAGACAAAGTTGCATACCTGTCCCTTGCAGCGAACATTGATGCTAGTAACATTTATCCGCTGTGTAATATCCAGGAAGGCCCCTCATCAAGTCAGCAAGGAGGAAGAGATAGGGATGAATATGTGCTGTGCATGTTACGGTCCATTCTATCGAGATCAAAGAGGTCACAGAGGTCTAGAGAACCTGTTGACCTGACATAAATCTGCCATGCTCATATTTCACGACACAAGTACAAGTCTTGTAGGATTGCAAATTGAAATTAGAATTATAAAAGAGAGGTATTCTAATCACAATAACATTTTGCTGTCCTGTTCCTATAAGATATACTCAGTTAGCTTTAATTATCGAACACAACCAAACGTTAGCTAACTCATATTAGCAAGCTTTTATAATCGAATACATAACCAAATGTTAACCAACTCAGGCAACTCATATAGGTCAATAAGGTGCGCATTAATGATATGCATTATGCGGATAGGGCGCAGGGATGTATATCTGCAGGTGGCTCGGTGTTTTAATAGACCTTTGCTCTACTTTGCATTCATGGAATTATCGTCTGTTCCAGTTCACGAATTTTTGTAGGGTGACACCTGTCAAATTTCGTAAATGTGCTAAACTTTCAATGCGATTCTTGTTTAAGGCTGTGTGCCGAATTGATGAAATCTTATCTGCAAACGACTAGACCAACGTCGGTTATTTATGAGCATGGTCACAAACTAGCATCGGGATCGCAAGGGTCACCCACATTTGACATTAATTTTATGTACTCTTTCACATCACCAAATAGACCAGAAAAGGCTTAAATTGACATGTCCTGTCTCTGTTATCACTGACGTCCTCTATAATGTCGTCTTTGCTACCACGTCTTTGCCACTGTCACCACCAAGCTATATCGGTTAATTTATCGCCATTAATATTTGTTGAACTGAAGTTATGTCGAGTCTTTCTGCCACTGTTTCCAGTGCGTAGACTACACCACAATCTCAAAGTTCCAGAGGACTTTGCCTTCGCAAATATTTACAGTCGCTAGACAGTAAGTCAATCTACAGGTAATAAAGTTCCAACTTTTCACAGGACCATTGAGAGTAAAATACCAATAATGGACTGTCAGTTATGTTTCTGTGGGTTTGACCAATCTTAAACAAGTTTTATTTCAATTCAATAGCATGCTATTAAATCTAGGTCTCAGACCGGTTTAAATATGAAACATGTATTTGTGTGATTCTAACTTTGTATAGCATTAAATAATTCTGTTTCTCTGGCCTTTTTACATTTCCCACCGAAGTCATTGGTGGTAATATTTCTTGGCTCGATTATTGAACCACTCTTTTTAAAGATTGGGATTTGGAGAGCGGATTTGAATGCGATGCCTTTACTAGGTGACTGGGTGCCGAACGTCGAAACACTGTTGTATTGCACTACGTTTAGATTCAGTGTGTGGAGGTAAATCGAGCAAGCTAAACTTAAATTCAGACAACTTCTGTCCAACTAGGATATTGCTCAAATTTGCAAGGCAGGTGTCGTGTTGACTGGAAGTGGACATAAACTGCCGGTGTCAGTTACCTCATCAAATAACAGCACCGTTAAACACACGTGATCTTACATGCGCATACAGAAGTCAGGGTCTTATATTTGCATACTGGATATGCAGTGGATCTTTTATTTACTGGTTTGGTTCGGTGAATGAACTTTAATTTGTGACTATTGCCTGCTTATGTGTAGCGTCTTCAAATATTCTACGTGGATGATAGATTGTTATCATTTACATATATATAAGAACTGTGAAATTATGACTGTTTTGTAGCTGATCGTGTGCTTGGAAATGATTCAATAACGGCAATGACTTCTACCCACCAGATTGGTGAAAAACTTCAACGACTCTGCAGACTGCACCCCTGATTTTCAATTCAGGCATCCACCGTCACTGGGCGTTGCAGATATAAAAGTACGGAGAAAGGACACACGTTTTTCTATTTACAGCGAGACAGTGGCTACAAAGGCTTAGACAGTTCTTTTTTTCGATTGCCTATCACTGCTAAATACTTTTGTCTTCGCTATGACACTGTAAACACGACTAAGTTAGCGTCGGTACTGCTGATGAAAGTGTCATATTTTATTAATTAACCCACGTATAACAAATCAGCAGTTACGTCTATTCTGCAGGTTACGACTGATTTTACAAGCTACAACTTTCTGTCCGTACATACTGAATCTACACTGAACAATATGCAAATATGCAATATGCAAAGTCTATGAGGAAAGATAGCCATATGCAAGGCTGAAAAAGTAATGTCTTGGATTATAAACGGTAAATTCCCAGAGGATTTGCCGATGGACTACTGGGATACGTCAAGAGTACTGAAGGGATGGTACAAGTATGTCACCCGTAAGAGCACAAGCAGGTCGACGCCATGGTCATTGTTCATACAGGTAGTGCTCGAGGAGTAGACGTCTTAACTAGTCTGGTCTGTGATGTTGCATTGTCAAAGGGCTGAGTTAAAAGCGATGTAAAAGTATGCAAAATACTTCAAAGGCGGACTGCGGCTGTGAATAGATTTCATAACGTGGCATTACTGCTGCCTCGGGCGATTTTTCTTATGGTAACAATGAAAAATGCATCCAACGAAAATTAAGGAAGACAATTGCTCAATTGATTTTATTTGACACCACCGCACATGGAACAGGCAAAAATCTTGAACAAATTATGAGAATATAATGCTATGATATAGATCAGACAACTTATGAGGTAGTTCTTCACAGATGAAAATCGGCAATGAAATCTCAAGTACAAAATGTTGATGCATGTGGAAAAATACATAAATAAATCACGCCTAAAATTTGTTCAAACGCCTGCAAAGATTTTCTTTACTAAATGGCTTCACTGGTTGATATAAATTTAGTGAAACGCAATAGGACCTAAACGGAAGAAAGTGGAGTAGGTGTCTATGTGCATTCTCATGAAAACAAAAACGCGAGTAACCGTCATCAAGAAAAAAGCAAAAGACGGAACATTTAGAGTTGGGTATGTACATGATAGCAAGATCGTTTTCATTCATGTTTCTGCCACATTTTTCTAAAAACAAAGAATAACTCGAGTTCTGAATTCCCCATTTCTCGCATTGCTAAAGATATGAGAAACTTTCGCCAAATGTTTATGACTGAACAAAAGACATTTACACAGGGAGCTGGCACCTATTAAATGAACTACCTTAAACTTTTGTCAATAAAACTCAACAATCAGGGGTCACCATGCAAATTTTGGTACAAGAGAAACAAATCATCGTTGATGACACAGTCCCCACTTGTTAATGGGCACTTTAATTACAAGTCCTCGAAGAGGATAGAGTCTTGTTCATTAATTAGGTCTCTGATTAAAAATGCAGCGATACAGATGGGGTTTAATGGCCGAGAATGAGTTCCATTGTGGTGAAAACATGAAACCAATGTATGCCGCATCCTAATTACGAAAGGTCATTTACTGAGTCAATTAGTAATTAATCGATAGGATGTTTCTAAAAATTTTTGCATCCTGTCCTAACACTGACAGATTATCACCAGTACCATATTTCTTAAAGTTGGATGCGGTGCCTCTGGACATTCACCCTGAAAACTAAAATTTATCATGTAAATGCAGATTAGCAATTAATTTAAATAATACTGTGTTTACAACACTGTGAGATCAACATCTGTACCAAAATAATCGTAATCATACCCATCCGGAATCCATAACACTAGGTCAAAATTCGTAATACAATAGTTATAAACATAGACACAAAACCGCACAGAACAGACAGTAAAGCACTGGTACATACAGCAAAGTCAAATTCATGAAAGAAAGATATATGGACCTCTGGCCAAAAGGCCAAGAAGTGATGTCAGGTGTTTCGAAAATAGTAAACACATCCTGCCCCACATGTGGTACCCGCCATATATCAATTTTTAAGTCAAATAGGTAGTGGTCACTAACTAAGGTCCAAAGTCGCTGATGCCATAAGCAATCATTTGCGGAAGAGAGATGCTGTATTTATCTACCAGCCTGTGATACCTTCCAAAAAAGCGTTTGAATGTAGAGACAAGTCTTTCTCTGGTTAAACCTTAATTTAGCAGTTTGTAAGAGAGATGGTTATGTCTCTCTACAAAATCACCATATGAACTGCATGCTCTTGCATATCGAAGAAGCTGGGAAAGGTTTACCCCATAAGCTGATGAGAGTGGAATATTACTGATGAGGTGTCGGAAATTGATAATACTAAAGATGAAATCATCTCTCTTGTCATATTGCCTAGCAGAAAGGTGACCATTAGAGTAATATTGAAGGATAATAGCCAGATATGAAGAAGAAGAGGCCGTTTTTGTAGTTTCTTTAATCTGTAGATTCTTTAATCTCCTTTAGCTACAGCTAAAGAGACCTTTTTCTGGTTGATTAAGTTCTGGATAAATTCTGCCTCGTATGAGTACAGAAATAAGTAAGCAAGCAAGGAGCACAGTTAGTACCCATAGGACTTCCTACACACTGTAAAATGTGTCCTCCAAATTCAACAAATATGTCATCGATGAGGAAATCAAGCATACTGATAATGTCTTTTTCGGCAAAAAAAATAGTAGTATTTTTAACAAAATATGTAAAATTATACCCTAATACTACATATTTGTAACGGCGTGCACATTTTTTGAAGAAAAATGCTTGGTTGATGATGTTTACCAAGCCTTCTTTCAATTTATCATGTGGTATTGTGGTATACAAAGTGGAAAAATCGAAAGTTTAATCAAGTTTAATCAAATTTGGTGCAGTATTTGTGGACATATTACTCTAATTAGGAAAGTTCATTACATATGCAATTACAAATTAATTAACATGACACAGATAAATTCTTTATTCACTGTTAAAGCAATGCGAGCTTAACATGTGTACCAAGTTCATGAAGTTTGATGGTGTATTTCTTGACATATCAGCCTAATTACGAAAATTTAATAATTGACATGATACTGCTACATGTCGTGAAACAAATGTATGTACATATGTATGAGGAAGAACAATGTCCTTGCACTAAATTTGAATGATATTGATGGAAATATGTCTGAGTTATGGCTCTGTACATGAAAAAACGTACCTCAATGGCTATCAGGCACATTGCACCGGATTGTGAAACCAATTGACATGCATATCTATTACATAATATGACAATACGTCAATGTCCTTGTACCAACTTTGAAAAGAATCGGTTGATACATGTATGAATTATGGCTGCGGACATGAGAAATCGTAACATAATGGCCACCACGCAGCCATTGTATTTGATCTCACCGTAACAAAATCGAAGGGCAGATGTATGACATAAGTCAATGTCCTTGTACCATTTTGAATTAAATCAGTTGAGATGTACCTGAGTTATGGCTGTGGATATGAAAAAAAAAAACGAAACAAAATGGCCGCCACGCGGCCATTTTGAATCGTATCGTGAAACAAATTCACGCGAAAATGTATGACATAGGTCAATGTCCTTGTACCAACTTTGAATAAAATCAGTTGAGACGTGCTTTAGTTATGGCTCAAGACATGAAAAAATTGTAACAAAATGACCGCCATGCGTCTATTTTAGATAAAATCGTGAAATAAATCGACGTACATATGTATGACATAAGTCAATGTCCTTGTACTAACTTACAATAAAATCGGTTGATACATGTCTGAGTTTTGATTCCGGACATGAAACAAAAGTAACAAAGTGGCCGCCACACGACGGACGGACGGACGCACGGACATGACCAATCCTTTAAGTCTTCCCGGACGGTGTCCGTGGGGACAAACAAATCACACAATGCTTACCGATATTTTGAAAAACAAAATGGCCGCCATTCCTATGTTATCTATATTGCGGCCCTTGGCAAATAGAATTCCTCTTTTTTCACAAAGGCCCCAGCAAGTAGCATTTAAGTGACATTGATATTAATATTTGAAGCTCCTTCAGGTATAAATGTGTTTGTAGCGTGAGTAAAGTTTAGGTTTTGTTTTCAGATCAGGAAATTGACCCAGTGAGATATAAGTACACAAGCACTAATGTATCATTTGATGCCCAACGAAGGCCACAAATGATTTATAGGTGTTGACAACATAGCCTTGTGACCTCCAGATTTCCTTCATGATACTCAAAACACCCAGATGAGACCTGGCCGTAGTTAATTGCCCTGTCCTCTATCCTATTGCTTCAAAGAGCTTAACTACTTGCAGTTATTACTATGTATGTATTTGCCTATGCGGCTAGGAGGATCCCACAATAATACTAAACACGAAATGTTTTTTAACTCAGAATCTGGCATTAAACACATTTTGGTAGACACGTTGTTGCCTTATGTCCTATCATTTTATGAATTTTCCATTGTTTATCATTCGGCGAGCAAGTCTTTAACGAATGTTCTGATTAAGCTAGAGCCGTGTGCTATGAGTTGTGGTTGTACCTAATCAATCGTGTATTCAAATGTCTCGATAAAAAACAAGCGGTATTATATGATATTTTGTTGAGGTGCTAAGGGTGATACGCCATCTTACATTTCATGTGCTTCATGCCCCTCCCCATATGCTCACAAATAGGTCGACTGAGTCATTTATGGTGTATATTCTTTCGTTTTAGGCCGGAGAATTCCTGTCTTTGGAATTATCACAAACATAGATAACCTCACTTAAGGATGATGCGGAAAAACAAGAAAAAGTTCACTACCTGACATTTCAGAGACAGGGATGAATATATGCTATGCATGTTGTCGTCCATACTATCGAGGTCAAAGGGGTCACAGAAGTCTAGAAAACCTGTGGACTTAAAGTAAATCTGCCAGAATCATATTTCATTTTACAACTACGAGTCTTGTAGGATTGCAAAGTGAAATTAGGGTCACAAAGGAGAGGCGTTGGAGATATAATAGTACAGAGAATGGAACGCATGTTTTTATTTCTATTTACAGCGAGAGAGTGGCTACAAAGGCTCAGACAGTTGTTTTTTTGCTTGCCTATCACCGCAAATACTTTTTTCTTCGCTATGTCACTGTACACACGACTAAGTTAACGTCGGCGCCGCTGATAATATATCGTTGACTAACCCATGCATAGCAAGTTAGCTGTTACGTCTATTCTGCAGGCGGCGACTGATTTTACAAGCTACAACTTTCAGCTAATCTATCGGTACATCCTGTGTCTACAGTCACAATATGCGTACTGGAGCTTCGGTCACAAAGTTTACATTATATGCTGCCCAAAGCCTGCACTGTTTTATGCCATTGTGTACTATATAATAAATCTTTTATAGCTTATCTCTTCGTATTGCTCTTATCAATTCATTACTTTACGTCGCGATGACTTGACTTATTCGACCATCGGACCACTTTCTTTTTGATATTGTGTCAACAACTGTCCCCGGGCCAACTAATGCCAAAGGTCTATGTTGTTAAAATTGTTTTGCTCACACAAAATATCTCATGCTTTCCTTTGAGCTACGTGGTACTGTCTTATGCATGTTCTGCTTGGGTTAAGTAAACAGTTAAATTTTATGTTATCATAATTCTTATTTGAGCATAAAAAGTGAGGTCCGAATTTTAGAGCTAACATATCGTTTTGTGATGGAGTTAGCAGCCGTGTACTTCCTGCAAGTTTTACAAATGAGTAAAACTATTTTCCTGGACATTAAGCCTGAAAAAGCTGTGTCCTTTAAACAAGAACCGTTTGCCAGTTTGTTATCTCAGAACATGATAACAAGCCAAAGACAACTAGTGTCAGGGAAACACAATAAAGCACAAAGTCAGATGCAAGATCACACAAGCCACGTGTTGGTCAAAAATTTCATGAACTGCACCTCTATATCTGACTTGTTGATACGCTTCTTACCTAATCACAAAGCAAAGTCGAAGAGAAGAGATAGCCATATGCAAGATCACTTCAAGAGTATTTATCAAAAGTGTCATGGATTCATGTCATGGCTTAATGTCGCTGAGAAACATCAACCACGTGTAGTGTCCTCGTATTATTTAGGAGCTACACCTGTCACATGTTGCTCACTCAATGTAGCTAAACGCACGGCTGAAGATACAGGAACACAACGGCTTTACCAAAGAGCATCACAAGTCAAAATGGCGGTATTAATGTCACCACATTTAAAAACTCAGCGACTTCATGTAAGATTAATTACGTCTTAAAGGTGAACTACAAGGTGAGATGTAAAAATTCACCAGACATTGGCATGCATCTAAAGAAGGAAAAATTCGAGGCAGCTTCCCGAACGCCAATCCTTAAGCCTGAACCTTCATGCATGACAACATTCGCCTGACGAAAAAATTTAAACGTTAGCCTCTGAACCTGCGCTTTGAACGAAGGGCTAGCAAGTCCTTAGTAATTACATGGGAGGCGTTCAGCCGCGAAAGACATTGCATGCCTGTTATCCGAAATATGTCCGTCACCTTTTTAAAATGTTTGAAATGTGAGCTCACCCTTTTCCAAAGTTGTAAAACATGACGGTCCCCTACATGTACCTACATGTACCTTCAACTACCGGCGAAATTGAAAACTGAGAATTGTTATTTGACGGTTGAACATCTTGAAAAGACAGCCTGACAGAGCCAGGTTTTTCATACTGCGATATGAAACCAGGAACAGTAAGTGTCAGGGTGATAATTAGCAGAAGCGTAACGTTTTCAAATAGTGTGATTTTAGCGGTTAACTGAATAGTAGACGATTCTACACATGTCATGTCTCTAGGTTTTACTCTGAACTATTATTTGTCTATGTGTACCACTGTGCACAATATCAATTGGTTTTTTTTTGTCACCAGTTAGAAGGAGTCCCCTAGCAATGTCACAAAACAATACGTAGAAGCCGGTAAGCCGAGAATAGGCCCTAAAAGCTTGTAAATAAATGAGTCAATATTTGTTACATTGTTAACCTTTGCTGAACGATAACTTTATCGTGATATGGTGATAAGGTAATATGTACTGACCTGGAATTTTGAAGCCACAAGGCCAAGCCTTAAACGCCTTAGATCTGTCATTACAGCTAGTGTTGACACATGGTCTAGTAAGATTTATCACAAAGAATAATCAGGATTTACATGAATTTGAATCATTCTGATCGGAAATTGGAATCAAAACGTATCTTTAGAGTTCTCAATGTAATGTTTTCACACGTTGCTAATGCGTTCTTACGACCTGCTTTATGAAAGTAACGCCACTTTAGAACAACTAATATGGCTACTTAAGTTCTAAAGGTGCCATGACTGCAGCTGTGACATAGACTTATTTTATTGCCTACAAGGGCTTGGTCATTCTCTTGTTCTGTTCAGCAGTAAAAAGGATTCATCATAAAATTGTTATTTCCAAAACATACCAACAGAAACTGAACAGGTTGGACCGGTCACACCTTTCTAATTCCTATTTACTGTTCTCCAGGTTTGTCAATATATCTATCACTCGCTTTTAGCACCTTTCCTAGGGTCTTGAAGCTGGTTTTCATCAAAATTGGCTCTTGTGGCTTATTTGATCACCTCTTTAAAATTGTTTTATTGGTGATTTGGAAAGCAACATTATATTTAAAAGTATCATTGGCAGTTTAGCGAAAAACAGGAAAACATGACATGACATGAGACGTAACACCATTGTACGTCCCACTAGTCCTGTTCATAATTCAGGTCAGTGACATATGTACAAACATCAGTGATTGGTTCATCTGGTAATTTAAGGTCCATTTGCGTCACGATGATTGGTGGGACCTCATGCATTAGGTCTCATTACTATGTATTATTCACTTTATAACTCCCTGGTTGGTTAAATGTGTAGGTCCGGTCCTCCAGTGTTCACTGCCTCATTATGCAATGTCCCACGTGCTTCCTGGCTACCGCTGAAGTAATACGTTATTCGTGATGTTCACGGATCGACCGAAAGTTACAACGAAAATGCCCGACAAACCTTCATGCGCAAATTTCTACCTCGTATAGTACTATACATCAAATTTCGTGGTTGGAAACAATTTACATTACAGAATGATTTTAGTATGTAAAGTTACACAGAAATAAGGATTAAACGTGGAAATGTACTATACTGAAAAATTATTGACTATTGAAATAAAACACTGACATATGCAATTGAAGAGAACACAAAGCTGCTGAGGGTATCTGATCCATTCAATCATGCAAGTAATATTGAACAGTGACTCTTTTGTTGGACAGAATGTACAAATTGGAGCACGTGCAGCATCATCTAAAAGTACATGGGACATTGCATAATGAGGCAGTGAACACTGGAGGACCGAACCTACACATTAACCAATCAGGAAGCTGTAAATTGAATAATACATAATAATGAGACCTAACACATGAGGTCCCTCCAATGACTGCTCCGAAAGTGGACCTTAGAGAAGCGGATTAACCAATCAGAGCATGCAGTACATGTGTGTAGGACGTGCAATGTAGATCATTTTGAAACAGGACTAGTACGTGCATGCAATTTCGGCCTAACGCAGACTTTCAACGATATCATCCCCTCACTCACCCAATTAGTCACATGTTGTTTTATTGGGTGAGTGAGTGAGAATATATTTCAAAAAGGAGATTCGCAATTCAGTCGCTGTGCTGTGCTGTACTTCAGAAAAAGAAAGACGTTTAAGTAGCTAAGCTCAGGTTAGGATACTCTTGGTCTTTTACAGTAAACGTGGGCAACTGTCAACGTAGCTGATGCGCCATAGGCGCGATACTGTGTGGACCTCTGTGTACATGTTCCGTTCACTAGTGTTATCCTCTACCACATGGAAGGGAAACTTAGTGTACGAAACACAAATCAACGGACGTAGACTTTATAGACTATAATAGCCAGGACCAGAACCAAAGACTAAATGTGCAATAAAAGAAGGATCTCGGCTACTGCCCTGGTGTCTACACGTGCGCAAGTTTGCTCTGAGTAGAGGGGCTATAGTAGAGCACTCTTGACTCATACCTGCTCTAGTACTAATAGCTGGCCATCGCGCATCGGTCGATACCGTGACAGAAAATTACTTTAGGTTAACGCTAGGAGTAACCACTATGCTTTAACTTTTTTGGCCACGCGTACGTTAGTCCACGGAGGAACATTTTCTCTTCTACCTGCATGGTTGGTCCCTCGCTACAATTATGGAGCCCGGGACAGAACTAGTACCTCCATGGTATACGGCAAGCATTGTGGAATATCTTGATCATTACATTCTTTCTTTGTCTCGAATGTTGTTACAAAGGTCTGCACAGTTTTATCTGTTTGATGGACGAATGCTGTAGTTGTAGGAAAAATTGTGAAACTAACAAATTTTTCTTGCTTTATTCGATATCGTTCCTGTCTTACAAAGAGTAATATAAATTAATCGCCAACGTGTGGGGTTGCGAACCTGATATTGCCAACCTGATGTAATGGTCGTTCTCTAGATTTCCAATCGATATAAGTATGCGTATCAAGAAAAGTAAAATCATGAATTTAAATAGCGTGGTGGGTATGGCCGATTTGCCCCAAATCGGCCATACAAACAACGTCTAAATCTACGTGGGGATAAAGTTTTCACGAAAGAAGCAGCGATCTTGATATTACTGATACTGATATTGCTGTTACAATGGTAAACACTTCAAATGTGGTGCATGCTTTTCGTGTTCGCATATTTCATTCAGACTCAGCATAATTCACTGAAAGGGCACGTGTTATAGTCTGCTCTATCTTCAATGCTTACATGTGTGAACCTAAAGTTAAATTCAGAGTTGCTTATTTGTTAGATTCTGACAACTTTACACCGCAATTGCGTTGCCTTCTTGACACAAACTTTCGATACTGTATGTATATAAAGACCGAGTCCCAACCGTAACATTACACCGAGTTCGTTTATGACTCTGACTCATCACAAACAAGGTATTTAAATATCTATACCTATTCACAGCAAGGATAAAGTACTACACCGACGTGTACTTTTGGTAGTCTCACCCAGCCTGTCCAGGTAACCACTAGATTCTCCTTTCCTTTAAAAGTGACAAAATGTCCACTGACGAGTCCATAACCGTCATGGTGAAATATGCTCCGGAAAGAGGAAATGCTCTACCATTCAAGTGCAAAATTTCTGACACAATATTTGACCTTGCAAAGGATATAAAACGCCAGGCGGATTTATTTGGTCTCGACGAAAAGAATATCAATTTAACGAAGCTGAAGATGTTCGGCCTCAGAGAAGATGGAAGTAAAGTATCGTTAGATTTCAGGGATGATATTGAAGTTCTGAGTCGCGACGGCTTAGAAGTCGAATTCGATACAGAAAGTAAGTACGTTTATTCCCGATTCTGTTTGTCTTTTCCCTTTCTTTTCGTGTAACAGATAAGTTGTGATGACTGATCTCGATGTAGCCATAGTACGGATATATGTATTGTGCGCAAGTTTTACAAATATTGATCAAGTATGCCTCCATAATAGATATCCTGCAGTGAGATCGAACATTTTTTACGCTTTGCTATTTGATATAGACAGGTTTGGCTACTCGTTGTACGTGAACGTGAATGCGTAACGTGACGAATTCGTGCGATGATGTCATCGACTTGTGCTTACGTTCTCGACGTACACGGAGCTGGCGTCGCGTATTTACGTGGAGACAGCTGTTTTCACGTAGGCCTAATTTGTAAACGTGTAAATTTATTCTCATCTTTAGGTATCAAAACATGATATAAACTGTGAATCATGCATGCACGTTGTTAGTTGGCTATATGATAGTCACATACTTAAGGTTCCAAGACAAGAAATTTGACCTTTTTAATCTAACAATTCTCTAACAGTTAATAAGCTCAGAATCCCTGTAATGTATACATTTTCTGAAAGCCTAGATATACGGAAACATTTTGGTAACCACAGTGTCACCATTGTTTACATAACTATCACGTGACAAGGTAATCATGCATGCACGTTGTTAGTTGGCTATATGATAGTCACATACTTAAGGTTCCAAGACAAGAAATTTGACCTTTCTAATCTAACAATTCTCTAACAGTCACATGATAGCTATGTCAACAATGGTGACACTATGGTACTCAAATGTTCCCCTATATCTAGGCTTTCTGAAAATATATACTTTACGGGGGTTCTGAGCTTATTAAACACTAGAGAATTGTTAGTTTAAAATGGTCAATTTCTTGTCTTGGAACCTAAAAGACATTCATTTATTTTACTTTATTTTAATGTGAAGCTTCTTCATCGATTCGCGGCATATACGGGTAACCATCTTTCGCTGTAACGCGGAAATAGACTACCGGAATCAGAGCCAAGCCGAATCATTTTTTGCGCATGCCACACGAACGCCTAGTGCAATGCGTAAAAAACGTATTTTTGCACTTGTACGCCAACGCTAATGTGGATTCTACGCCTTCACGTTAACATAAAACATGTAGCCATGGGCAAGGGCGACAGAGAAGCCAAAAATTAACGGGCGAGGCTTGCCGAGACCATTAATTGGCTTCCTACTCGCCCGCGCCCATAAATAAACGTTAATGGTCAGCGCAGAGTCCGTTTTTTCAATTATACTATCAACGAACACCAAAAACACGTCAAAATTTACAAAAATTTCCCTTGCGAACGACAACGGGACCAAAGAACTTGTCAGTGAGTAATGCGCGCTGCAAACATTTTTCAAATCCGAAGATTTTTGAAAAAAGCGTCTAAACTTGGCCAACAAATGCTCCATTTTATTTTGATTTTGATTATGATCTTTGTACAAATCACAATTTTCGTTTTAGCCGTAAAGTAACTGTGTTTACGATATTGTTTATATTCACGGGCATGAAAACAAATCATTACTGTGTATTTGTGGGCAGTCACGTGGTTCAGTTCGACCAATTAAAACACAATGGACAGGGCATTAATGTAATACAGTAATTAAAACCTTTTTCAAGAGAAAACTATTAGGAGCCCAAGCCCTGCGGCTTGGGCCCATTGGTTTTACTAGAGTTCAATATTCTTCATCTTGTTTTCTTCTTCTTCCGC